>NC_091828.1:105192187-105523125 GCF_038994185.2 Dermacentor albipictus
TCCGTGTTCAGGTGTGCGCTGGAACGATGTTTCATAGTGCTAATCACAACCAACTAGCCCAGCTGTCCATACTTATTGAGAAACAGAACAACGCTCTGCTTTTTATAGCGCTTCAAAACAAGAAAGGGGCCGACAGATGGAATAGCACACTGTGGTATAAAGTTTGTAAACAGGGATAAGATGCCTCAGAAAGGCTGGCCAACGTTTCGATAGGAGGACCTATCTTTTTGACGAAGATAGGTCCTCCTATCGAAACGTTGGCCAGCATTTCTGAGGCATCTTATCCCTGTTTACAAACTTTATAGCGCTTGTAATCATTCGACGAACGGACGTTTCTTTTTTCAGCCGACCTTAGTGATAACGATATGTATTCACACGCGTACTTTATTATTTTTCCGGTGAGCTCTTTTCACCGGCCCACAATTGTTAAACGTTATCGCTCGGCGCAAGGAGACGAACTCGGTGAACGAGCGCTTTCGAGTCTAATGGGCGAACTTGGTCCCCGAAACAAAGGAAGAACAAGGAAATCGCCGGCGGCGCCGGCAGCAATCGGAGCGAACGAGTGCCAGCTAACTACCCGATACGTCTTTGGACTTGCGTCATCGAACTTGCTCGACGAAGAACTGGTCAGCAAATACATGCTAGCACGCTGTACCAATTACTTCGAGCGTGCGCGTCAACTGACGACGTGTCCAAGTGGATCTACAAAAAGAACGACAGCACTCAAGACAGGAGCGCACGTTCTTGCAGCGATAGCACCCTCACCACGCGAGAAGCAAGGAGCGACTGCAAAGCCGCACAATCAGAAAGAAGGATTCAAAACAGAAATAAATTCACGACGCGATATCAAGGTCTTACGATATAGTAAATCAAAAGTATATACGAAATCATTGTTTTCTAGCAAAAACCGAGCACATGGTGGACGCGGTGTTTTCTGAAACGACTTAAGTGCGAGCAGTGAAGACGTACACGTACCTTGAAATGACGGAGAGTACGCAGATATCGACGTCAGCTCGACGAACTGGAGGCACCCGCGTCACTCTTTGGTCCATCTTTCGGGAACGAAAAAAAAAAACTCGAAACTTCGATCCCTCGTCGTATTTCCCGGGACAGTGTGGAATGCGTCAGCGCCCCACTGTTAGAGTTTGTAGGCGTGCACTAACGCAAACATTCGAAGCTTTAAACACTTCACATCGTGATGACGCAGTTCACAGACGCAGAAAAAGAAAACACGTCCTCCCCGGTCGCCAACAGTAATGCGAGCACGCCGCTCCAGCGGCTCGTGAGGCTTAGCAATCGGCGTCTCTCGAACGGCGTGGCCATACCTGGGGACACGTCCGCCCGAAGGGAGGCGTTGGTCAAAACTGCGTGATGTCATAGGCCACGGCAGCAGGGTTGAGCAGGCCTGAACATATCCTAGAGGGCGCTCAGTCTTACCGGGGACGAACTTTCCCAAAATTGTCCGGAAGGGTGCGCCCTGTAGTGGCAAGAGTTTCGTACAATAATCACAAGAACAGTTAAATTGAACTCTAGGAATTTAGGTGTGAAAACCATTATTTCAATTTACTAAAACGAACTATGTCGCTAGTTAGGTATTATAGAAACTGGGTACTTCAGCCAGAAGTTCTTCACATTGTTGATACCTGCCTTATTGTTAAATTTCGCCCTGGTTAGCTGCGATTGACCCAGAGGGCTGCTTTGGTTTGTCTCTGCTCGGCTCTCGAAAACGCAGTCGTAGAATTTGACAATATGGCGCAGTTTGACCGGAATGTACAGAATGGTACGCCGGAATAATTAGTACATGGATTTCCGTAAACTTCATCCTTAATGGTTTCAACGGCTTTGTGGCTTCCGAAGCTAATCATTTCCATCAAATATTGCGCTTCTATAACTCATAAAAGAAAGATAAATAAAATTATACGACGACAGCATTGGGCGAGACGACCTCTAGGACAGAAGCCGCATTGTAATCATTACACGCCACGGACGCAGGCGTCGAGAGGCGGAAAAAAAACGTAATATAAGAATTTTCTTGTGGCAAGCCGGTGTCGCGGAGGTTCTTGAGATATTGACACGTGTACTTGTCTTTATCGGGCGACAAGTTTTGCCGCCGAACAAATGTTATCGCACAGCGCGGGACGCGCCTGCATGTATCCGAAGGTTCTGGAAAGTTATCGATGCTTCCACCCGCTGTCTGTTGTCGCCGAACGTTGTGTTATCTGATTTCATCGCTTGACACGAATGGTGTAGAACATTTTAGAAGGCATGCGGGTCCCAACGTTTAATCTGGAACATTCGATGATTGCTGTATAAAAGCCGACGCGCTTGACCCGCTGATCAGATCTTCGACGATCGCCGACTGTGTTCGCCGCTTTCGTTGTGCTATAAGTGTAGCCTGTTTTGTGTGCACAGGTTCGCCCAATAAAAGCTAGTTTTGTATTCCACCGTACTGCTTCTTTCTTCGCCGTCACTACCACGTGACAATATCTTGACGCGTTTCGATTAGACCATGAAATTCTGAACAGTCGTAATCAATGCAACTAGCAGCAGTGATAAAAGTTCTCGGAATGTTCTTGTTACGTCCGAAGGAGCAGGATAAAATCGCTGTATTTAGGATGCATCGGCTGCACGTTCGAGAATCCCAGGTCCGGGAAATTAATGCGGAGTACACCACTATGGCGTGCCAATAATCGCGTCGTGGTTTTGGCACCTGAAACCCGCAGAATACAATATAATTTACGTTGCTCATTTTTTTTTTCTTCGTGCGTTTAGAGAAGTGTAGAGTTCTCGAAAAATATAGGCTAATAAAGGCAGACAAGACGATATGAACAAGCCCGCCAAAACACCGGAAGTCATAATAACGCGTATGAGACTTGTGCACCTACAAATCATCCCTCAATTGTTGGCTTATGCAAATGGGCGGGCCATGTTCCCGACTTTTAGGGAGAAAAATTGTTGCGCTGTTTTGCCTCCGTGCATGCCCCCTCTCATCCCTGGTTTTGTACCCCTCCCGCAGTTTCTTGCGTATTATTTTGATCTGACGAAAACGATACGGGCAGCCAGTGGCAACTGCCGTGGCAGCTATGCGTCAGTCAATGTTTGACGCACAATTCCGTCAGGTAAGTATTGCAGATACGAGACCACGAGTTATACGCAATGTTTATATTGCCTATATTGCAGTTACACGAGGAATGAGAGAAAGGAAAAATGTAGCCATTGAGCTGCAATGCAATAACATGTGTGATCATGGCATCGAGGAGAGATATGGCGAGCCTAAAATACTGCGGTGATGGCAGATTTAGGTTCCAGATACAAGAAGGACACCCAGATAGTAGATAAAGGTGGACAAGCGTTCTGTTTGAATTATTTTCAAGAAGCAAACGTTTCCTCTTTGAGTTTTGGAGAGAGGGCGAAAGCAGGCACAAAGAGCCAACCTCCGAGAAAAATAGGGACGTTTGATCAGCCTGCTCCACATTAATCAGTTTATCGAAAGGTGTTTGACACTGGAATTCGTTTCAGTGGTGGAGCAATAATGCCCCCCTGAACAAAGCCATTTGTTCCGAAAGTTGCAGGAAAGGTGCAGGGCTGGTTCACGATTTTTGCCGCACCCTTTTTCTCATGTCGGTGCCGACTTGACGCAGACAAGGTAATATATACCTTGTAGCGAAGCTTCCGTAGGAGCCCATACGTTCAAAACATGGTGGTTCATCGGCGGTTCATGAAGCTTAGCGCCATCTGTACGTGGAGGGAACACTTCCGGCGGAAGAAAAAAATAATGCGGTGCCATATTTATTAAAAACAGAAGTGACGTCATTTTTTTTTTCGAAGGCGCGAAATTTGATTTGTTGGCCTGCCTTTAGAGCTATATATTCAAATACCCCGCCATTCGACATGATGGGCGTTCCGAGCTTTCAGCACGCAAAGCGATGCAGGAAAAGGCCAGCCATAAGGTTGTCGAAATCGCCCCCCTGCACAGAACATATTTTCTCGGTATCTAGACGAAAGCTTTAGGTGTAGAGTGCTGATCCTATCGTCGGATGCCAAGCCCGTCGCGCTGTGCAGTCACACGAAAACAACTACACAATTATCTGGCGGTCGTATATCAATACTTTCCAATGAACAGGTGAAGAAGCGATAAAGCTACCCGCGTCATCAAATTCAGACAAACTGCGGCAAGAAAAAAACCGCAACGTATGAGGGGGGCGTATTTCTACAGGTCAACTTTACCAGCGCGCGTTCCTGCATATTTCAAGAGGTGAATTGCATTGCGAGTGATAGCGGCGTCAACGCCCCCTGTAGCGATGGGCGCTGAAAAGAAATGTATTTATTTTAATACTAATAAAATTAAATAAAGTTCCGATTTTTTACTGGAACTTCTTTCTACTGGAAACTTATTATAGTGGAAATTATACATATGCTAAACTCATTCAGTAATGACATTTTTTTACCTATGCTTGAAAAAAGAAAACCAGGTAGTATGGAGCTTGGCCGATAGAGTCCCATGCCGTTTTTATTCCTTTTTTTTTAACCAGAACGGTCCAATGTTACAGAAAAATGTAGGCGTGGTGACACAGGGATGTACTTACGAGGAAATAGACAAGGACTGAAAGTGAAACTGAAACGGCTATCAACTCAAACGTCCCACCACGTCAAATAGGTTTCGGGCTGACGGGCTTTTCCGGGATGGTGTGACCTCGTGTGCCATCAATATCTCTGTCGTTGCTATTCTTTTTATCGTAAATAACTCTAATTATCCTACTTTTATGCACCGTATATATACAAAGAAAGCAGATATCATTCGTTTATATGAATCCAAGGTTTGTAGCAGATGTGGTTTCACACACTTTGTTAACAAAGTGCTCATTGGAAGCATCTGCTCTTGCTCTTGTCTTCATTGAAATGCCAGCTGTCTCGAACTTTCGAATTTTATCGCTCGAAGGTATTTGACTATTTAGCAAATAGGTTAATATTCTCCACATTGTTTCTTTAGACCCAGCAGCTCAAGTGAATGTATAAGCGAAGTGTTTACGGCTAACGTTTTCCAAAGCTTCATTTACGCAATTGAAAAAATTGTATATGATTCAAACATTCCTTTGCTCTTGGCTTTTAAATTTTCGTCGCACTATGGTGTTTTGTTTCTGTAAAACTGGAGTTGGTCATCGATAACCTCCACTACGGAAAGGTTCTAGTAATACGGACTAAAACACTCCAGATCCATACTGCCAATACACCAATATTTGCGCTTATGATTACGTTTCTTGGCATGTATTCTTAAAACTTAGCGCAAACTGTTTCTAAAAGCTTTCTTGGCTAGTTTTCTAGAAACATTTACTTTCTTATTATTTTATTGGAAACTGAAGACGCGATTAGACTCATGTGACAGGTAGCCATATTTGTTCACAAGCCATGCATATTACGAACAATAGGTGGGTGGAGCAATATTCGGAGAATGGGAAAAATTGTCATCCGCTTTTACTGTAATACGAAGCTGAATAGGAAACCAGAATATTTGATTTGCAGTTTTGTTCTCTTTTCACAACTTGCTATCCCTAGCGCGCCTTGGCAGAACTGATTTGCCGTATTCAGTGTCTTGATGCTTCGGGTTGGTGATCAACACTGCCTCCCCTTGCACTCTGCAAGGCTCCTGGTTTGCTCATATGCTGGTTTGCTGGTTGCTAAGCGACCGATTTAAAGCCGTTAGTCCTGGGTTCCATCTTCGCACGAGGGCAATTTTTCCTTCAACGTTGCAGGTTTCTTTATGATAATAGCAATGTAGAGTTTTGTGGTTTTTGTGTCCCACTGCAGTTGCTGCAGTTCATAAAATGCGGCTTTTCCCCCTTCGATTAAAATGTCAACTGTTCACGGGTTTCCGCAGCATTGCCTTGCCTACTTGCGAGGTGTGATATCAGATATTTCCCCAGAAGCTTCGCGCGGTCCACTCTTAAGTGTCTCGTGAGTTCGCTTCATTCAGACGCATTCAAAGTGTAAAACTGGCTTTTAAAATGCTTTCTGACTGTCGCCATAAGCTTATGCGAAGCTAGGATACAACGAGAAGCACATAATGAGGGAAGGACAACTTACGAAAAGAAACGTAGTCCATGCATTCCCTGTCGCAGGGCTTTGTCCTTCGAGAAATATTTGGCTCTGATAGTGGTGTCAGATTCGTCGGACGATCTCACCGCTGCCGCCATTTGTTAGAGTTGTCGGACGGTCTGCGAGCTGTAGGCCGATCTCACCGCTGCCATTCAGATGTAAGATTTGGCAGTCGTAGCTATAGGAATGAGCTTGACTCTTCGTCGGGACTTAGGAGAGCAGGATTTATTTACATGTTATTTACAGTGTAACATGAGATACATCGACAGTCTAGCGTGACTCTCAAATGGAGCCCGCAAGATGAAGCATAGAGCAAACGAGCACACAGCTCACGAGTCCATTTCGAGCACGACAACGAACACACTCTAGCAGCCGACAATCTCTGTTTATAAGCACTCCGCTCGACGTCATAGTTCGACGTCATTGTAGATGACCCGCCCTTTTGGAGGAGGCGGGCTCTCGAATTGGAGGAGGAGGAGGAGGGCTCACACACACACACACACGCACACACGCACACACACACACACGCACACACACACACACGCGCGCGCACACACACACACACACACACATGTGCAATGGTCCGGAGCCGACGTCAGAGGGGCTTCGTAGAACTCTGAGCCATTCCGGGTAGCGCTTTCGTGTAGCACGTTGTCTTACGCCTTGGTCGGCGCGTGGGAAAGAGCCTTCGTCGGCGTTTCCGCGGCAACTCTCCCACTCATAGCACAACAGGGCGGCGTTGTCGTGTTGTGCACAAAGCCTGCTTTGCCGAACTCGGAGCCGTCCCGGGTGGCGCGTCCGGGTAGCGCATTGTCTGGTGTCTCGAAAAGCGCATGGGGAGGTTCCGCCAATTGCCTCCCCTCGAGAACTCCCCTGAGCTGACCCCTCGCCATGTGGCTGCCAGTTATCCGCAGTTCTCTGAACTGCGCGACCGTCCCGGTTGGATCGGAACACGTGCAGCGGGCTTAAATAGCTGCAGGCGGATCCTAACAGTGGGCAATGGAGCAAGTTGGAAGCGGCAAACTGTGAGGCATCGCGGTTGCTTTATCAAACAGGCTCGAGCCAACGTTGAGCTGACTTATGAACTGTTATCGGTCCAACGCTCGTAACGTCCTCTGCCGGTTTCCATCCCGTCGCTGAAGACCTCCTCATTTATGTTCATGGCTGGGTGGGACCTCCGTAATAATATTTTTTGATAGCGTTGTCAGAAACTTTCTTGCTGATTTTGATCTCATTTTCGACGATTTCATAACGTTCGTGAGCATAGAATTGTTATTTGTTAATCGAGTAGCTAACGCCAAATAGTGCGCAAGCAGCCCACCCAGCTTGTCGCAAAAGCTTGTGAGTGGGGCACGATGCAAGGGCGGCTAGCACTCTAGACGGTGTTTACCCAATCCGGGCTCTCTCAGTGCTTCTATGCTCGCGGACAACTTTCTGTTGCAATGAAGGGAAAGCTACGTAGGCAAAGCGGCAACACGAGAGAGCGCTTCTGAAAAAAAAAATGGCTGTGGCTTAGCTAAGGTTAAGCCCAGGATACGAAGCGTATACTAGCCTTTATTTTAGTTGTTGAACCACTGTTTAGCCTGGTGAACTGCTGTTGCTTGGCTATATTTGGTTCGGCTAGACGAAGAAACAACTCATGCGTTACTCTGCTTCGCCTTCAAGAGTGGAACGCGACAGCGTTCCCGTCGACCCGCGAAGGGGTGTAAGACAAAGGGCTACGGCGAAGCGACTACGCGCCGCGCATTGGACGCGGTGAGCGTCCAGCAACGCAGCATTCGGCGCGGCAACGAAATGTGCGCCTGAGCAAGCGACGCACGCCTGAGCCTTAGAAACAGCTCGTTTCTAAGGCAACACCGAATTCACTAGAGGCGCTTTTGTACCG
Organism: Dermacentor albipictus; assembly: GCF_038994185.2. Classification (NCBI taxonomy): domain Eukaryota; kingdom Metazoa; phylum Arthropoda; class Arachnida; order Ixodida; family Ixodidae; genus Dermacentor; species Dermacentor albipictus. Next base: position 105,200,166 of record NC_091828.1, read on the forward strand.
TTTTGAAGCATCGTACCCGTGGCTCAGTGGTAGCGTCTCCGTCTCACACTCCGGAGACCCTGGTTCGATTCCCACCCAGCCCATCTTGCAAGAGTTGAGCCAAAGCCACCTAGAAACAAGCGCAGCTGCTTATACCCCACCGCGACGCCGTGAGTGACGGCGCGAGTTGGAGCTCCGTTTCTCCTCTGTCGTGACGTCGCGGTGTCACGTGGTCAGCCTTGAAGGCGTCAGCGCGAGTTGGAGCCCTGTTTCTCCTCTGTCGTGACGTCACGGTGTCACGTGGTATGGCAGGGGGTAAAAGGTCATTGAAGGCGACACCGCCGCGCCTGAGGAGCTGGGTTGAGCTCTAGTAATATGCTTCGCATAAAACACTGGTGTTTTCATCCACGTTAGCTTAAGCTCTGGAAAAGAACACGTAAACACCTTATTAGCAGCACTTAAGCAGGACAAAACACACAGAAGAATAGAAACGCTTGCTTATTTTACTGTCTTTCCCTTCCGCGTCTGGGCAAACCGCCAGACGTGGAAGCTGCGTCTCTTCCGAGCCATCGAAAGCACTGTCAAACGCTGGCGGTCTTCTTGGCGCAGTAACACTTGTGCAGAAGCTCCACACCCGTCGCTTTGCCTTCACTGCCAGAGTTGTCTGCAATACTGTAGGCACTGCAGGCAAACACCGAAAGTCTGCCTAGCCGGGAGAACCGCATTAGAGAGTGCTACATGAGTAGATAAATTTGGCGAAAAGTGATGGCGCGCTTAAGTTGCTTCGTTGTTGCAGACAGTAGATTAAAAGGCATGTGCTGATAAGGAAGCCTATAATGAACATGGCAGTAGTTTTCAAAATCTTTTTACACCCATAAATTTATTAATAGAAAAATGCGGGAATAGCGGTATTCACTTTGGAGGTCCTGTATAGTGACATGCGCGAGCCGATCTTTGGCAAGTTTGCTTCATGCACAATATAACATATGTTTGATGTCATCGAAAATGGAAGAGTAGAAAAATGATGTCGGTGAAGTAATGAGTAGACTTGGCGAAATATGTATACCACAGAACACCTATACAAACTTAGAGAAGGGAAACTGTACCTTCCACTGTGCTACGGAAATAAGCGTAGCGGTGGCGTCGTGAACTAAAGTATGCGACCACAAGTGGCGCTGTACAACAGGAAACTGATGTAATGTAATGTATAAGTGTAATAAAGACAGAAATACGGAAAGAGAACCAACATATGTTCGTTGGAAAGGAAAAAAGAAACCGGAAAGCTGGTGGAACAAGGAGATACGAGAAGCGTTCGCCGAACGACAGAAAGCATCTCGAGAGCACAGGCAGGCAAAGAAGGCGCAGTTGCCACAGGATGAAATAACTAGTAAATGGGAAATATACCGGGAGAAAAAGTCTATGGTTCAAATACTGGTGCAAGCAAAATTAAAAGGTGAAAGTGAACGTTGGTTGTCAGAAAGACGTGAGAAACAGAAGGCCGCACCTAGAATATTTTGGAACCGCATAAAATTATTAGGCAGGAAGTCAACAACTATTCAACAACATATCCTAGACGAAGATGAAAACAGACTCGAAGGAGAAGCGGCAATAAATTACATCCGAAAAGCAACAGTCGAATCTCTCCAAGGCAATGACGAGGTTATACTTGTTGAAAAAAAGAGCACGAAGAGACCCAAGGGGAAAAGCAGCTGGTGCTAACAAATTTAAACTGGAAGAAAGCGGAAGAGAAAATTCCTAAGCGTACAGCCACAGGGCTAGATGAGGTTCCCATTAGGCTGATAAATCAACTAGGACCAAAAAGTAAGGAAGCTCTGGTGAAAGCAGTGGAAAGAACTTTAAAAGATAGACGAATACCAGACAGCTGGCGACAAAGTAGAATGAATTTGATTTATAAAGGAAAGGGGGAGAAAGACAGAATTCACTCGTATAGACCGTTGAACATTACATCGGTAATATACAGGCTAGCAATGCAGGGAATCAAATTAGAGCTTCAAGCATGTACAGAGAATAATGGAATTTTGGGAGAGCTTCAGAATGGTTTCAGAATAGGTAGACGCGTTTGGATGACAACTTGTTTGTTCTTACTCAGTGTATTGAAATATCAAAAGCAGAAAGCAGACCGTTGTATATGGCCTTTTTGAGACATTACAGGAGCCTACGACAACGTGGACCGCAACATACTGTGGGATATCCTGGAAGGGGAAGGCTTAGGTAACGATTGTATACAGCTTTTGAGAGAGATTTACCTAGAAAATACCGTTTGCGTTGAATGGGAAGGAATGAGGAGCGAGGAGAAAGTTAATATCAACAAGGGACTGAGGCAGGGGTGCCCTTTATCCCCGCTGTTGTTTATGATGTACACGGTGAGGATGGAGAGGGCGCTAGAAGGAAGTAATATCGGGTTTAATCTTTCATACAAACAGGCGGGTACAGTAATAGAGCAGCAACTCCCAGGTTTATTTTATGCGGATGACATTGTGTTGCTAGCTAACAAGCAAAGTGATTTGCAACGTCTGGCTAATATCTGTGGACAGGAAGGCAACGATTTACGCTTGAAGTTTAGTGTTAGCAAATCAGGTGTTATGGTATTCAATGAAAACAGTGAACAGACAGTGGAGATACAGGGCCAAGAAATACCTCGGGTAACAGAATATAAATACCTTGGTATATGGATAAACGAAGGCAACGGATATATGGAAACACAGGAAAAAACCATAACAGTCAAGGGGAAGAGAAATGCAGCCATAATGAAGCACAGAGCGCTATGGGGATACAATAGGTACGAGGTCCTCCGAGGTATGTGGAAAGGGGTAATGGTTCCAGGACTTACTTTTGCAAATGCGGTTGTTTGCTTTAAATCAGGGGTACAATCAGGACTCGACGGGAACCAAAGGTCAGTGGGTCGCCTCGCATTGGGCGCTCACGGGAAGACTACAAATGAAGCTGTGCAGGGTGATATGGGCTGGGCTAGTTTTGAAGTCAGGGAAGCTTGCAGTAAAATTGAGTATGAAGAACGGCTGAGGAATATGGAAGAAAGTAAATGGGCTGGGAGAGTGTTCAGGTATCTGCACAGGAAAAACATTGATCCACAGTGGAGGAAAAGCACTAGGAAGCTTACCAGCAAGTATGCGGCCTGTAGGGTGGACAACACAACAACAAAGGTCAAGCGGAAAGTCAGAGAAGCTGAATTAATCTCATGGGTGGCGGCAATGGAAAAGAAACCTGCAATGAGTAACTACTTAAGAGGAAAAAACGAAATCAGGAAAGAAACCATTTATGATAACTCAAAGGGAAGCTCATTACTTTTCGAAGCGAGATCAGGATGCCTTAGAACACGCACCTATAAAGCGAGATATAAGAAGCAAGACGAAGCATGTGCTTTAAAGCTAGGGAAATTACGGAGCATGTTTTATTAGAATGTGAAGACGTCTACCCAGCGGTCGATTTAGGCACCACTGTCCTCCTTGAAGCCCTTGGGTTCAGAGGGAGCAGTGGTAAAGCAAACATGTCCGCAATAGACATTAGTAAGAGGCGACTGGAGGATTGGTGGAGGAAAAGTAGGGAACCGACAAAAGACGGAGAGGTACAAAAGCACAGTTCGCAATAGGGGATCAGAAAATTTGGGCGTGGTAGTTCATAGTGTTTTTTTTATTTTTTTCATTGTTTAACCTAGGTAGAATATTAGGCAGTATAGTAGCAAGAGCTTGGTGGCGCAACCCACCGCCCCATTCCAAAGGGGACGCTCATAACATCCATCCATCCATCCGGAAACGGGGTTTTGCACACGCTTTACCAGGTGTTCTGTGGCTTTACTGGGTTTCTGGCTGCTGCGCCTCGATCGTACTCCCGCCAGTTTGGTTGCTGTGTGGCAAACGTAGCGCCTACATATATACGTAGGCGCTACGTTTGCCACAGAGCAACCAAACTGGCGGGAGCACGATCGAGGCGCAGCAGAATACATGTAGCGCTGAGTCATATCGAGTAAGGGCACACTCTGAACTGACTTTTAAGGGCATCCCGAGCGGTTTTTCGTTTATTACGCCGCCGTTACCCCGAGTTGTGCCGCCGCGCTCCAGCTGTTGCATTTCGTGTAGGGCTACTGACAGAATGCGGTTTCCAGGTGGCACGATGGCCTCGACTGGAATAAACGCACACGACACCAAAGATTGAGTAAGCCTGAAAATATTTTATTTGCATTTTACAAGTACAACAAAAAGCACACCTCCACGCATCCACACAAACGCAGTTACATAGTCAAGAACATAGTCAAGGAAAGGCTCATTAATAAGGGTAGCGCAAGCGCACAAGAAAGAAGACCTAAGCTATGTTGTATACAAAACGTACGGTTGGCTGCTAAGCATTATAATTTCCCTGTCACCGCGTGTCACTTTTATACAGCATCTTTACAGCACTACCAGGCCGGGTAGTTTGGCCGAAAGAACGCAACAGCTTACGGCCGTCAGCTGCCTCTTCCTTACGGGTGTCATAATTATGCTAATCTCCGCATCAACGTCGTGCAAGTCCGCATACAGGCATCTGTATCTGAACCATATGTGCCAGCTTAATACATGTGTAGTGAAATTATGATAACCACTGCGTCTTATCAAACGTATTGGTTTTGCAAATGTGCATTACAGCTGACGGAACCACATACTGTAAGTGAAGCACGAGAGAACAAGGACAAAAGGAGGGTACAACATTTGAAGAAATGAAGAATTAGTAGGCGTACAGCAAGCAAGCGATGACGGAGAACACACAATGATGCATCGGGTGTTCTGTGACATCGGTTTGCGTACTTACGGTGTTATGGAGATCAACGGCATAAAAACGTACCTTCAAGCGTGCTCCCTCAACCTCCGCCGCATTCATTACGATAATCAACGCCTAAACAAAATGAGGCACTATTTTTAGCCAAGAGTAGACCTCTTTACAGCAAGTCTATGTAATGACTCGCAGACGAAACCAGCATGCTTTCGAAAATGTTTCACCGGTTTTACCGGTTTTACCGGTTTTTGACGAACTACAGAAAACACTTAATGAAATGCTTACCAAAATGCAGACACAATCGTCGCCCCCGTCAGCCGCCTTCGCCTCCGTCTCCACCCCATCCACCGAAGCTATGGAGGAGGAAGTGGATATGTTAGCAGATGTAGCACACCCACTAGGCGCCAAGCGTAAAATCCCGGAGACCAAGACCAACGAACAAGTCGCTTCGATACAGGAGGTCAAGAGACCCCGACCTAGCACAAAAAAAACTGACGTCCTTGAGGACATGCTCAACAAACTCTCTGACAAAATGGATAAAATGTTCGAAATGCTGGCGGCACGCATTAGTGACAGCGAGGCAGAGAGGAAGGCGCAGGCCCTAAAGTATGACAGGCGGCTCGCAGAGCTGGAGAAGAAGCTCTCGTAAAGATGGCGGGCACCAAAAAGGGAAGACTCGTCATCTGGCAGTGGAACTGCCGCAGCTTCTCGAACAAAAAAGCAACAATGACACAACACATTAAATTGACCGCAAAAAGACAAAAGCCCGACGTAGTCATCCTCCAGGAAACATTCGACCACGCCAAAATTGCCGGGTACGCCACCCACAAACAACGCACAAAAGGGACGGGGAGGGACATAGTCGTGACCACATTAGTCAAAAAAGGACTGGTCGCGATACCGAGAATTATGAGTAAAATTACGGACATTAGCCACATCCTCATAGAAGTCGTGCCACGCAGCAAGAAGGAGAGCAGCACTTTCGTTCTGAACGTCTACAGCAGCCCATCCAAAAAGGGCCTAACACACAACTTCGAAGATTTAATAAACGAAACGTTGACCATCGCCGGCGACAACAGGCTCGTCATCGGAGGGAACTTCAACGCTCCACACACGCAGTGGGGATATGGACACTCGTCCAAGAAGGGAAAAAATCTGGCCGACCTCATAGAAAAGGCCGGCCTAACCCTTCTCAACGAGCCTCCCTCACACACCAGAGTGGGTGCGGGCCCCCATAGGGACACCACACCAGACCTAACGCTATGCAGGAGAGCCGGGAGAATCACCTGGGAGAACACCTTCGAGGACCTGGGGAGCGATCACAGGATACTCAGCATTGCCCTAGGAGAGCCCCGCGTCACGAAGGGAATAAAACATAAGTTCCGGCTAGTAGACTGGGACAAATTCCGCAAAATCAGAGACGAAAAAGAACAGGGACCCATAAGAAACATAGAGGAATGGAACGGAGAGCTGCTACGAGACGTAGAAAAGGCCACGACCGAGATGGAGTGGGGCGACTGGGAGGCTCAACGCGAAGACGACGACAAAGGTGGTGATCACTCTCCGCGGATGGACAGCAGGCTCGCGCACCTCGTACAAGCCAAAAAATCCATCCAGAAACGGCTGCAAGGGCAGAAACACAATAGAAATCTAAGGCGCAAAATCGCGGAACTAAACAAGACCATCGAAGCACACTGCGCCCAGTTATGCAATCAGGATTGGGACGAGGTATGCGACGCCATGGACGGCAACATCAACACGGGCAAGACGTGGAAGATCCTCAAGCACCTGCTCGACCGGTCGGGAACGAAGACAGCGGCGAAAGCGGAAATGACCAAGCTCAGACACAAGTACAAAGGAAACATGCGTGAAATGGGTGATGAAATCGTCAAGCTCTACCTTGAGAGACCTCCAGCCGTTGAACAACGGAACTACTCGGGCTCTCCCAACGAAGACCTCGACAGAGATTTCTCCCAGCAAGAAATCAAGGCGGTCCTGCAGACCATCAAGACCAAGTCGGCTCCGGGCCCCGACAAAGTGACCAACAAAATGCTCCGGAACCTGGACGACCAGGCAACGAGCCGCTTGACAGACTACATCAACGAGTGCTGGCGGAACGGCGGGATACCCGACGAATGGAAGAGGTCCGATGTGATCCTCATCCCGAAGCCGGGTAAACCCTTAGAAATACAGAACATGCGGCCGATCTCTCTCACTTCCTGCGTCGGTAAAGTGATGGAGCACGCTTGCCTGAGTAGAGTTAACGGCTACCTGGAGTCAAACGACCTGTACCACAGCAACACGATTGGCTTCAATAGAGGGCTCTCTACACAAGACGCAATGATACAACTAAAGGAGCAAGTCATAGATACCACGGGGCGGGGCTTGAGAGCAATACTTGGACTTGATCTAAAGAAGGCCTTCGACAGGGTCAAGCACACGGCCATACTCGACAGAATCGTGCAACTCGGCCTGGGCGAATGTACGTATAATTTTATCCGAAATTTCCTTACGTGAAGAACAGCCAGAATCAGACTGGACGAGGAGGAGAGTATCCAGGTGGACATGGGCAGCGCTGGCACGCCGCAAGGGTCCGTTGTGTCACCGATGCTCTTCAATCTCGTCACGATCGGACTATCGGAAAAACTGGACCGAATAGAAGGCATTAATCACACCGTTTATGCAGACGACATTACGATTTGGACCACGAAAGACGCAAGCGAGGGTGATATGGAGAACAGACTTCAAGGGGCGGTGGAGGCAATTGAAAATCATCTAGAGGGCACCGGACTTGAATGCTCACCGGAAAAATCTGAACTGCTGCTCTACCGCCCCAGGAGGTCCGGCAAACCGTCCAGAGACGTGGCGGAACTACACAAAAGGGGAATCAGATTAACCACGAGGAAAGGCACGGAGATACCCATGGTCCAAAAGATTCCTGGGTCTCTGGATCGAAGCCAGGGGAACAAACACTGAAACTATAACACGCCTGGAAAAGAAACTCATGGCGGCCATTCGGCTCATACAGAGAGTCTCCAACAACAGGAGGGGCATTAAGGAAAGAAACGTCGTACGGCTCGTTCAGGCCTTCGCGATCAGCCACGTCGCGTACGTGGCGGCATTCGTCCACTGGAACAAGGCCGAGAAAGACAGGATCGACGCGCTCACTAGAAAAGCGTACAGAACAGCACTGGGTCTCCCTCAATACACAAGAAACGAAAGGTTACTACAACTCGGGGTGCATAACACGCTGGAGGAGATCGCAGAAGCACAGAGAATAGCGCAACTCGAAAGGCTCTCCGGAACCAAGGCGGGCAGAGAAATCATGGAAAAGATCGGCATAAACTACCACGGAATGAACGGCCCCAAGATGCAGATTCACCCAGACGTCCGAGCCGCAATTAACACGGAAAATATCCCCAAGAACATGCACCCCGTGCACAATGTCGAGAGAAGAAAATGCCGCACGAAAACGATTCTCAAAAATCACGGCGCGCGGGAGGGGGTGCTCTTCGTAGACGCCGCGCGGTACCCCCGAAACAGGGACGACAATGGTGGTGTCGGCGCTGACAAAGGTAACTCCCTCTTCGCAATGGCGGTCGTATGCACGAAAGGAAAGACCGTGACTGCGGGCTCCGTAAGGACTAGATCGTCGGAGGCAGCGGAAGAAACGGCAATAGCATTGGCTATAATCAGCGGTCGGCAACAATACCGAACAATAATCAGCGACTCGAAGACGGCTATTAGGAATTTCACAAAGGGCTGGGTCTCCAGCGAGGCGGCCAAAATCCTGAACCACAGAGCAGAAGACTTTAAGAACGGCACAATTACACCCAAATACCTCAAATGGATCCCGGCACATATGGGAGAAGTTACCATGAATGCCCCTCCCAACCTCAACGAGAAGGCCCACCGAGTCGCGCGAACACTAACCCACCGCGGCACGGACAGTGACGGCCCAACACCCCGCAACCCCCGGGGTAGGGGGAAGGACTGCGGCGGAGGCGATGGAGAAGACGGAGGAGGCGACGACGACGAAGAGGCGATAAAAGACGACAGTGACAGACTGCTCACGTACCACGACATACTGACACACTACACGAAACAAAGAGAAGCATACCCACAACCCCACAAACAACTCGACAGGTCTCAAGAAACAGATTGGAGAAGATTGCAAACCAGAACGTTCCGAAACCCAGTACACTTAAACAGAATAAATTCAACACAATATCCAGACGCAAGCTGCAAGCTCTGCAAACACGAACACGCAGACATGGCACACATCTTGTGGAAGTGCACACAGATCGGTTCAGTATACGTAGAGGACAAGATAGAACCGGACCTTCTCGAGGAGCGATGGCTAAGCGCTCTGACTAGCTCAGAACTACACGACCAATTATGGGCTATCCAGCGGGCCCGGTCAGCGGTGGAAAGGCTATGCCTCACCGCACACAATGCCCGGGTGGCCTGAGCCCGGGCTGGCAACCTCGCAGGTCCTTTTTTCCATTAAAGTTTTTTCCGTCCGTACCGGTTTTACCGCCGTAGTATTTGAACGCCAACGGCCAGGAAACACATCGATACCAATAGGCTGTCGGCTGTCGGTGGTTAATCAAGTACAAAAACCTTGACGCTATGACTAAAAAGCAGCTTCAACAATCAAATTTAAAAAAAAACTCAACTGCCTATTTGCCTGAGGTAACAAAACATCCTTAGACACTTCGATTGTTTATGTCAATGGTTTGTGTAAAGTAAAAAATTCAGCATGCTCAGCGCTCCTAGCAGAGAAAGCATAAATTAAAGTATTCGACCAAATTACAGTAGCTCCACTTGCGCGCTTACGCTGAAACGCGCCTCGATTGATTTTTCGCCCTCTGTGGCCATTTGTTGAACTTGAGAGTGTGCGGGGCCTGAGTATACCTGGAATGAGAAAGTGTAGCGGCAGGGATTCATTGTCTGTAACGGCAGTTGTGCAAACAGGTACCTAAGTATAGCGAGTACAAGGAGGACAACGGCGTTTGAGTTGGCTAACTCATTTTTCTTCCATGCATACCATTACGCGCCATCAACACAAGCAATCTATATTTTCTCACTACACAACCTTTCAGCAAAACTGCATGTCGTCAGAGCGCCATAATATACCGCTTTTATGGCTCCAAGATCCTCATTTCAAAAATAAATTTGCCCGACAGAAGCACTATGGCTGGATAATTATTCTTCATGTCACGAGCCAATGGACCTATGATGCGAAAGTTAATAAATGGACAGATGCTAATAATATGCATTAATGCTCGTATCGGTACCGCATTCTTTGAAAACTCGAGGTGAACTTACTTCACAGTAACGTATTGATTAGCACCAAAGAATCAATGCATTGATGGATATTGTTTCTTGGCGCAAGGGCCAGAAATGGCCACAGAGCGCCACCCCAAAGAAATCAAGTGTTACTGGAAAAGAAAAAGGGAATTACTGCCGAGTTTCAGCTCTGGCAACTCGAAGTGGCGGCGAGGAATCCGAAGGCTGGTCATGAGACAATCTTTGCTGCTTATCATCATCATCATCATCCTGGTTACGCCCACTGCAGGCCAAAGGCTTCTCCCATACTTCTCCAACTACCCCGATCATGTACTAATTGTGGCCATGTTGTCCCTGCAAAATTCCTAATCTCATCCGCCTACCTAACTTTCTGCCGCCCCATGCTACGTTCCCTTCCCTTGGAATCCAGTCCGTAACCCTTAATGACCATCGGTTATCTTCCCTCCTCATTACATGTCCGGTCCATGCCTCTTTCCTTTTCTTGATTTCAACTAAGATGTCATTAACTCGCGTTTGTTCCTTCACCCAATGTGCTCTTTTCTTATCCCTGAACGTTACACCCGTCTTCTTTCCATAGCTCGTTGCGTCGTCCTCAATTTAAGTAGAACCCTTTTCGTAAGCCCCCAGGTTTCTTCCCCGTACGTGAGTACTGGTAAGACACAGCTGTTTTACACTTTTCTCTGGAGGGATAATGGCAACCTGCTGTTAATGATCCGAGAATGCCTGCCAAACGCACCACAGCCCATTCTTATTCTTATGATTATTTCAGTCTCATGATCCGGATCCCCAGTCACTACCTGTCCTAAGTAGATGTATTCCTTTATCACTTCCAGTGCCTCACTACCTATCGTAAACTGCTGTTCTCTTCCGCGACTGGTAAACATTACTTTAGTTTTCTGTAGAATAATTTTTACGCTCACCCTTCTGCTTTGCCTCTCCAGGTCACTGAGCATGCACTGCAATTGGTCTCCTGAGTTACTAAGCAAGGCAATATCATCAGCGAATCACAAGTTAGTAAGCTATTCTCCATTAACCCTTTCCCCAATTCCTCCCGATCCAGGTGTCTGAATACCTCCTGTAAACATGCTGTGGAAAGCATTGGAGAGAACCTATCTACCTGGCTTACGCCTTTCTTTATTGAGATTTTGTTGCTTGCTTAATGGAGGACTACAGTGGCTGTGGATACACAATAGATATCTTTCGGTATTTTTACATACGGCTCGTCTACACCTTGATTCCGTAATGCCTCCATGACTGATGATGTTTCGACTGAATGAAACGCTTTCTCGTAATCAATGAAACCTATATATAAGGGTTGGTTGTATTCCGCACATTTCTCTATCACCTGATTGATAGTGTGAATATGGTCTATTGTTGAGTAGCGTTTACGGAATCCTGTCTGGTGCTTTGGTTGACGGAAGTCTAAGGTGTTCCTGATTCAATTTCAATTACCTTAGTAAATACCTTGTAGGTAACGGACAGTAAGCTGATCGGTCTATAATTTTCCAAGTCTTTGGTCTCCCCTTTCTTATGGATTAGGATTATGTTAGCGTTCTTCCAAGATTCCGGTACGCTCGAATTCATGAGACATTGCAAGCACAGGGGGGCCAGTTTTTCTAGAACAATCTGCCCACCATCCTTCAACAAATCTGCTGTTACCTGATCCTCCCCAGCTGCCTTCCCCCTTTGCATAGCTCCCAAAGCTTTCTTTACTTCTTCCGGCGTTAGTTGCGGGATTTCGAATTCCTCTACACTATTCTCCCTTCCATTATCTTCGTGGGTGCCATTGGTACTGCATAAATTTCTACAGAACTCCTCAGCCACTTGAACGATCTCATCCTTATTAGTAATGATATTGCCGGCTTTGTCTATTGACGCATACATCTGATTCTTGCCTATTCCTAGTTTCTTCTTCACTGCTTTTAGGCTTCCTCCGTTCCTGAGGGCATGTTCAATTCTATCCATGGCTCCTTATGGGCAAGCGCTAAAAGCATCCGCGGCCTCGCCTGTCCAAGATTTGAAAAAGAATTTAAATTGCCGATGTTGCTTGTTCATGTTTTTAAAATTTTTAATCATACCCAGGAAAGGCCAAATTACTAAACCAGATAAAATGAAAACAATCTATACCTTGCAAGGGGACAAACGGAAGAGTGCAACGATGAACCTCCTATCTACCTCCCTCCCTGTTTTCTTTTAGAAGGAGAGAAGGAGGTGATACAAAGCGCCCCGGCGATAGGTTGCACTTCTATATAGTGATCCGCTCGTAAGTTGCTTTTATGTTGCTTTGTATGTTGCGTAAGTTGCTTTGTGCTTTGGGAATGCCGACGCCACGTGGAACAAGGACAAAGAGGAAGGGGGAATACAAGAGCAGAACCCTCTGAAGCGGGGCGCCTCGCTGAGAGATGGCAAGCCACCCTCCTCAGCGAGGCACCCGAAGACCAGGAGTGGGCCGTCCAGCGGGCCAGGGCCGTTGCCGGGGATCTCGAAAGATTTTCCTCGGGCGATGGTCCACTGGCAGCCTAGCCCCGGGCACCAACATCAACAACCGTTGGACAAATAAAGTTTATTCCTATCCTATCCTATCCTCGTAAGTTGCAGCGGGGGGCCGAGCGCGCCAACGCTCGCAGATCAATGTCGCCGTTGCAGCAGCGTCATTGCCTCCAGCCACAAATGCGGAGAGCTACAGGACTCAAATGTGGCCAGCAGGAAGCGTGCGCCTCGAGCCGTAAAATGCGGCGCCAACTGCAGCGACGAGTGCCATTGAAACTGACACCACAAATCAGGCAACGTGCGGCGTCACGTATACGGCGCGCTGTCCACAGGACTCAAAGTCTGGTGCGCGCATTTGGCTACGGATTGCATGCAGCCAACAGCGTTAGTCGTGGTTGCTTTGCGAACGCCGACTGTCTGACGTCCCTGCTATGCTTCTTTTGTTGTGATAGCAATTATACGGACACTCCAGGCGCAATCCCGCCGTTTCCGTCACCATGAGGTTGCGTGTAAAGTCCAAGGGCGATAAAATCATCGTCCCGCGCCGTATGCTGTAGGAGAGAGTGAAAGCGTGAGAGAGCCAGCTGTCGAACAGCGGCTTTATCTCGCCTGTGCGAGGCAGGCTGTCCCGAAGCGCCCCCTGGGGTGAGGCAAAGGAGGGAAGGGAGAGGGGGGCGCGTTCATCGTCGACGACTGTTAGTGCACTCTAGTGGTTGCCTGAGGAGACTGACAAACCGGCCAGAGTGTTGCGAGACATTGATGGAAATGAAATGACCATGAATGACAAAAGAGAGTCGTCCAACGCATATGCGTGAGTGCCGAAACTTTCGAGAATACAACGAGCCTGTCCTACACTGCATCACGGCCTCGGAGACCCGATGGGGCCACCGTAATTGCGCGTGGAACACGACAAGATGAAAATGCGAGCTAATTACAAACATGCAAACATTCTGCCTCCGCTCCATGCTGTGAAGGTAGACGTACGGAGAAGCTGTTGCCGATGTTACACGAGGGCAACCACCTCAAGGCTTCGCACCATCGAGATCTGCGCAGCGACAGCGACTGCGTTCGTGCCCTCTCCGTCTGTGCTTCGGTGCCCAGGTACTTGCTTTGCATGTTCACGGCCTCCGGACGCTTGTACGTAACCAGCGTTCATGAAGTAAAAGGCCACCGTAATTTTTTACCAGTGTCTGCCGTGATGTGGATCACGGTAGCGACACAAGCTGTGAGACACCCGCAACGGGGAGAGCGCCCGCGCATAAAGAACAAGTGCCTGGTGAGCATGCGTTCATGACGCACGCACGCAGCCGTGTGGGAGTGCAGCAAGCATCATCATTCTAATGAGTAACGCACCAGCCGTACAGCTTTCTTGCACAAATTCAATTTCTCCGAGTAACATGCGCCCCAGAACTGGTACAGTACGGCTCTCGCGCCCCCTGGAGACGTCATAGCATTCGATTGTAATTTGAATACACGAAAAAAAAAACATACTTGTGTTACGCGGGAACTCAAAAATATCCTCGCCCCTTTCAGTCCTCAAGGTCGTCGACCGCGAAACTGTATTAGTTGCACCGTACATTGCACCATGCATCCCAAACTTCGCAAGCAGTCTATATTGTAAATAATTTGTTCAACCATTCTTTCACCTCATTTTCACTTTTGGGTGCTTTACGTGGTGAGCATGATTTAGGGGTTCTTTTCTTCCGGTTCTCATATTGTTTTGTTCTTTATTGCCATAGGGATTTCGTGAACGTTCAAGGCACATTTCTGCTGTCGGCGTCGGTGTCGCCATGATGTTCCCTATGACTGAAATTATGTGAGCGTGAGCAGGCGAACGTGGTTTAATCTGGCGTGCACGAGCCAGGCACGCAGCCCGGATGTCAGCCCTCTCCTTTCGCGCCCAAGGCAGCAGGGCCAGGAGTTGGAGAAGGGGCGTTTTTCTTCGGCGGCCGCCCAGGTGTCTCGATGTCCTTCTCGGCCAACGCTCGGTACGGACTCGAGACAAAAGCGGCGTCTGCTACGGCCTTGGCCACGCGAACCGCGGACGCCGTAGTAGACGCCTTTAGGCTGTTTCACATAGCGCCATTGGGGCGAAACAAGTCGTTCTGCCGTGCACGTCGCAGAGCGATTTTCGCTGACACATTTCACATGTGTTTGCTGCAGCGCGATTTCAGTCGCAGTGATGCGCAAGGTGGTCCCCTTCTCACGAAGTATCCATGCCTGCATCGTTAAATAATAACTACATGGAAACTAGTCAAATATTCAAATGTTCCTATTATTATTCGATGATAGGATAGGTACACAATTTTTTTAACGTTGATAAGCGTTGAGTCTTTTTGACAGCTCTTTGACAATCTTTTTTGACAGTGAGACGCTGCACAACACAGCAATTGTGAGCGTAAAAGCATAAAGAGAACCTTAAGGTATTGACTGAGTTGGTGACTAAGCTAGATTATTTCGCGTCAGACATGAAAAGTGACGTTGGTCGAATCGGTACCTCAAACGCTGAAATTCGATCGGAAATCATTGGTCCTTAACGATCCGTACAATTCTTGAGTGATAGTTGCGAACAATTCAAACTTGATGTTTAGGCCTTCCATGGTGAGCTTTCTGCTGCTAGGGCTGACAATGGGCAGTGCCGCATTGAAGGTGAACTCCTCAAAAAAGAACTGAAGCAGGCTAGGAGTGAGATAACTAAGTTGAAACAATACTCCAGAAATATGAATGTTGAAATTCAAGGGCTTCCGATTGTACCAGACGAGGACCTTGTGAAGAAAGTTTGAAAACTTGCGGGGTATCTGTTGGCCGGCTTCACAGAATGACATAGACGTGCATCATGTGCCATCCACAGATAAGAGTAGGCCTTATGTGGACGTAAAGTTTCGATTGAGAGCTGCCCGGGACAGAACACTTTCGGCAGCTAGAAAAGAAAACTGAATTCAAGGAATTTAGGGTATGACACATACCCTTCTATCTATGTAAATGAGCATCTCTGTCGCGAAAACAAAACTTTGCTAGCAAAAGCGAGACAAGCAAGGAAAGAGAAAAAGTGGAAGTTTATCTGGTTGTCTCAAGGAAAAGTTCTCATGCGGAAATTGGAAAATACACCAGTTTTGCGCACTATATGTAAAAAGGACTTGGCGCAAGTTGTTTAACAGGTCGTCACGGTGGAAAAATTGTTTTCTTTGTTGTGGTCCTGCATGTCGTTTTTCTTTATTTTTTATCGCTTTGTTGAACAGGAAAACAATCCTGTCCTTCTGTAGAGCGTTATATATGTGTAAACATAATCCTTCATATTACACAGCATTTTATTTAACCAATGACCCTATTCTTCTCCCATAATATGCAAATGAAAATTTGTGTTATGCTTTCAATATTGTTGGGTGCTGGATTAGTGCCCTATATCAATTCTCTCTTGTCTATGCTAGTTTTTATAACATTGTACAACGAAAGTATGGCTTCGTAACCATTGCGCAACATCTCTTAGTAAATACGTTTACCCTATTCAAGGGCCGCTCTTTTGTTATAATTGCTATAATTAATTTCTGTATACATGTTATCACCACTGTCTACTAATTAACTCTAATATCATGAGTTCTAGTCCATCGGGACTAACTTCATGCATTGTTGACCAGCGCATATCACCCCTAGCTGTGCTTCGCATTAATATGCAGTCTGCTCGTTGCAAAGAGGACAACCTCTTTGTTCTTCTTGATGAGTTTAAATTTGATTTCTCCATAGTTATGCCAACAGAAACTTGGTACCGTTTTGACACAGACGTTTTTTTTAATGTCGCAGTTTATATTCCAGTTTATTTATATAGGAAATTAAGACAGGAGATGACGTATGTATGTATGTTAAACATGAGATGAGATACGAATGGCTTAACGAGTGGTCTCAATGCGCGGATGGTATTGAAATTGTATGTATTGAAGTAGAAAACTGTGTGTTTGTTGCAGTATACAGACCACCCGATGGCAGCATACACAATATTATACAATTTTTAAATAACATATTTTCCTTTGTTAATGACAAGGTATATAGACTCGTGTTGAAAGGGGACTTGAATATTGATATGGTAGCAAGCACAAATAAGCAAAAGGATCTTTCGGCACTTCCTGATTCCCACTTTTTATCGAATGCTATTAATACCCCTACTCGTATTACTGACTCGAGTGCAACATTAATAGGCCTGTTCATAACAAACTTTCCTTTCGATTCCATATTTTCTTATACTATTTCTACCGGTATCAGTGACCCCCTACCTACATATTTTATTGTACACCAATCTCGATCCACACCCAGAGAGGCTGCTTCTGGTATATATTATAGAGCTGTAAATTTAAGCTCTCTTTCGCGCTTTCGTGATGAAATTGAGCAAATGCAATGGGATGACTTATTTTCTTTCTCCTGTCCTGATTTAGTTTACGGCTATTTTATCCGAACAATTAGTTCAGTTTACAATAAACCATTTCCCACTTCAGGTTTAAAAAAAAAACAAAGCGCGCCCGCAAACCTTGGATGACTACAGAGACCCTAAAAATGATGAAGGAAAAGGATAGGCTATTTCATGCATTCCCAGTTAACCGAAATCCAGATGCTTTGAGGATGTTTAAGAATGTAGAAATTCGATCATTGAGTTACAACGGCAAGCAAAACGAAATCGCTATTATAACATTTTCGAGGGCGTCACAGATATCAAACAAATGTGGAATAAATTACACTTGATCGTATCTCCAGGTAGAGTAAGAAATAGTTTAGAAGAACTTGTAGTTGACAATGAAGTTATCAAAGGCAAGGAATTAGCTGACAAATTCACTGAATACTTTACATCTGTAACTGAGAGCTCACATCAAGATAGTGCCTTTGATTACTTACCCGTGCCGCTCAAGGAATCAATATTTCTTTGCCCAATTGATGATAATGAAGTATTAAGAGTACTTAAAAACTTCAAGGTGAGTAAGAGCGAGGATATAAATGGTCTAAAAATGGAGCCGATTCAATATATTATTGATCTTCTTAGTCCCTGTGTGACACATATTTACAACCTTTCTTTACGAACCGGCATTTTCCCACAGTATATGAAGAATGCTAAGGTGAAGGTAATATACAAAAGGGGAGATAAAAACAGACTCGGTAATTATAGACCTATTTCAATCCTTCGCCTATTCTCCAAAGGACTGGCAAAAATTATTCATCTTACACTGTCAAACTCTTTTGACAAACATTCCGTCATAACAAAATCGCAATATGGATTTAGATCACGTTTTTCAACAGAAAGTGGTCTACTGTTTCAAAAAGAATTGATTCTTAAAAATATTGAAGCAAAAAAATTCACACGGCATATTTTTACATATGTCCAAGGCCTTTGATAAAATTATCCATGAAACATTATTAGGAAACCTGCAGTGTTATGGAGTTCGATGTGTTGTCCTCCATGAAATTTGTAACTACTTAGCAAACAGACAACAATGCGTCTCGATAAGCAGAACTTTGTCTTCTATGCAACCTGGTAAATACCGAGTCCCCCAAGGCAGTATATCGGGGCACTTTTGTTTATTATATTTAATAATGATATCCGAAATGCTGACCCTCCAGCCGAATACATAATCTATGCTGACGATAAGTCTTCTCTTCAGGAACAAATATACATGATCTCGTGCATGTAGCTAACTTGACATTAGAAAAATATATGCAGCTGGACACTTAGAAATTCTTTAGAAATTAAGTGCTCAAAAACTAAAGCTGTTCTTTTTCACTCCAAATCCCCACTTTATGAGCTCACTCATTCTTATAATCTCACGTTGAATAATAATAAAATTGAATTTTCTTCTACGGCAATATCTCAAGGTGTAAATTTTCACGTATATATAAAATGGGCTCACCATACGTACCTTCTACAAAACAAACTTTGCAAGGTTTTGGGAGTAGTGAGAAAATATCAGCGTGTATTGCCAGTTCCTCAATATCTTTCGATATTTGGGGCACTCTTCTCATCACACCGGCGGTATTGTAACTTAATTTGGTGTAACGGAACACAGCATTTCATAAATAATCTGGTTATCCTACAAAAAGAGGCCCTACGTTCCCTTGGAAACCTACCATTTATTGCATATACTTCAGAAATATTCGCTAAATATAATGTACATAAATTAAGCCTGCTATGTGAATACATTTTATTACTTTCCTTAAGATCTGATACTGTAAGAAAACCGCGATTATACACACAATTTAGCTAACTTGCTACTAAATCCTTCTTGACGCCTAAACAGACACTCGGAACAACGGTATGTGCCGCGGCCACGCACAAACTATAGCGTGGGGGGAGATCCCTCGCTTGCTCCCCGATTTACGCCCTTGGACAATCGTCCACTTTCAGCACTAAAAGCTTTAGGCCAATGCTCCGAAAGAACATCTGCGTTGAAGGCCCTACTCGCGCTATTAAGGTTCTTGCGGTCTACGGGGCTTCACGACAGACTCTAATATTGCCGCCCCCTACCGCTCTGTAGTGTACGCGCTTTGTTGGTGCTTGTCTCCCTTTCTTTCTATCTCCCCCTTCCACTCCGTTTCTCTTTTTATCCCTCTTAACCCTTCCCCCTGTGCAGGGTAGCCAACCGGAACTACCTCTGGTTAACCTCCCTGCCTTTCTCTGCATTATTTTTTCTCTCTCTCTCTCTACGCCCTTGCGTGCATGAGACTTGGCCGACGTCGCCGGACCACCCTCGCACGAATTCGCTCACACATACAGCAGACAGCGCGCGGCGACGATTTCATCGCCGACTCTATACGGGAACTCACGGCGACGCCGACGCCGATGGCAGAAATGCGCCTGGAGGTTCCACGTAATTGCTATCGCGATAAAATATTAATCTGTCCCTGCAGATGACACGCGAGTTTCCAAATTGTGTGATATTTGAATGCTCAGGTTGGGCTACAACGCCCGAGTGCCTTGCAAACTGCTCTTCCGAGATGTGCACTAACACACAGTGGCGGGGCATTGTTCGAGATTTCAAGGGGGAGTAATTGGTGTGCTGTTTTCGCATCGAATATATATCGCCCTCTCTTCGTGCGTTGGTTTCCCTCAACCCCAGTTTCGTGCGCCGCATTTCGATCTCGCGAATACGACAAGGGCAGCCGGCGGCCACCCTCAGTGGCACGTATGCGTCAGTCAATGTTCCACGCACGATTCGGGCGTGTAACTATTGCAGATACGATGCAGTGGTTTCGCTGCAATGTTTGTACGGCATGTATTGCGACTCCACGTGGAAACAGAGAATGACAAATGCATGCGCTGAACACCAATGCATTAACATGTCTGATCCTGGCATCTAGGAGAGATGAGGCAAGCTTAAAATTCTGAGCTGAAGGCAGATTTTATTTCCTGAACAACGAAGGACACCAAGATCGCCGCAAGAGGTGGTCCACGGCGCTGTTGGCATTCTTTTCGAGATAAAAAAAGAACATTTGCTTTGTTAGCTTTGGAGACAGGCCAAAAGCAGGCACAAAGGGGCTACGTCCGCCACAATCGGTACGTTTGATTCGCCTGCGCCACTTGAACCAGTTCATCACAAAGGTACACGAATAGTTATAGGGTTGGTTCACGATTTTGATGCACCCACTCTACTGTCCGCGCCGACTTGGTGCAGACGCGCAGGTGCGAAAAGTCGGCGCAGCAGACGACACAGCCCACATGCGCAAGAACCGTTATAACCCAGCTTACGTGCGTCCTCATAACAACATTTCTGAACTTTTCAAACTCGCGCGCTCCATGCTCTCTGGTCAGAAAAAAAAACAACTGCACGCCGTCTGCAAATCGACATTCTTTTCGAGTGTCGCGCTGTGTCTGCACCAACAAAACTTAATTGCGCAATTTCCCAACATCTCGAGTACCGCCGTGAACTGGCTCGCACTGGTTCAGGAGAACCTCACGGACCTAATAACAACGCGACGCTCTCCCTTTAGATCGAGAACATCGCACCAGTTGGCGCCACTTATCAACCTGCTAAAGCGCTTGACCATAATGAGCGCGTTAGTACTTCACCATAGATGCGAGTAGAGTAAAGCAAATGTTCGCAAGGCAGTCGAGAACACTGTACTGGAAGCGGCGATAGCAATATTAATGAAAACATTCTAATAAATCACATCGCGAACGAGCCACAAATTCCCTTTATGTCACGTTTTCTGTATGTATGTCTTATTATTTAAATATCTAATCATCTTGGTATCTATCGCGCATTGTTTGTAAACTTTGTTTCTAAAATTTTAATTTTGCGACAGTCCTGTGCTACGCATCCGATCATTTGTAACGTACATGTTTTTGCAAATGGCGTAGCGCTGTAAAGAAATGTTGGCGTACTCGAGTTGGCGATCCTAAATGTTTCAAAAAAATAAAATCACACAAGTATGTCATAGATAATAGGTTATTTTTAATGAATACGATGTCCGTGGAACCATACCGAGGCAGGCGTTCAGCTGGCCTAAAACATCGTTTTCACAACTGATATATCATATGCAAGTTTTCATCCTGGTGGTTGCCCAAACTATCTGACACTTCTGAACTCTATAATAAAGGAAGTTGTTGCAGATAATCCTAATGCTATGTGACAGTATTTGGCAATTACGGGTAATAACAAAGAATTTTTGTCCCATCTAGGTCAGCAATTGATGGTTTGATGGGGTCATCCCATGACACTTTTTTTAATACACCGCCTAACGTCTTGAAGTAATGGACATTGTCAACGTGCGGTGAGAAGAATATTTGTTACTAGATATACTTTTGATGTGGGATCAAAATACCATCGTTATTTGCATTGCCAACATTGCTATGAATGTTACTGCGCTGTGATCGTTCATATATTTTTCTTAGGAGTAAGTTTTCCGCATCAGTTACCTCCTCAACTGATTTGCCAGTTAAGAATGCATAGTGACATTGTCTGTTTACATGATAGTTTGATTGAGTTTGACTATATGGTTAATGATAAATAATAATATTAAACAGGAACCCTCCTAAAAAGCTTGCTTGTCCTGCTCTTGAGGACTAAAAAGAGAGTCTGAAAGAGAGTCAATATTTGGGATTGTTTGCGAGCGTTCTTCCTCGTAATAACGTTTTAGAGGTGCTCCCTTCTCTCGTATGCGACATTATTAATGTTCTCTTAATAAAATATCGTATATCATATTGTTATACGTTTCAGACAGTTCTAAAAATTCTGAAGCAAGGTTTGGGTACGGGCTAGATGGTATTCCATTGTTTCAAACATCACTTACAGCGCATAAATAGACAAGGGACCAAAAGAACAGCGCTTGTCTTCGTCGTTCTTTTGGTCCCTTGTCTATGTATGCGCTGTAAGTGGTGTTTGCAACAATAAAAAGTTCTGGTTACTATATTTTCATGTTGAAATAGTGTAGATATGTCTTATTTCTCAGAGAGCAATTCGTGCCATGTACAGATTCCTTTGTAGAATCCATGTTCAGAGCTCGATACCGGAACTGGTTTATGCGGAACCCGTTCTAAAATACTTATTTTTCAGTTTTGCTGGAAAAGAGAAACCAGGTGGAATAGACCTTGGCTGATTGTGTCCCATGTCATTTTTATTGATTTTTTAACGTAACTGTTCATTGTCATTCTAAAGGTTAGAATCCAGTGACTGTTGATAGCGATTTCTGGAATTAGGACGTCAATTCTTTATAATACATCGTTGAGATCCGCAAATATTCAGGTAACGAAAGCATGAAGTTTACATCTCTACAACTCAGCAATGAAAAGTGGAATCACAATTCTGTAAATTGCAGTTCATACTGCCCCTAAAGCGGACAAAACTAATGCATTATAGATGGCTGTTATGTGCACCCAAATACGTGAGTATCAATTTTATAAAATCCTCCTAAACACTAACAAATTACCAGAGATAAATATTGTTGCATAAAATTGTTTCGCTTTGGATTTTCTAACGGGTACAATTTGCAGAACTATGATACTTGTTCTTGTACAGAGTTTGGGAGCTGTAGTCTTCGTGCTCCTATTTTCTTTCAAACTTAACGATTTCCCACGACCTAAAAGAATCAGACTCTAAATAGTGTGTCTGCACCGACAGTTACATAACTTTGTCTCAAATGGACCCAATGTACTTAATATGGACGTTGGTGTTATCTCAGTAAAGCATTTCTGCGTTTTGCAAGTATTTGAATAGGCGGAATCGGAGTTACGCCCGAGCTAAATATTGGTGAATGAGCGCTTGCGTTTGTTGTAAAAACATCTCATTTCGTGCTGTGTCAATGGAATTTCTGGCCAATGAAGTGCAATCGAAAAGCAGAGGTGCATTTGGCACTTATACAAGCTTGAAATATGCGAGTCTGAAAGCATATTCTGTAAGCGAAGCTTTTCTTCTTTTTACTTCTTCCTATTTCCCGAGTTCCCGTCGGCTGAGTAATCTGAGTAACCTGGATCCATATCGGCAACAGTGCATTGTTAGGTTGAGAGTAAAGATAGAAAATTGTGGGCTTTTAGATGCCAAGACAACGATTTGAATTTGAGGCTCACCGTTGTAGGGTACGGCGGAGTAATTCGGACATCAAGGGTACTTTAGTGTCCATTTAAATGCATGTACAGGGGTGTTCCCGCATTTATTCCCCATCGAAATCCGGCCGCTCTGGCCAGGATTCGTTCGCGAGACCTCGTGTCTAGCAGCCCAGCACCCTAGCCACGAAGCACCCATGAAGATATAGACTGCGACTCTATGGACCGATCCGGATACGCCAATGCCCGAAACGTGCTCTTGAAAGCAGTTAACGTAATGTGGAATGCGCGAAATCTGTGCAATGCACTACAACGTCAAAGCAACCATACGACTCGCGGCCTTAACCAATACTGTTAACTATTAAGCATCATTACGATGGTATCTCTATTACTGGATATCCAGTATCAGCTTCGGCGGTTTAGGTTCGCGTTTTTTCAATGTCCCACTCGCTCGGCCATGCTAAGGGTGCCAAAAAACGTACATCGAGTAGACGAGCGACATGCTTGTAAAAGGCCGATCCGTCCCATATTATGAAGACAGAACCCTCCAACATAGCAAAACTGATATCGAATGCATGTGCCGGTATTTATTTCACGAAGTCTAGCAGTCTTGCTGCAGGTCCTGGTCCCAAACGCTGGAACGTGCCCAGCGTCAGAGCAGACTCCAGGAGCAGGTTGCCCGGATGTCGTCGGTCAGTGCGGCCGAGGCAGCCGCCATGATTCGAAACGCTGTCGGGAGCATTTGAGACATGCATGGACGCCTTCAGGTAAATGTCCTGCATCGTCAAACGCCGCGTCGTCTGCCATTCTCGTGAAGATTCCTGTCTGCAACTGGACAGCCCGAATGAGGCTTGCTGGTTCCTGGTCAGGCGATACCTGATGCTCGAATACAAAAAGGAAACCAATACTCAACCTTCCTCCTCGTGAGACGCTGCTGGGCTGACCATCTACCACTTTGCAATTAAGCCAACCAGCCGATGGCGACCAGAGTTTCGTTTCTTGCTATCCGGGCAGACAATTTACAGTATTTTTTATTGTTTTTATAAAACATCTGAAGCTCACCCATATCTACCACTACGGGAAGGTTCTAGCATTATGGAATGAAACACTCCGGATCCATGCTGCTGCAATAGCTACATTTGTTCTTACGATTATGTTTCTTCGCTTAAATTCATGAAACTTTTTGAAAATTCTTTCGCAAATGTTTTCTTTCCTTGTTTTTTAGAAAGCTTTGCTTGCCTAAACTTTGTGCTGGAAACTCGCGACACGCTAGACTGAAGTGGTAGACACCCGTACTTTTCCCCAAGCCACCTATCTTACGGACGTTTTGCGGGTTCTGTAATATTTGGAGAAAGATGTAAATTGACAGCCGCCTTTACTGTAACACGAAGCTAAAGAGGAAACCAATTAGTTTTCTTTGCAGTTTCGTTCCACTTTATGAAACTTGCTTCACCTTGCGCTCTTTCGCGGAACTGAGTTGTCGTATTCGTAGCCTTGAAGCTTCGGGTTGTCCCTCACTTCAGCCTCTCCTTGCAATTTGCAAGACTACTGCTTTGCTGAGATGGTAGAGTGACCAACGAGGAAAGGTGTTGGTCGTGGTTATGATCGAGAGGCCAGGGCAATTTTTCCTTCAACTGTAAGGTTTCTTTCGGAGAAAGCCTCGTGGGGGTTTCTATGTTTTCAAGTTGTTTTGCGATACAGTCCCTGCAGTGCCAATTTTTCCCCGCTGATGAAACATCCAGCTCTGTGCGAATTTCCGTAGGACGGACTTGTCATTTCGCTGCGTTTGAAATCGAAAAGCTTCCGAACCTAAGTGCATCCAGGAATCGCTTCATTCAGGCGAGCTCGACCGGTAAAATTGTCGTTTGCAATCTGTTCTGAGTTTCGCCACAACTTGGTATATTGACTTGTTACATCGAAAACAACATAATGGCGAAGAACGACTTGCGAAAAAAATAATAGCCTATGTATACATTCCTGTTCTTGAATTGTATGATTCAAGAAGGATTTGACGCTGGTCAAATTGACTCCATTGGAGCAAGTTGAAAACGGGAACTGCGAGGCATCATGGTTCCATTGTGAGCCACTACAATGTACAGGCTCGAGCCAAGGTTCGGCAGATATATGGATTGCATATTCCTCCTCAGCCGAACGCTTGTCATTCACTCTGTCGGATTCCATGGCTTCGCTGTGGAGCTACTCAATTATTCTTTAAAGCGCAAATTCTCCTATCCCAGTGGGTTTGAATTTCTTTGTTGGGGGCCATCTCAATTTGTTTTTTGTTGTTTTTTTGTTTTTTGCAACGGCGGTGTTCGTCATCTCCCTACATATTTTCTTGTCATTTTAGACGATCCCACACGGGTAAAGTGCATGGAAACACTATTTTTTCATTGGGTAGTTAACAACACCACAGCCTCCCGACAGATAAGTGCACAGACATCCCGTAGCGCTCATTCATGCGGCCTGCGAGTGGGGAACGCCGCAAGGGCTTCGAAGCCTGTTGGAGGCGCTGAGACAACTCGGCTGCCTCAGTGTTTCTAAGCCCGGCTGGAAAAGACCAAAAGGGTGCCAAGCCGGGATAGCTACGTTAGAGAGCTCTACGCTTACTAGATATACGGTGCCAATACTAATGACGCGCTTGCTGTCCTAGGCTAATCCTGAAAGTAAATTAAAAGACATGCGCTGATAATAAAGATTATCAATACTTTTGCATTATATTTTCAAAGTTTCCTATGTTCATAAAATATTTATTCGAAAACAGCGCACATAGCCACATTCACTATGAAGGTAGCGTTATGTGGTGTGGGCGAGCCCATTTACGTATAAGTGGCTCCATGCGCAGTGAATCCAGGCGATGAGCGTGTGAAACATATTGCATGAACATGCGAAAGTATAAAAACAACGATGCCTCAAGAAGAAAGAGAAAACAAAAGCAGTAACATGTGGGCTTACAAGACCACACGCAGGAAGTGTATTATATGCTTTAGCCTACTGCATGTTTCATTGTTTTTTATTGTTCGCATCTATTCTTCACTACAAATTATGCATTGGCCTAATGTAGCTCTTACTGCAGAATAATTTATTCACTGAATGACTGGGCGACGTGGTAGGGATTCAATATATGAGAAGGCACATGTGCAAACAGGGACGTATGCAGAACGAGGACAACAAAGAACAATGGCATTTCTGATGGTCCACCACGTTATTCTTGCAATCCTGCCCTTACGCCCATGAATGCACGCATGTGACATATCCTCACTGCACGACATTTTAACAAAAAAGCTTGTCATCAGCTGGATGGAATAAACCATCTGCTTTGTTCGAGGCTCCAACATGGGATCTTGGAAATAAATTAGCAAAAAAAGCAGCATGGCTGTATATTTATGCTTGATGATCCGCTCGAATACTAGTATGCTACAAAAAGTTAGTTTGGGGGCAGATGTGAATTGTTACAACTTTCCTCATATTAGTAAGGTATTCTTTTAATACTAAGATGGATTTCCTTTGCGCAATGGTATTGATTATCACCGAAAACATGAAGTTTTACTCGGATAGGGGAATTTCATCCGACTTCCAGCTCTGCTAATTCAATGTGACGGTGAAAGACGGCTGCTGGCTGGCAAACGCCAAAAGCATCCCCAAGCCTGTCTACGCGTTGCAAAAGCACTTAAATTGCCGCAAATGCTTGCGGATGTTTATCCATTTTAATGGAATGCCGCAATGGGCTAATAACTAACTCAAAGAAAATGACACACTACACCCTTTAACGAGAGGAACAGAAGTTTCCAACAAAGATGTACTTATGCGTTCCTCTTGTAAATGTCTCAGAGCACGAGCCAGTGTTATCTGCCGCAGCTTCTCATTCAAGTCATGAAAGGAGCAGGCACGAAGCCGGACAAGGCGAGAGCAGAATGATACCTTTCACGAACACTCGCGGACTTGGCTTGTTTCTGTGCTCGACCGCTGCTTTATGTAGATTCTCCTTTGCCACGCTTTCAACAGCACTTGCTATATTATTCCAAATGAGTATTTAGTTAAAATTTCTTATCTTTGTAAGATAAGGCGGAACTTTTTTATGTTCCAACGAGAGCAATGTATGCGCGTGGTGACTGCGAAACAATTGCGGCTCCATCGGCGGCAGCGACGAGAAAGAGGCTGGCGTGCTCGGAGGAAAAACAAATAAACGGAGAAGCGACACCTCACAATCTTGGAACCTAGTCAAAAAATTTTTTAAAAAGTAACAATGAGAAGAAAAGCGCCGCACCTCAGAATGGAAGCAGTCTCCCCTCTCACTCCCCCCCCCATCCATTCCTTAAGGGGGGCGGGGGAGGGCCTTGAGCGTAACGGTGCGAGGTTAGACGTTTGTGTAATACTCTGCTCGCATGTTGCAGTCCATGTTCATGTTTGACGCTCATCGTTCGCTCATTTCGTATTTCTCTCATATCCGATATTAAGCGCAATTGCGCCCACCTTGTCTTCTTTTGCACTGAAATTCGGTTGACTCCCCTCCCTTCTTTTTTAACCCCGAGGCCAGGTGGGCCCACCAAGAGATTGTATTGCTAATTGTGCAATGCGGTTAATTTTCCCTGCCGTATAGTGGAGCGAGTTACGTCCGCACCGCTAATTTTGTCTTTTCTAAGAGTAAACCCCACTTCTTGTGGACATAACCGCAGCGGCCTTCAGGAGAACCATTGGTTCGATTGCACGATGGCTACTTTGTCCGAGCGCACTCGCTCGATTTGCCAAAAAATGTACCTTACGTCGACTTCGCCTTATCCTGTATATGTCCACGGCAGTGCACCCTTTAGACGGGTATAGCGCAATGTGGCAAATTTTCGACTACATTGCGACTACCTGCGACATTGCGACATTGCGACTACCTGCGAAACACAGAACCTCTACTAAACGCTTTGAGGTGCCTGTAAAAGGCTACACATGTATGCCTTGGTGTATGGTAAGACTGAAATTAAAATTTCTTCCATAGGTAACCTCACCACCGGAAATACACAAGCATATATTCTCTGTGCAGTAACGGCCCCCTACTGCGGTCTCCAGAATCTATTTAGGTAAATGGATTCAGAACGTCTAACTCGAGAGCTTGTTGAGACGCTTTCTTCTGAAAGCGTATAAAATGACGAGCAGCATGTTATAAGAACGGCAACCGTCGGCGTTAACGAACGAAAAAGAATCCAAGGACAGAGCAATCACGCAAGGTGCAACATAATAAACTGGCTTCAACGCACCGGAACTTCAACACTCAAGGGTGCATTATCGATTCGACGCAAGGTGATCACACGACCATTCCTCCATACTCGCGCCGCAGGGGCAGACAGCAGGACCGAGACGCCGGTGACCCACTACACGGGATAGCAGCGGTGTGACAGCCGTGCTGTGATCACCGGGGAGGTTTTCAAGTAGACAGTCTCTAAATTTGTTGGGCATCTCATTCCTTGATGGAAACGCTGGAAGTTCGACAAAAAAAGAAAAGAAAAAAGAAACGGTTGCTGCTGTATTCAATGTCTGGGTCGGGGGTTCGGTAATTCTTTGTGTCCCAGAGGCAACAAATTTTGCCACAAGGTAATATAATGCAGCGAATATTGTGTGCGACGCCGATCTTTGAAATAAGATTTTTTTCCCCAGCGCTTCGTCCTTTCCAAATATACCTAATATGTAGGACCGAGTCTCCTGACGAGCAGCTCAGCGACAGAAATGTGGCGTCCTCCTCCGACACTCGCATCGCATTTCTACCCGACCTTTCTCCCAGCTTTGTCATCAAGCGTTTTAGTTTTGTTAATCCTACATGACGTTTTTCGTAGAGAACAGCTATGCAAACAACAATCATTTTTATGTAATTTACAGGAAAGAGGCAAGAAGTATTTCTGTGGACAGGGATTGTGTTGGCGAAACGGTGCTCACACATATGAAAACCATTGACTAAAAAGCATGACCAGTAACTTGTATATACGCTCACATCGACCACATATACCAAGCTACAAAAGGATGAAATTGTTGAGATGTGTGCGCTGTCAAGCACGCAGTCCAAGGAAGTAGAGGATGGTAAGAGGTATGGGCGTGTGACCATAATACTGTAAACATGCCGCCGGAGCTGCGGTAGGCTATAAACTAAACAAACGAAGAACAAGGAACTCGGAGGCGGCGCCGCCAGCAAGCGGCGAGAATGAGTCCCAGCTTGCTCCCCGATACGTCTTTGTCCTTCCGTCATTGAACTTTCTCGATGAAGCACTGGTCAACAAATGCATTCGAGGACACTCTACAGATTACTTCGAGCGTGAACGCGAACTGACTGTGCGTCGAAGCGGTTCTACAGAAAGAAGGAGAGCACTCAAGACACGTGAGCGTTCTGACAGCGAGAGCGCCCTCACCACACGACAACCGAAAACGACACCAAAGCGGTGCAGTCAAAGCGAATGATCCATACCAGAAATAAACCCACGACGCAAGATCAAGACTCAAGATATAGTAAGTCAAAAGCATATACGAAATAATTATTTTAGAGCAAGAACCGAGCACGTGTCTGACGCGCTGCTGTCTAGAACGACTCAACTGCGATGACGTGCACATACCTTCGTATCGAGGAGAGAACGTGCATATCGACGACAGCGCGACGAACGGCAGGCTCCCGCGTCACTTTTCGGTCGTCCGTTGGAAACGCGAACACTCGAGCATTCGGTCTCTTGTCGTAGTCGCCGCGACATTGTGGTACGTGGAACCGCCCCACCGCGAGAGTTGTAGGCGCACACTAACCTTGAACACTCGGAGAGCAAAACACTCTACATCGTGACGCAGCAGTTCACTGACGGAGAAAGAAAACGCATCCTACCCGGTCTCCAACAGGAATGCCAGCACGCCGCACCAGGGGCTCGTCAGGCTTAGCAATCCTGGCCTCTCGAACGGCGTGGCCGTGCCTGGGGACACGCCCGAGCGACAGGAGGTGTCGGTCAACACAGAATGACGTCACGAGCCACGGCAGTAGGGGTGTGCAGGTGGGAATATATTCTAGAGGGCGCTGTGTCTGAATGGGGACGAACTTTCCTAAAAGATTTCGATAGGGTGAGCCCTGTCAAGCCAAGAGTTTTGTACAATAAGTACAAGAACTGAACGGAATTCTGGGATTTTACGTGTAAAAGCCACAATATTAAATTACTAGAAGGAATTCTGGCGCTAGTTTCCATAGAAACAGGGCTGTTCAGCCAGAAGTACTTGACACTGTGGAATCCTGCCGTATTGTCGAATTCGCGTTCTGGTCAGCTCTGATTGGCCCTGAGCCCTTCTAATGCTTGTCTGCTTGGCCCTCAAAATGCAATCATTACAGAATGTAAAAATACGGTGAATTTTGACAATAATGTAAATAATTGTAAACCAGAAAGCTGCTTAGTGCTAGGATTTCCCTAAATTTCTTCCTTATAGCTTCGAAAGGCTTTGTGACTTCAAGAGCTAATAAATTCCACGAAATATTGGCTACAATTGAATAAACATAAATAAAATTGAGCCACAACAACAGTGGATCAGAAGACCTCTACCACAGAAGCCCCACACTGCAACCATCACACGCCTGAGACACAGGCGTCGGGTGGGAGAATAAAACATCAGGAATTTCCTTGGGGTAACCCGGTCCCGTGTTTGTTTGTTTTTTTCGTATTTCGCCAGCTTCTTTTGCAACCCGGCAAAAAACGACTGGTACTGGCCTAATAGAAATTCTATAATACCATTCCGTCCTCTTTCACTTTTTTCACGTTTTAATTTTATTCACCACTCTTCTTTCCTTCTTTACTTCCCCTTTCCCTTCCCCTAGTGCAGGGTAGCAAACCGGAGGTTTTAACTCGGGTTAACCTCCCTGGCTTTATCTCATTTGCATCTATCTGCATCTCTCTGCCACTACACCTATATTTGTCCTGGGGATTATGTTTCTTCGCGTAAATGAACGAAACTCATCGAAAATTCTTTCTAAAAAGATTTCTTCCCTTGTTTTGTAGAAAGCTTCTCTTGCTTAATCTTTGTGCTGCAAACTCGGGACGCTCTAGACTGAAGTGGTAGAAACCCGTACTTTTCTCCAAGCCACCTATCTTACGGCCTTTCAGCGGTTTCTGCAATATTTGGAGAAATATGAAAATTGACATCCGCCTTTAACACGAAGCTGACAGGAAACCAAACAGTTTTCTTTGCAGTTTCGTTCCCTTTTCTGAAACTTTCGTTTCAAAAGGCGTTGGTCGCGGTTACGTTCTCGAGACCAGGGAAAATTTTTCTTCAGCTTTAAGTTTTCTTTGAGAGAAAGTCCCGCGGGTGTTTCAATATTTTTAACATGCAGTTTTGCGCTACAGTCCCTACAGTGCCAATTTTCTCCCTTTGATGAAAGCTCCAGCTCTGTGCGGGTTTCCGCAGGACGGACTTGCCATTTGGCGGCGTTTGATATCCTAAAGCTTCCCAATCCGAGTGTATCCACAGCTCGCTTCGTTGAGGCGCACTTGACCGGTAAAATTGACGTTTACAATCTGTTCTGAGTTTCGCCATAAGCTGATGTATTGCCTTGTTACATCGAAAACCACATAATGGGGAAGGACGACTTACGATAAAAAAGATTACTCCGTACATTCTTGTTCTTGAGTTGCATTATTCGACAAGGATTTGACGCTGGTCAACTTTACTATACTGGAGCAATTTGGAAAAGGCAAACGATGAAGCATCATAGTTGTTTTGCAAGCCACTACGATGTACAGGCTCGAGCCATGGTTGGGCTGACATATGAACTGCGCATTTCTCCCCGGCCGAATGCTTGTCACTTGCTCCGCCCGTTTCCATGCCTTCGCTGAGGAGCTCCTCAATTGTTTTTATAGCGTAATTTCTCATATCCCAGCCGGTTTATATTTCTTTGTTGGAGACCTTATCAATTCATTTTGCAACTGTTTTATTCTTTATCTCCCTGCACATTTATTTATCATTTCAGACGACTCCATATGGGTTACGTTCACAGAAACATTATTTTTTCATCGGTTAGCTAACATCACCCCAGCCTTCCACAGATAAGTGCACAGACAGCCCGTCGCACTCGTTCATGTGGCCTGCGAGTGGTGAACACCGTAAAGCCCGGAATACATGGAGCGTTTTTGAGGCGATTTTCGCCTCGAGGCGCCGATTTGACGCCCGGCGTCGAGAAAAACGCCCGCCGCCGCCGATCAGGACAGGCTAGATTTTGACGCGGCGCGCACGCGTCTAACGCTACCGGAAGTGCCTGTCGGAGTCACTTCCGTCTGTTTTCGGCGGGAGCCGCCAGCCGTCTCATCGTTCCTTGCCGTCCTTTGAACACTTCGCGCGCGTGCGCTGAAACTCTTCGCAATCCGCACACCCATAGAGTTTCTCACTACATTACCTAGAGGGAAATCTGGCGCTGCCGCGCTGTGGTATGCATGGGAATGCCAGTATATTGTGGATTCGGATCGGCATCGTTCTCGTAGAGACAGGACACCTTGAAGACGCGCTTGGCAAGTACCGTTCCATCTGTCACAATGATTCATTTTCTACTAGAACAGCACGTGAAAAGCTGTTTTAGCTTTATTATTACGCGAAAACATGTTTTGTTTAACTATGAGAACTTGTTATTGTGTGTACGACTACATGTTACGTAAAAATTATCAGCGGGCCGCTAAAGTTGGAGGACAGACGACAAGGTTCGTGCTCGCTTTGAAAGAGTTGGTCGTCTGTTCTTGCTTTTCTTCGCTGGGTCATGCATCGTGGGTGAGTAAAGATGTAATATGCGTGAATGGAAACATTTTATGAAGATTTTACTTTGAGAACGCGTTATTTGCGTAGCCATATCCACGTTTTAGACGAAGCCTTTTACAACACCAGCCAACACGAGCCTCGCCCCCTTAAGAAACTCCCATAGATGGTGGCGCCAGATTACCCTCTAGCTGTTATAGTGAGATACTCTATGCGCACACCCGTTTCAGTCGCACAAGGTCGCCAGGCGAAACATTTCCGGCCAACTCTCTGCGCTGAGCATCCACAAAAACATCGATACAATACTAAACATACCTGGTAACGTGTATAGACTTATTAGTGGGGTATTTATTGCATAATTTATTAATTACAACACAAGCAAACAACATGTAAGCATTGTTCGTTCATTTAGTGGTAGCCAAAACATTTTTGCCTTGTCTGGCCACACTGCGGCGGCGTTCGCCGCTCGTACGCCTCATGTAGCCTGGCCGGCGTCCCGCCAGCGCGCGTTTTTTTTTTTGTCGCGCGATAATCGCAGGAGAGAAAACGCCCCATGCAGCCCCCGCTTAAGGGCATCGAACCCTCTAGGAGGCGCTGACACAACCCGTGCTATCTCAGTGTTTCTAAGCACTGCTGGAAAACACCGAAAGGGTGCCAGGCCGGGACAGCCGTATTAGTGAGCTCTGCACTTAATAGATATATGGCGTCAATGCTAGCGGCGCACTTACGCCCCTTCGAGTGATTTTGACAATAGATTAAAAGGCGTGCGCTAACAAAAAAGCCTGTCCGTAATCCTGCATGACGTCTTCAAAGTTTGCTATGGTAATAAAATATTTATTCCAAAACAGCGCATGTTGCCGTAATAACTTTGAAGGTTGCGTAATGTGGCATGGGCAAGCCGCTCTGTTCTTAAGTGGCTCCATGGACAACCGTCGGCGTCTATGTGGTAGTGAATTAGCAAAGTGCAAGAAAATGCGAACGTAGAAGAATAATGATGCTTCAAAAAAAAACAGAAAAAAACGTCTTGGCTTACTAGAACACATGCATAAAGTAAAATATATGCTTTAGCCCACCGTACGTTTCATTGCTTTTTATTGTTCCGATTCATTCCTCACTACATATTATGCATTGGCTTAAGGTAGCTCAAAATAAAGAAATATTTGTACACTGGGCGACGTGGTAGCGGTTGAACGTGTGTAAAAGCACGTGGTAAACAGGGACGTATGTAGAACGAGTTCAACAAAGTACAACGGCGTTTGTGATTGTCCACCGCGTTATTCTTGCAATCCTGCCTTTACGCACCATGAATGCACGTATGTCACATCTCATTCCGCGACATTTCAGCACAAATGCGTGCCATCAGCTCGCTCGAATAAACCAGCTGCTTCATTCAAGCCTTCAACACGTGATCTTGGAAGTAAATTTTGCCGAACGAAGCAGCATGGCTGTATAGTTGTGCTTGATGATCGGCTATAATAGTAGTATGCTACAAAAAGTTAATTTAGGGATAGCTGCGACTTATCACAATTCTCCTCATATTAGTAAGGTGTACTTTCAAAAGGCCAGATGGATTTCCTTTGCACTAGGGTATTGATCACCACCGAAGAAATCAAGCTTCACTCGGATAGCGGAATTTCTTCCGACTTTCAGCTCTGTGAATTCAATTTGAATTCAACTTTCAATTCAATTAATTCAACTCGAAACTATCGCCATGAGAGAAAGACGTCTGCTTGCGGGCAAACGCGAAAAGCATCCGCACGCCCGTCTATGCTTTGCAAAAGCATTTAAATCGCGGCAATTGCTTGCGGATGTTTATTAATTTTAGTTCAATCCAGCAATGGGCTAATGACTAAATCAAAGAAAATGACGCACCGCACTCTTCAACGAGAGGAACGGAAGGTTCCAATAAAAATGAACTCACGCGTTTCTCTTGTAAATGCCTCAAAGCACGACACAGTTCCATCTGCCGCAACTCTTCACTCAAGTCATGATGGAGGAAGCGGGGACGAAGCCGGACAAGGCAAGAGCGCATTGTGACCTTTCACGAGCACGCACGGACTAGGCTTGTTTTTGTGCTCGACTGCCACTTAATGTTTCCAACTTGAAACGCTTTCAACAGCACACACTCTGTTATTTTTAGCGGGCAGTTGGTTAACGTTTCTTAGTTTTAATCAGTCAGGCACAACCTTCTTTTTTGTTTTAAAAGAGAGGAGCGTTTTCCGCGCGCAGTGAGAAACAAACCGTCTTTTTTTATTTTTCCGCTGCTGCCGTCTGCAGAACGCCTCTGGAAACGTGTTGAAAGAGTGCCGCGACTTTCACCGGTTGATTTGTGAACCGGCATCCAGTAGATGACGAGTAATGAATATAAATGGCTCCTCCGGGGATGCATGTCGTTCCTGGAAGCCATGTAGTACTCACCGACTACTTATTGAGCAGGCCCGAAAGCTTTCCGGCGTTAAGAGGAAGCGTTACCTCGGCCACAACTCCAACGCGGCCTATTCAAGTACATGTAACACGCAGATACGATTTCGCGAGGTGACCCCTGGACGGATTTTATTAAAGTTGGTTGCACTTGAGAGAAAAAGTTCAATTCTAGTGACTGATGGGAGCAGAACTTCGATTTATGTCCTGAACTTTTTTTAAGAGGATTTTCGAAAAATTAGAGTTCGGGGTGGCCTTTCGATCTGCTTTGTTATGTCGGACGGTTTCGCTGGGGTCTCTTGTTAAACAGTTTAGCAGAGTGCATGTCGGTCAAGTATTTCCACTTGCGCTCGTAACCACAAGATATTACAGAATTCTCCGCACAATTATTAAGATCGTTTGGTTCATTCGAACGAGAAATGCTTGCAAAAAATTGTCTAAGCAATAGCCATAATACCAGCATACGAACCGAACCGCAATGCCATCACCAGCATCTAGCCAAAGCCACATTTTGAAGGGCAACGGAGGTAACAATCCCTAACAAGAAGTCCCCGCAGACGTAAAACTGCCATACAGAAATACCCACACTTCGCTCTTGGATTTTTTTTTTCGAAGGGACTAACGGGAGGAAGAAGCTCTCGTGGCGAAAGCGCTGAGCCGGTCTCTCGGATTTTTTTGCGTATTCGCTGCCCTCGACGAACCAGTGGCTCGGTATGTATTGCAGTACGTGGGAATCTGCAAAGCCAAGATGCCGCCCCGTCGGAAGATACCTGTCGAAACAGAAGAGAGAAAAACGCAAGCGCTCCTACGGCTGCGTGCTTTCTTCTGGCAAATGACAGTACAGTCGCGCGTTAATCCAACAATTACGCTACAGCCACGACAAGATGACGGCCGCATCTCGCGAGGTTAGTCTCGGGAGGAGGCTTAAAGTAAAATTCCTTGCCGTCTCGTCCCACTGCGCGATTCGCGTCGTGTGAGCCAAGAGCCAAAGTACCTCGACAAACGTTGGTGGTTCGCGACGGAAGAAGGTGGGCCAACGCGGATCCGTGGCCAGCGAGTCTACTCGTGAATGGAACGAGCGTGTCCTACGTTGCAGTACGGCCGCGGGAACTAGATGGGGCCCATCGTAACTGCGTGTGGAATACGATACGAGTAAAACACGAATGAAGTGAAGAATAAGCATGAAGAAATTCATCTTCCATTCCACCGTGTGAAACTGGATGTACAGCGAAGCTATTGCTGACGTCAAACAAGCACCACCACCAAAACAAAGCGCCCCGCTGTCCAGATCAATGTAGCGTCAGTGAGCGCCTTCGCTGTTCGTGCTTGGGCACTGCGGTGGTCGATGTGCATGTTGACGGCATAAGACCTTTTTCATCCACGCTGTGGCAGCAGTGCATTCATGACTCCAGAAAACTTCCGGTCATGCATTTCTGACAGTCAAGTTTGCCAAGAAAACGGAAGCATTTTGCGCATAATTTACTGTAGGCACATATTCTTGATGTGTTCAGATATCAAGAAAGTGCGGCATGTGTAGATCTCGTGTATGGGTTTTTTTTTGTGGCACTGAACAATAAAATTAATTTGTAGAACATTCCAACTTCTTAGCAAAACTTATGCCAGCGGGAGGGTTCTGTAAGTTTATAGGCTATTGTTACTTGCGTTGTTTCAGAGGGCTTAACCGGAAGTCTTCTGGGAAGCCTGTTTGTAAGCGTGAAAAGGGTCTGGACGCCGTGAACATAAAAGGGTGTGAGTAAGCCGGCAAACGCGATTCAATTTCGCGTGCGCGAGCGAGGAACGTGGCCCCAACGTGCTCTCTCTCCTGTCGCGTGCGAGGAAGGGGGTCAGGCGAGGGAGGAGGGGCGTTCTTCTCCGACGGCTGCCAGGGTTCCTCATTGACCTCCTCGCACGCCGCTCTGTACACAGTGGAGACCACCACGGCGTCTACTGCGGCCTTGGCTACGCGAATCGCGGACGCCGTAGTAGACGCCTTTGCGCCGTAGGGACGCGTTGCCGGCGCTCGTGTGTCTTGAAAGCGATCGGCGACGTGGCCAAAGAGCGCCCGCGCGGGCCCCATCTTCACAGCGATCTGCGATGCTTGCAGAGTGCGCTTAGTGTCGGCAGCTTCGTATGTGCTGTGCTTTCGAAATTTCGGTCGCGTAGAAGCGAGAGATAGGTCAAGGTGAATTCGATTGCTGAGGCCAAGATTCCTCGTCCCAGAATATTGAAATCGAATATCGATCGAAATGTGTTCGTGTTTACCTGTGCGCGCTTGACACTGTGCTGTGTAATTTAGTTAAAACAAGTTGGTGGCCTAGTTGGATTGCATATATGATAGAATCTCTAGGGGCGACCGAACAATGACGCGGAAATACGCCTACACACGAACACAGCACCATCTGTTTAGAATCATTTAACCAACCATGCAAGTCGATTTTATCGTCCTCAGCGTTGACACTTGGGTTACACATTTTTTTCGCGGTCGTTGTAAAATACATTAGAATAAAAGAACTGTGGGAAGTAAAAACGTTTTCATGGTTGTTAATGCTAGTGCCGGAACACTGTTTCTGTCTTCAAAACTATCCCAAAGAAATGCTTCTCCCACCAGAGTAATTTCGATGGTTGTGAATTGTGTCGGGATGAAGAGGTGGTGGTAACTTTGGCTCCATGCACAATACGTGCTTGTAGTGTCTCCTTCCTTTGACAGCAGAATACCAAACAGTTTCACGTATCTCCATCGACGAAAATAAGTGCAACCGCGGCACGTCCCGGCATGAAGTGCATAACTACGGCTAATGGTTTATGTTCGGATATTTTGATTCGTGTTCTGTCAGCTACAGCAGCTCAACGCGGCTAAATATTCCATCTATAAAGTATGTAGCCAAAGAAAGCGATGAACAGCTCGCACATGACATTTCTTTTTTACAAAACAAGAAACCTGACAAACAAGTTCCCACCACTGTAGGAAAAGTGTCCTGCACTGTAGTCCTGCAATGTATGTGGTGGTGCCACCAGCCAGTGAGGGCTGCGCGACGACAATGCGTGACGACAGTTCGTAGAGAAAGAGAGAGCAACACTTCATTGAACTCGAATAGATGATCGCCTTCGGAACAAAGTCCCGGAGTTCTGGCCCTCCCTTCGCTCTTCAGGCATCCGGGCGCTGTGCAAGACCGGGACGTTACTGACTGCAGTTGAAAAAAATGCTAATTATGCTTTTTGCCCTGGTGCGATGTTTGAGAGCTGCTTCAATGTCGGCTGGCAGGGATTGCTGATCTTCCCATGAGCCAAAGATAAACCAAGCTGTAGAAGGGGGCAGAGGGGTCCACTGGGAAAGAGGAGGCAAAATAAATGAACAACTCCAGAGTATGCCGTCTGTATTGGGGTAACCGCAGCAGTGTGACCATTGCAGAAGAGGTCCAGCACCTTCATAGATCATATGGCGCCGCGCATTAAGAAGAAACGGGATTGTCAGAGCGTGTCGGAAGAGTCTTGCCTGCCATCTCGCGAGCGGTGGCTCGAGAGAAGGGAACCAACGGCTCTTTAGGCGGGAGCTCAAGG
This sequence comes from Dermacentor albipictus, assembly GCF_038994185.2. NCBI lineage: Eukaryota > Metazoa > Arthropoda > Arachnida > Ixodida > Ixodidae > Dermacentor > Dermacentor albipictus. Next base: position 105,238,960 of record NC_091828.1, read on the forward strand.
GTGGAGGATCGCTGTAGACATTCGGTTGCAACTGCCGGCCCAATGCCAAGCGCCTGATTGAGAGCATCGCGGACGAGCTGGTCAGCAATGCCATGACCTGGCAGTGGAGCGTAGCCAGATATTGTTATCTCTATGGCATACGATACGCACTTCGTAACGACTGTCAATGATTGACTTAACAATGATGGCTATCAATGATTGACTTAACAATGATGGCTATCAGTGACTATGAATCAATATTTCTTTTGCGTTTATCGATTCATTGCTTTCTATGAAGGGTTTTTCGTCGATTAATTGAATAATTCAAACTTTGCCGGACGCTTTTCGAAACGTTGAAGGGCAGTTACCTACTGTTACAGAATCCCATCTTAGTATTTAAGACATGCAACAAAGTTTGAAACACAAGTGTCTAATCGCTTGATAAAATGGCGGTTAGCATAGATTTAAATAATATGCACGGTACTAGTGAATCTCTGTAAAGTACAATTGAACAAGAAATAAGGAAAATGCGAATGTTAAAAGTGAACTCCAACTGATATATGTAAAAAATCGCAATACGCAAGGGGAAAGGAAAATGACGGGTATAGGAATTTAAAACTGCCAGCTCTTTTTTTTTTTACAGCTCGAAGGAATGTCACTTGGTTGGGAGGTTTGAGTAAAGCCGGCACCTTCATCGAATGACCACACATAGATGCACGGACGCTATAAATTCCTGGAATCGACATGAACTCCATCGCCATGTCGAACACGCGCTGAAAAACCGGCAACCAGGCTGTGCCACGTCTTTGGTGGACTGGGAATGGCACGACGATCAACGACTGGGTTGCTACGACATCTCTTGAACTGCTAGGCGTTCCAAACCTACCGCTTCGGCCCGCGTGAGTGCAAAGAGGAGAAGCGCCCGGTTCGGCATCGCTCGGGACGAGGAAAAGCAGTAGACAGTCGCTCTCCCACAGCCGCCCCGTCACTGCTCGTGCGCCGCCATTCGAGAACGATTTCAAAATTTTCGAGATGCTCCCGTCAAACACTCGATACGATTATTCGAGCATGTTTATTCGATTAAGTCAATTAAATCAATTTAAGTCAGACCAGCAACCAGCACCAGGCTACGAAGCACCCGGACTCCACCAGCTACAGCCCTTGCCAAAATGTGATCGTGAATCTGCGGCACATATGCTAATGGAAATAACGAGCCTTCGTTTGAATATTCGCGTATCCCATGCACTGGGGGTACAATGTGAGCTAAGCTTGGTGTCCTGTTTGCGTTGATTGACAATAATTGACGATGATGATGGTGGTAAATGACCAATTCTTCGGAGTTTAGCCGAACACGAGAGTGGCGAGTTCATGTTAAACGTCGCGTTGCGCGCTCCACTGCTGTTTGTGTGCGCAGTCCACAGAACAAACAGGGAGGCATGTTTGGTTCAGGCGTTGTTGCGCGTCATTTTTCATAATATATCAGGGAGTTGAGCATTATCATTTTCTCGCATGAAACATCGCATCGCGGTAGAAACGCTCAGGTTTATTTGAATTATCGGTCTGTGCGTAATTGAATATTTTATTCCATAATTATAGGTATACATTGTATGCATACATTCGTAGTATGTAGCACATTGCGCTGCGCATGAAAAAGGCTCCTGTTCCGCGCGACGCTTCTTTCGAACGTGGGTGTCCTCGACGCTGAGTGCCCGGCTTGGAGCCATTTTGACTATCACAAACTGGCGAATGCCATTTGTGATGTTCAGAATGTTTTGCAATGGTGTCCGAGTTGCAAGAGAGGTTTTAGAAACGACATGTTCCATTTGTTCTTGCTCCGGCGACGGAGAATGCCATACCTTGCTGCTCAAGGGTGAATGGGGGGGAAAGTTGACAGCAGGCTCGCCTCTGTGTCGTGCAACTTCTATATGTTTCGACTTTGTCATGAAGGTCATCGGTGTATCCTTGAAGCGTTATCAAACAGCAAATCACCGGTGGCTCGAACTTACGCCACTCGGTAATTGTTTTATGCGCCGTCTGGGGTGAATATTCAATGCTCGAAGGTTGAATTGTAGAACGATATGATATATAGCTCGTAAGGGCGTCCTGGGTCTCCTGCCACGAGGTACGACAAATTCAATGAAGAAGCGTTAAATCAAGGGCAGTGTTCCATGCAGTAGCATTCCCTGCTGTGTGGGCGAGTCAGGGTCGCTTAGAAAAATGAGGCCCGTCGTTTTCAATCGAAGCCGCGAGTGCGCGACTTCTGTGGGAGTTGTATTGGATTGTATTGGATTGGATTCATGGTGCAGAGCGTTCATTAAGAAAAGCGGTCGGTTGCTTTGGTGGACCGCGCGAATTCGTGAGGCAAATTTGAGTATGTTGGTGTTCACCGAACGGTCGAATCGCAATAAGAATAATAGTGTCGCTGTGCTCATTCTATCGCGCCTTTTTGGATATAGGGTAGCCAGACCAGACGCATAGTGCGAGACGTAGAGTAGCCTGCGACTGCAACCTGTTCGAAACTCCCTGGAGGAGTATGACGTCAGGTTTGACTGGCTGCGCAGCGATTTATTGAGTTAGTCGGCCTCCTTTTATGTGGGTAGCTTTAACAAGGGTGCCCATGAGCAGGCACTAGGGCGTCGCTGGCATTCACCGTGCGTTTACCCTGGGGACGTATTCTGAAACGTTCGCCGCGGCGAAGTTTCGCACTGGCCACGCCTCCGCCGTTGCGGCGCGCTCTGAATGGCTGCTTTGACAAAACCGGAAATTCAGGTGGCGCAAGTGAATTTCCGGTTTTGTCAAAGCAGCCATTCAGCGCGCGCCGCAACGGCGGAGGCGTGGCCAGTGCGAAACTTCGCCGCGGCGAACGTTTCAGAATACGTCCCCTGACCACGCCACTCGTTTCATTGAAGCTCCAACAGGTGGCGCTGCACGCATCTGCGGTGCCCTTGGGCTCAGCGACGCAGTGGTAAAGCAAACATGTCCGCAATAGACATCAGTAAGAGGCGACTGGAGGATTAGTGGAAGAAAAGTAGGGAAACGAGAAAAGACGGAGACGTACAAAAGCACAGTTCGCAATAGGGGATCAGAAAATTTGGGCGTGGTAGTTCATAGTGTTTTTTTTGTGTGTGTGTCTTTTTTCATTGTTTAACCTGGGTAGAATATTAGGCAGTATAGTAGCAAGAGCTTGGTGGCGCAACCCACCGCCCCATTCCAAAGGGGACGCTCATAACATACATCCATCCATCCATCCGTGCTTGGTGGCGCAACTCACTACCCCGTTCCAAAGGGGACGCTCATAACATCCATCCATGCATCCATCCATTCATCCACAGCGGCGGCGCCGGCCGTGTAGGCAACGAAAAAGAAAAAGTGCAATGCTATCGCGTTCCGCTCTTAAAGGCAGAAGCTTAAGTTGTTCACAAGTTTTCCTAATGAGTTCCCTGCAGTTCTATTGACATATGTTTAGCAGATCCACGACCATATTGTGGCAATCGCTTGAGCTGGTGGGGTTCGGCTGCTTTGTACCCTTGCACGGGATGAGGGTCTGGCCTTTTTAATGCCTAAGCATTATAGGTGAGTATCTCAGCACCGTCACCTGAAAAGTGAAATACTTTCTATCGGCAAAAAATTTGGCTAGATATACCTTCGTCTGATTGTGGTTTTCTAGCAGGTATTGAAAGTTTTGAGGGTAGGGCTTGTTCACGTTCATGCACTACGGTCTTTTAAGAGGGCTGGCGAGACGCCACTGGCGTGGAAAAAATCGTCAAAAAATGTTTATATTCAAGTGCATGATACAAATGAATGTCGATAGCCATGGATAGTAATCAGGAGCATTGTAACAATAAAAAAAACAAATTGTCAAACAAACAAACAAATCACACCAGAACCGCCGTAGCGCATGCTTGTGTGTTTTCTTAAATCGCTGTCATAAACTTATCGTTTGGACTTCTGGGTTATGACATTTGGTGGTGGACGACTTCTGCAAATAATGACGAGCAGGTGCAGCAGGTGCGATTTGTTCTTTTTTTTCTCGTCTGCCTATCTGGGCAGATATCATATCTCTGGGACAAAACACAACAAACGCCAGGGCATCGTGCGTACGTCACACGCGGCTCGGCTCTGATTGGCCGCATTCGTCCACGACGTCACCAAGCGCGAGGCAGCGCCGGATCGCGATCCAGCAGTACTCGTCGAGGTCGTCGAGCTGCGTGCGCCCGTCTTCCCGTCGATGACACGTGACCCTTTCCTTGACGACTCCCGCGAGTCGCATGAAATCGTGCAAGCCTTCGAAGGACCTGACATCGTCTCGGAGAGCGGCCGCTGCCTCGTCCTCGCCGATGGACTGGACTTCGGCAAGTTCCGCCAGCAGAGCACGGTGCCGCAAGACCCGCTCCAGCGCCGTCGCAATGGCCCTGTCGATAGCGCGCCAAGCGTCGTGACGGTTTTATATCTAGTCGAAGTCGCCAAATGCAAGAAATTTCACAACACTAGCAGGGATACCATTAGTTATATCATGGTCGACCCGATTAAGCCACAAGGGCAGTTATCGCTGTAGCTCCTCTATATATACCATAACGAAATGCTGCCCTAACAGCAAGTCAAAACAATTAAATAGAAAAAAGCATATGTCGCTCATTCAGAGAGTAGATTGAGTCGGTGTGTTTCATAAATAGCCGAATACATCACTTCCTGAAGCACTTGCTGCCCTTACCTCCACTGCCTTCGGCCGATTCGAGTATGAGGTCGCGACCTCGTTAGGTCTCAGTTTCAAAAAGTTGTCGCCACTTGTTTCAAAGCAGCTGCTCCGCCGCATAAAAGGTAATGCTATAAGTGACAGTGGACGGGTAAATTAGTAGTCAAAATAAAAACGGCTGGCTGTTTTTGTACATTTAAATGGCAGGGTTAGACGGCCGGTCTTGAAGAAATCCAAATTTTTGAAAGCAATATGATCATGCATTATTTTTTCCCACACGAAGTCTTGCGAATATTTCCATCAAAGTGCTGGAGGTTCGAACATCCAATTATTGCCACTTACTTGTCAGCATTAGCGCCTGCGAGGAATCTCGAAGCACTGGACACCAGGCGGGAGTTTCTTCTCGCCGTGTCCCAGATGACAAATGACTCCTTGTTCATGTAGCCAGGAAATTCGACTCTCATGAGGCTGTAGTTCCGAGATATGCCGTCGGACAAGCGACTCACGAACGCCTCCAAGTGCCATCCCTTTTGCACCGAAACGGAAAACCTTCGTATGTTTTCGCTGTGCTTGACGACATCAGCCATGCGCTCGGAGTCCTCCTTAGGCACGCAAGTCGCGCTGACGCACAGCTCTGCTAAGCTGCTGTTCCTCGACAAGGACTCTACCACTGCCGTCCAATCTAGGTCACTTTCATTCGCCGGGTAGGCGACAGACGCCGAGATCAGTCGCAATATTTTCAGCGTGGTGGTGGTTCCAACATAGTCTGCCAGAGCAGACGACAGGTCCTCCCTGTACGTGCCAGGATCAACAGTCACGGTCAGCGATGTCACGTGGTTCTGCGAACACAGCTGGTGTAGGAGCCTGCCAAGCGGCGGAGCATCGGTTCCGTGATCAGCCTGGCAGGCGACGACGGTGCGGAAGCAATGGTACCTGAGGAAACGCAAATCGTGCCGATAGCAGGAAGCCCCCAACTCTGGTCCAAAAACGACCTTCTCCTCTGCACCACTTTCTCGTAGGGCCTCACAGACTTGCTGCAAGGCGATGGCGTCCGTGGCGACCCCGTCTATGGTGACGTGCTTTAGATTCTGCTTCGTCGAGAGCGCTCTAAAGAACAGAGCCCACTTCAGTGGCTTCCAGATGTTGAAGGGAAGTGTAAGTTCTTCGAGCGTCTCATTCCCCGTGAGAGATGTCAACCAGCCATCCCAAGTGACAGTACTCCTGTGTTGGTGAATATTGTAGGGGTCAGGACGGCCGGCCGAAATGTGAACACTGCGCAGCGTCCTATTTCTTGCAAAAATGTTGGCGACGCTTTCCACACATTGCCGTGACACGAACGCTGTCCTGAAGTCTAGTCTGGTGACGGTCCGGTTTTTCTCGAGTCCTCGTAGTATCAGCTGCATAGAAGTGCTGTAAACGTAGCCCCTTCCCACAAAGTTTAGCGTCGTCAAGGCAGTGGAACTCTTCAGGTACTCAGCGAAAGTAGCGGAAATTTCTTCCTGGGCGTATGTCACGACATTAAAGTTCAACGATAGCTCCTTTAGGGTTGAGCACGCCATAATCGCAGTCAAGAGCGCCTTTGCAGCCCTTAGGCTCATATTTAAATTAGGAATATGGAGAGACTCGAGCGACCTCGTCAACAGGAGAGACGTCAGCGCGTCCAGAAAAGACCGCCGGCACTCCGCATCACTGGTGCACTCGAAGTACTTCAAGTTTGGCACGGTCGGGACGACCGCGCAGAAGTTACTGTAGGGGCCGAGACCCCCGCTGAACGAATCCCGCAACTTGAGCGTCTCGACGGACTGGTTCCCACGAAGGGCGTCGCACAGGAGCTCGTCGTACAAGGTGAGCCTGCCCATCGTGACGTCCACATGCGTCACGCAGTGATGCTTCTTGACGAGGCAGTGCAGCAGCGTGGCGACCCGGTGCAGTGTGTCCAGCGAGTGGTCCCTCATGTACGGGCAGTCGATGCTCGCCACGGTCAGCCCGCTGCGAGTACGCGGGCTTTCTCTCAGTTCGAGCTTGGCCTGTGAGAGCACTTCATTCCACGCTGTGAGGTGTCCAACGATGTGACACGCTCGGTCCTCAGTCGCAGTGCAAGGTGACGCGTGGTCAATAGCTTCGCCCGAGAAGAAGCCCCTTATTCCTTCGATGTCTGCCAAGCCGACGTCGAACAGCTTCAACGAATCGGCCTGACCAATCCTCACTGGGAACTTTCTTGGCGCTTCACCGCTTGCCATTGGACCTAGAGGGAGAGATGTGTAGCTCTTAGAAAAGAGATCATGCTGAAATGTACTGATCCATGAAATTGAAGGTATATGAACTGTTTATATTTGTGTAGTGAAGCCCCCAGGCTCGAGATGGCATATGCGAAGGCTTACTCGCTCCGCATGCAAATGGGGGATACGCCCATGTGCGACTCTTGTTGAACTACAGAAACGAATGAACACATCCTATTTCTCTGTCCCTAGTACGGCGTCAAGCGTGAATATCTCCCGACAGCATTGAATCGGCTAGATTCCCGACCCTTTTCAGAAATTAACATCCTTCATGGCCGTACGCATCGATGGCTATTCTCTCTCTCTCATAGAGGAAGAATAGCGTAAAGGTTTCCGTGCTGCTGGTAAAACGGTCTGAAGATGAGCCATTAGACGAGTAACACACAATTCTACACACTAGCCGCACATTAAACTGCTTCTTCCAAAGCGTTTCCAAAGTGTTTCCATGGTCGCGTAAAACGGCAGCGAATCTGTACTACGGAGACGAATGGCTTCCGTTACATTATTTCGCATTTGTTAACTATATAGGATCGTCTCATGATATTATTGTCATGATTAACTTTACTTACAGTTTGAAAGTGTCACTGAATGTTGGGAGGACCGCTCGAAATCAATCAATTAACTTGTCATAAGGGAGAACGTTACAGGGCAAGTGCTCGCAACTGACGTGTATAAATTCTTTCATGACGTGAGATCTTTGTCTATATTTCTTTCAAATCTTAAGCGTTTAAAATATCGTTTGTGGCAGATAGCGCAAAGCAGCTTACAATCTTCGATAGCTCACCCGGGAAGGCGTACGGTTAATAAACGTAAGGCTACACCGTAAATTTGTCCTATTTCTTATGACCTCTTCGAATGGTTGTTTTCGCGCGCTCTAAATCACTGCTGAAACGCTGATCCCGTTCGCGCGGTCACTAATAGTAGCTCCAGCAACATACTTATGCTCTTTCTCGATTGTCCGACGCCGTACCAGCATCAACACAGCAAGTAGGGCCAGTTGGTAGTTTGGGATCCCAATAGGGCCGCTTTCATTACGTGCGTTGGATACCTCCAAATTTTCGTTTTCGTGTCTTGTCGGGCAGCCTTGTACTATGAGAACTGCCGGACAACATTGTGAACCCCGTACATCCTTGCATCCTCACTCATGTATGTGTGTTGTTGGACCGGCACAGCACTTCTTCGACAGCAACGCGTCCTTACGATTAGTTTACATGTATTAATGAAATGTTAACAAATCGCCGTTTCGCCATCCGTCATCTGAACAAGAAATGGCGGTTACAAATTCCAATGCGCGCAATACAATTCGAACAGCATTGCTGTCGCAGCAGCGCACAAATCTTTCGGGTCACTTTCTGATCACGTGACCCAACCCGTTTCCGTGGTTGCGCAAGGCGGAACGTCACGCCTGTTCACAGCGGCGACGATGCATTTTGCACGTACGCCGCCATCGTCGCGATGTTTCTCATCTAAAACACAGCCGATGGACGTGGTGGCCGCGTTCCTGGAAGTTGCCCTTAGCTTTCGCTTCCTTCCATTTCACTGTTCCCGAAAAGCAGCTAGCAGCTTGGTTGACACAGGATATCGCCTATTATTTATTTATTTATTTATTTATTTATTTATTTATTTATTTATTTATTTATTTTACATATAGTGCAGCCCAATATAGGTCTATGGCAGGAGTTTGAACATTGTACATTGCTATACATTACACATTAAAACACACGTAAACACAAGATGGATGATCAAAATGAAGCGTTTTCCATGTTAACGAAGTGCTTACCAGTGGTAGCTATGAAATCTTTTAGTGACAGTGAACGAATGTTACCGGGTAGAGAATACCGAAGATCTATTGCACGCGGAAAATAACTTTACATGAATATGTTAGTACGGGCATAAATAGGTGTTATGTTCAACGCGTAGCAGCTACGGGTACAACTTGCCTTAGTAAATGTGATGTACTTACATTCAGAAAGACCAGAGGTGAAGTTAATAATTGCATATAAAAGCTTTAAGGCTTTCAATGTGGTAACGTAAAAGTAATGGCTCAATGTTTAAAGATTGTTGAGCCGGTGTTGGTGCGGCTGTAACTTTGCCATATGGAACGGATAGATTTTCGTTGAACGTTATTGAGCGAGCTTATTTCACATTGTTGGTACGCTGACCAAACGACAGATGCATATTCGAGAACAGGGCCAATTAGCGTTTTATATAATAGCAGTTTAGTATAGCGGGGGGTCTTAGCTAAAGTGCGGTGCCACTAACCTAGTTATGTTAGGGTTTTCCCGTTAACATGCTCAATATGTTTAGAACATGAAATATGTGCGGTTTGAATGACACCTAAGTATTTATTCTGAATCACTTTATTGAGTTGGGTGCCACCCAGATAACAGTGGCCTCAGAAATCGGCCCACTCGCATTCGCGGGGATCACCGCGACCAACCGAAAATGCCATCGGCTTTGTCATCACATCGCGCCAGGATGCGTCGCGATCACATACCCGCTAAGGTCCTTTATCCAGGGACCTTCAACCCCGCTAGTTGCTTGAATTCGTTCGAGCGAACGCGTTTCCCAATTCAGCTAAACCCTCGTCATTCGAACTTGTTCAGCGGTACGAGCTTTTCGCGAACACACATGCGCCTGGCACTCACCAGAGACGCGGGTCGATGTTCCTCGCTTACTCTTGTCCTTGTGAATTCTTGTCTTTGTTCTTTAGAGAAATTGCGACGCTGTTGTTCTTGGTGACGTTCAGGATTCAAAACCAAGGCCCTGTAGATCACTTCTTCTTCGTCGACCTTAGCACGAGAATCAGTAAGCGTACCTCTTCTTTTCTCTTTCTGCATCAATCTTGTTAAAAGGAATAAATCATCAGAGTTAAAGATACAAAAAGTTCGTGCAACTAGCTTAAAAAACGCGGCCGTGTCGTGGGTTCCATCACGGAGCTAAAACATCTTTTTTTCTGTAACTACGATTATGTATTTTTGATGAAACCGCGTCGGTTTCTATTGGCATAGCCTCGCGCATTATGATGCTGACTACAGCGACGACGACGAGAATGCTAATAATTGCGATGATAGTGGTGCTGGTAGTGTTGATGATAATAATGATGAAGAAGACTCGGTTTGCGGGAGCAGTAAAGAGGCAGAATAACGTTCGAGAGCTGGAAGCTAGATGTAGTATAGTGTCGCCCCCTGTCAGATCTATGTGTCATCGCACATGTATGTTTTGTGGTTGTTTAGCAAGATGGCGCACCCCCCTTCTGTCATGTGACGAACATTGGACCAATCGGGAGGTGTCATCTGGCGTGTGAAGCCTTTTTAAGAAAAAACGGCCGCGGCTCGGCCGAGTCTTCGTTCCGGTTTTCATCGGGAGCAGTTCGCTCCGAGTCTCCTTCACTGCGCCGGCGCTAGCCGCGCGTTCGCTGGTCGGGGCCCCCCGCTTGCCTGCCGCTGCCGACACAACACTAGCCATATGCGGGCAGGCACCAGTGATAAAATAAGATTCAATCTAAAACTCATTAACATGAAAATAGGCTCAGTTCACAAATCGAGATGTCAAGAAATGCAGTAATAATGGGTAATTGAGAAATGAGACAAACTCAATCCTAATTATTGAGTACACAATAAAAGAACAAAACGTAAAAGACCATTCTACGAACAAAGCCGAAGCACTAACAAATTGAACTAAACTAAGTAGCGACAACAGTAGAAAAAATGCTGTAAAAATAAATAAGGAGACCCTAAAACGATGTTGATGATTGTGGACAAAGGTACTGAGTGCTTAGGGTAAGTCCTTTTGATAAGTAAGGGACGCATTCAAGCAGTCCGCGTAGAGCGTGTAATTTATGAAAATTTTAAAACACGTGAGTCGCTACACGAAATTTCCCGCCCTCGCCCAATTGACGTCATTTTGACGAACTATCCGATTGGCTACATAGGTGGCGTCGCCGATTATTTTCACAACTTGGTAAGGAACAAATATTATTCGTAATAGTTGAAATGTTGGTAACGTTTTTGTATCAAAATGTCCCAGAAAGGAAACAATACCACAATTTGTCACTGCACTCAAGCACTTCCGGAACACAGCAAGTGTCGTCTGATTGTGCTGCAACGTTCTCCGTATTGACGTGAATTGCACGCTCAATGCTGATCACGAGCTTTCTTTTCGGGACCACGTTTCTTTTCTGGACATGTTGTGGGCTACAAATCTAGCTACTGGCGACATGTCAAGCTGCGACATGGTGTCTCTCTGCGACACAACATGCGAGCAGAGTGGCCTCAGCGCATTCGCCTCTCGTTACCCGATCGGCGCCAACATCTACGTGTTTGCGGCCGTCACTTCACGCCGGAGGATTACTACCACGTAGACACTATTATAGATTTCAGGCGAGTCCAGTTACGGCTAAACGCCTGCAGACTAGGCGTTTTACTTGATGAGTGCTGCATGGTGCACCTACCTGGTGGCGATGAGCTCAATCGCATAAACTCTGAGCGAATATTGCATTCATCAAGAGTACTGTACATCGCTGCTGGTGCAAATTTTCGGCAGCGGCTCTATCGTGTCGCTGTAGAAATCGTAAACCAGCAGCAAAGCAAGATACCCTTGGTTACTGCAATATTAGCGTTGAGATGCTTGACTGTTTTGAAACAGATGTTCGACACCAATGACACCAAAGCGACATTCAAGATGTCTCCACATGGGACTACTTCATTGGGCCTCCACGCTATCCAACAACCTGGCTTTCATATCGATGGCACAACTTTAACCCCCCGATTGGCGAACACTAATGCTCACACCTTCCTGCAGGCGTTCTTCTCGGCTTGCAAACAACGAAAGGGTGCCAAGAAGACAGCCGCTTTAGCGAATGCCACGTGTACTAGATAAATGTGGCTAATGCTAAAGGCGCCTGCATGTTCCTTCGCTGCTGCAGATAATAGACAAGAAACGTTTCCTGATAACAAAGTTTCTTAAGAATTTCGCAGTATATGTTAAAAGTTCGTTAGATTAACAAAGTAATTATTCAAAAGCGCCGACGTAGCGATATTCACTTGGAAGGTCGTATATAATGTATATAATGTCATGAGCAACCACAACTATTGGCGTTGGCACCAGTGCAAGCGGTCGGCAGTATACACCACTCAGAGCGAATTGCAAATGCAGGAAAATGATGATGCCTCGAAGACACGTATAAAGTAACGCAAATATATGCTTGACCCTACTGCACATTTCATTGCTGTTGCTTGTGCACAGCTATTCCGCACTCAATTTTGTTGGCAATTATGTAACAATATACGCAGAAATAGGTATACTGTAAATTAGAAAGCGATGTAGGAGGGATTCATTGTTTACAAAGCGAGGTGTGCCAACAGGGACGCAAATGGAGCGAGTCCGACAAGAACAACGGCTTCTGTATTGTAAAGGTGATTCTACTTGCAAGTTTGCTTTTGCGTGCCATGAACACGCGGGTGGTACACTTCTTCACTACGCAACATTTCAGCATAACTGCATGTGATCAGAGCGCCCTAACACCCCAGTTTAATAGCTTCAAGTATCTGATCATGAAATGATTTGAGTAAAGGAACCAGCGTGGCTTGATAGTTCTTGATGTTACGATGTTCTTCTTGATATCTGTACCGTATTCTTGATAACCTGAGATGGATTTACTTTACTCTAAGATACGGATTTCCAAGGAACAAATCAAGCTTTGCTCGAAAAAGAAAAAGAATTGCTGTCGAGTTTTAGCTCTGGCAAGTCGGTGGGATAGGGAGGAATTCAAATTCTCGTCATGAGGCAATGTCAGGTGCTAGCACACAAGCGTGAAAAGCCTATGCTAGCTGTCTAGGCTTTGCAAAAGCATTTAAAATTGCCGTAATTGCTTGTTGGTGTTTTAATCGAATGTAGCAATGGCCTGATTAATAAAGAATCGAAAATAACCCGCTACACATTGCACAGAGACAGGAACGCATGGGTGCAACGATCAACGGTTTATCTTTTATTGAGATGTTCCTATTATTGAGCTGCAGTAGCCGCAATGTTTTATTTCTGATCTGTTTTTATCGTAAATAAGCCAAAGCCCATGCCAGTGGCGTCTGACAAAACTTCGCATTCAAAACACCACGAAATAAGTGGGCGCGAAGCAGCACAAGGGGCGTGTACAGTGATAACTTTCATTAATACAAATGGACTCAACTCGTTTGTAAGCTCAACTGAAGCTTTAGGTGACTTCGCAGTTGCCTCGCTTTCAAGAGCACGTGCCCTGTTATTCCTAACGAGTATTTAGTTAAACTTTCTGAACTTGATTACGTCAGGCGCAATCTTCTTTATTCCAACCAGAGCAGTATCAAGCGTGGTCCGTGCGAAACAATTGTGGCTCCATCTGCGGCAGCGACGAGAAAGTGGCCGCAATGATTGAAGGCAAAAAAAGTCTGCGAGGAAGCTTCACGGGACAATATTAAAGCCTAGTAAAAAGAGTAGTAACCTAGTAAAAATCCTAGTAAAAGCTAGTAAAACTCAGACGAAAAGCTCCACACCTCGTGATGGAAGCGTTCTCTCCCCCAACCCTTGTCTTTTCTGGAGGTGGAGAGGGGATACAGAGCGCAAGGGCGCGCGTTTGAATGTCCGTTTCTCTCGCCCACCACTGCATTTGGTTCATACGAATTGTTTCACGTAAAAAAACAACCTAAAATCAAGTCACTGTTGCTAGCGAATTTTCGAATTAGGTCGTCAATTTTTACTAGACATCGTTGAGATTCGCAAATCCTCAGGAAATGAAAGCACGAAGTCTACAACTGTGCAACTCAGCAATGAAAAATAAGATCACAATTCTGTTAATTGCAGTTTATACTGCTTCTAAAGGGAACGAAAGTGATGTATTAAAAATGGCTGTTATATGCACCACTAATACGTCAGTGGCGATTTTACAACATCCTTGTAGACAGTAACAAATTAAGTGTGATATAAAAATTGCATAACATTCTTCCCTTTTGGATGTTCTAACGGGTGCAATTTACAGAACTGCGAAACTTGTTCTGGTAGAGAGTTAGAGAGTTGTAGTCTTCATGCTTCTTTTCTTTCAAACTTACCGATCTCCACACCAACAGTCAATAGAACTTAGCTTTCTATCACAAATGCACACAGTTTAGTTAAAATAGGCCTTGGGTTTATCTCAGCAAGTATTTCTGCGTTTTGCAAGTATTTGAATAGGCGGAGTCGGAATTACGCCCGAGCTAAATAGTGGTTAATGACTGCTTGCGTTTGATGTAGACACTTCATATCGTGCCACGTGAACGGAGTCTCTGGCCACTGAAGTGCAATCGAAAAGCAGAGTTGCATTCGACAGTGAGACATGGTTGGATTACGCGAGTGTGAAGGAAAATTCTCCAGGCCAAGTGTCTTTTTCTTCTTGCTTTTTGCTTGCTTTTTTCGCAACTTTACGTCGACTGAGTAATGTGAGTAACCTGGATTCACTTCGGCAAGAGCGCATTCACAGACTGAGGCTTCATTAAAATAAGTTATTGGGGCTAATGTGCCAAGACAACGATTTGATTCTGAGGCTCGCCATACCGAGGAATAATTTGGACCTAGAGGGGGGTTCTTCAGCGTACACCTAAATGTAAATACACGTGTGTTTCCCCATTTCTTCCCTATCTAAATGCGGCCTTTGCGGCCGGGATTCAATCCCGAGACCTCTTGTACAGCAGTCCAACACGACAGCCATTAGGCCACCACGGGGGTATAGACTGCTACTCTACGAATCTATCCAGCTACACCAATGCCCGAAAAGTGCTCTTGAAGGCAGTTAACATAATTTACAATGCGTCAAACAATGGGAGCACTTAAACCTCACAGAAGCATACGACTCGCGGCCTCAACCAATAATGCTAACTATTAAGCGTCATTACCGCTGTGTCTCTGCAGGTATAACTGGATTCTATCGCTGCGTATCTACAATCTCGGTGGTGTACGTTCGTGTTTTTTCAATGCGTCACTGTCTCTGCGTCGTCAATAGGCAACGGTGATGCTAAGGGCGCCGAAAAAACGCACACCGAGTAGAGCAGCGACGTGCTTGTAAAGGCCGAGCGGTCACATGTTAAAAAGCCAGACCGCTTCGTTATTTCGAAATCGATGTCACGCATATAGGCCGATATTGATTTCACGAACTCTGGCAGCCTTGCTGCAGGTCCTCGTCCCAAACGCTGGAACGCGTCCAGCGTCACCGCGCACTCCAGGAGCAGGTTTCACGGCTTTCATCGGTCAGTGGAGCCGAGACAGCCGCCATGATTCGAGACACTGTCAGGAGCTTTCGAGACATGGACGCCTTCATGCGAATTTCCTGCTTCGTCAAACGCGACGTCGTCTGCAATTCTCACGAGGATTCCCATCTGCAACTGGATGGCCTGCCTGAGGATTACTGGTTCCTGGTGAGGCGATACCTGATGCTCGAGTACAAAAAGGAAACCGTTACTCAACCGTCCACCCCGTGAGACGCTGCTGGGCTGACCATCTACCACCCTGGAATAAAACCGATAAGCCGATAGCGACCACACTTTCGTTTCTTGCCATACGGTCATACAATTTAGAGTGTTTGTCATTGTTTTTCTAAAACCGGTGGCGGTCATCTAGATCTACCATTACGGAATGGTTCTAGTAATATGCACGAAAGACTCGTAAATACTGCCGGTAGAATTATTTGGAGTTTGGAAGGCTATTTGGAATGCCGACATAAACTGTCGTCGTACCGAAAGTCGTTATAGACTTTGTCGACCTCTTCACGTGGCAGTGGCCTATTAGAAAGACTATACTGATCCCCTTCCGTCCCTTTTCACTTTTTTTCACGATTTTATTTTTGTCACCGCTCATCTTTCGTTCTTTACTTCCCCTTCTCTTCCCTTAGTGCAAGTTAACAAACCGGATGTTTTACCTCGCGTTAACCTGCCGGCCTTTCTCTCATTTGCGTCTCCCTGTCTCTCTTCTCTTTGCTGCTACTAAACCTATATTTGTCTTTCGGATTATATTTCATCTCGTAAATGGACGAAACTTATCGAACATTCTTTCTAAAAATGTTTTCTTCCATTGTTTTCTAGAAAGCTTCACTAGCTCAAACTTTCTACTGGAAATACGCGACGCACTAGAATCAAGCGGTAGATACGCATACTTTTCCCCAAGCCACCTATCTTACGGCCTTTTAGCGGTTTCTGCAATATTTGGAGAAAGATGAAAATTGACATCCGCCTTTACCACGAAGCTCACAGGAAACCAAACAGTTTTCCTTGAAGTTTCGTTCCCTTTTCTGAAACTTTCTTCACTTTATGTGCTTTCGCGGAATCGAGTTGTCGTATTCCGTGTTTTGAAGCTTCGGGTTGTCCATTATTTCTAACTCCCCTCGCAATCTGCAAGACTACTGCTTTGCTGAGATGGTAGAGCGACCAACGCGGAAAGGCGTTGGTTGCGGTTACGTTCTCGAGACCAGGGCAAATTTTCATCTTTCTAACCACTATCCCCCATCCCCAGTGTAGGGTAGCAAACCGGAGACTCATATCTGGTTAACCTCCCTGCCTTTCCTCTTCATTCTCTCTCTCTCGCTCTTTCCTTCAACCCTTAGGTTTCTTTCGGAGAAAGTCTCGTGGATGTTTCAATTTTTTTGAGTAGTTTTGCGCTACAGTCATTCCTGTGCCAATTTTTCCCCTTGATGAAACATCCAGCTCTGTGCGGGTTTCCGCAGGACGGACTTGCCATTTGGCGGCGTTTGATATCGAAAAGCTTCACAATCTAAGTGTATCCAGAGTTCGCTTCATTCAGACGCACTCGACCGGTAAAATTGTCATTTACAATCTGTTCTGAGTTTCGTCATGAGCCGATGCATTGGTTTGTTACAATGAAAACCACATAAATAGAGCGGGATGACTTACGAAAAACAAGGAGTGGTCTATACATTCTTGTTCCTGAGTTGTATTATTCGATAAGGATTTGACGCTGGCCATGTCGGCTCCATTGGAGCAAGTTGGGAATGGCAGGCTGTGGAGCATTATCGTTGCTTCGTGAGCCACTACAATGTACAGGCTCGAGCCAAGGTTGGGCTGACGTATGAACTGCGTGCTGCTCCTCGGCCGAACGCTTATGATTTGCTCTGCCTGTTTCCATGCCTTCGCTGATGAGCTCCTTAATTATTTCTTATAGTGTAATTTCTAATATCCCAGACGGTTTGAATTTCTTTGCTGGGGGCCTGCTCAATTTTTTTTTTTTGCAACAGTGGTATTCATCATCTCCCTGCAGATCTTTCTGTCTTTTCAGAATATCCCATATGGGTTATCGGCGCACAAACATTATTTTTTCATCGGGTAGCTAAGATCACCTCAGCCTCCCGACAGGTAAGTGCACAGACAGCCCGTCACGCTCATTCTTGCGGCCTGCGAGTTGAGAACTTCGTAAGAGCGTTGAACCTTCTAGGAGGCGCTGACACAACCCGGGCTTTCTCAGTGTCTCTAAGCCCGGCTGGAAAAGACCGAAAGAGTGCCAAGCCGGGACAGCCGCATTAGTGAGCTATTCGCTTACTGAAAATATGTGGCCAATGCTAAGAGCGCACTTAAGTCCTTTCGCTGATGCTAACAGCAAATTAAAAGGCTTACGCTGCTAAGGAAGCTTATCAAAAGTGTTGTATTCTGTCATAAAAGTTTGCTATGTTCATAAAATATTTGTTCGAAAACAGCGCAATAGTTATATTCACTTTGACGGCTGCGTAATGTGGCGTGGGCGAGCCGATGTATTTAAAGGCGGCTCCATCGACATTACCAGTTCTTTGTTGGTCAATGCATGAAATGAACTGAGTGCACGAAACCGCGAAAGTTGCATAAAAATGATCCCTCAATAGAAAAGTAAGAATGTCTTGGCTTACCAGATCACACGCATGAAGTATAATATGCGTTTTAATATGGTATACTTTTCACCGTTCATTTATTGTTCTCATCCATTCCTCAGTACCAATTATGGATTGGCCTAATGTTCCTGTATATGAACAATGAATGATACACTCTGATTGCTCGACGTAGTAGGGACTCGATGTATGCAAATGCACGGGTGCAAACAAGGAAGTATCTAGAACGAGGACAACAAAGAACGGCGTTTGTGATTGTGCACCTCGTTATTCTTACAATCCCGCCTCTACGCACCACGAATGCACGTATGTCAGATCTCCTCATTGCACGACATTTCAGCACGAACGCGTGCCACCAGCTTGCTCGAATAAACCAGCTGCTTCATTCAGGGCTCCAAGACGTGATTTTGGAAATACGTTTGGTCAAACGAAGCAGCATGGCTGTATTTTGATGCTTGATAATCCGCTACAATAGTAGTATGGTAGAAAAAGTTAATTTAGGGATAGATGCAATTTATAACAATTCTCTTTATACTAAGTATTTCCACCTGTTCTGAGAACCACAGGGCATTTCAGAATTTTCCGCACCTTTTGTTATTATTGTTTGGCTCGTATGATCGAGCACTGCTTGCAGAAAATTGTGTCTAAGCAATGGGAAAACAAATAGTCGACGAAACACAGCGCACTGCCCTCATCAGCATCTAGGCGAAGCCAATTTTTGAGGGGTAAGAGCGGCAACAATCCTCAACAAAAAGTACCCACAGAGGTAGAATTGCCCCCCTGAAAATGTCAGATTTGTCTCTGGGATTTGTTTTTGTTTGTTGAAGGGGTCAACGAGAGAAAGAACATCTCGTGGCGAAAGCGGGGAACGGCGTCTGAGATTTTTTTTTTTACTTCTTCGCTGCCCTCGACGAAGTCCTAGCACGGTATCTATCACAGTGTGCGGGAATTTAGAAAGCCAAGATGCCGCCGCGTCGGACGATAGCTGTCGAAAGTGAAGAGAGAAAAATGCCAGCACGCCGGACGCCGCATTTTTATTCAGGCAAATGAGAGTACCGCAGTGCATAATTACAATTACGCTCCGGCCATGACAAGATGACTGCCGGGGCTCGCGAGGTAAGTCTCGCACGGAGGATTAAAATAAATTTCCATGCCAACACCTCCCAGTGCGCGATTCGCGTCATGTGAGCCAAGAGCCGAGACACCTCGACAAATGTTCGGGATTTGTGCCGTAAGAACGCGGAGGTGCGGCTGCGGAGTCTGCGCACGAATACAACGAGCGTCTCGTATACGTTGCAGGACGGCCGCCGGAACTATTATGGGGCACATCGTAATCGTACGTGGAAGACGATATTATTAAAATACGAATTAAGCGAGGAATAGGCACGAAGAAATTGCACCTCCATTGCACCGTGGGAAAGTGGATGTATACAGCGAAGCCATTGCCGAGGTTACACAAGCGCCACCATTACAAAGCGTCGCACCATCGAGATCAATGTAGCGTCAGCGAGCTCGTTTGCACCCTTTCAGATTCTGCTTTGCCGCCGCGGTACTGGCTGCGCCTGTTTACGGCGTCCATCAGGATGTTTAGAAAAATTCGCAGTTCCGCCGAAAAAGCTAAGCACCGTTTGCGATAGGAAATATGTTTTTATACCTGTACGAGAGCGATCTGCGATGTTTGCAGAGTGCGCGTAGTGCCGGTAGCTTTGTATGCGCTGTGCGTTTGACGTTTCGTATGCGTTAAAGCGACCCATGCCCGGAAGTGAATTGGCTCGCGGCTGCAGCCGCGATTCCTATCTCCAGCCCTTTCAGAGACCCTTTCCGCTGTCATCGAGCGACGTGTGTTTATCTTTACCTGTACGCACGTGACGTCGTGCTGGTTAATTTAGTTTAAACACGTTGACGGGCTAGTTGGTTTGAATCCGCGACGGAATGGGTAACTGGGATGGAACAAGAACGTCGAACGAAGGAGACACGCAAAGACAACGCTGCCTCTCTGTGTCCATTTCTTTCTACACCCTGGTTCAGTCACACTTACATATTCTTTAATTGGTAATTTAGTTAGTAAGCGAATGTTTAGATGTTTATAAGGCCAATAAAACTACTATGCTCACTTGGTACAGCTGTCTAATAATTTGCTATCACAATCGGTGCGCCGCATTTCGGGCACACTTGCGAGTTTTCTTTCTTCAATGCCGGCCAGATAAGGCCGATTTTACCGTTCACCACCCTCTCCTATCTTCTCTTCCCTTCTCTCCCCAGCTGGCAAGCGTTCGCGCCTTCTTTACGGTCGTGGAGGAGAGTACCATCTGGCGAGGCTCCTCCCAACGGAAGCCGGAGGTAGACTGAGAGACGCGTCATAATCCGATACCTGACAGATGCACGGACGGAGCGTCTAACACTTCTCACGGAGAACAGCAGCGGTGCGCGCTCAGACGCCCGCGTTACGCAAGCAGGCGTAGCTAAATTATTCGTATCTTCTGGGTAGCGTCGCATCGCGGCCACTCACTGAACTAAGGCGCACCAACGGCTCTCACTGGGGTGGGGGATATTTCACTGGCATCGAAAATATTGGGGGCGAGCTCCACCACTGGAAAAGCTGACGCCACCATCGCCGTGACGTGGGATAAAGGATCACATGGACACAGCGGACGCATCGGCTGCTTCGGAAGCGCCAAAGGGTGGTGAAAACGAAAGCTTAAAGTCCCACCTGCGCAGTGGTTCTGTTTGTTTAAGTGGTGAGGCTTTACCGCCTTGGCTGCCTGCATGACGACATCTGAAAGCACTATATATACAATAGGCAGGGGCTACCTTCGTAGTTGTGCAACAACGTAGGCTACTGTTTGGTGCCGAAGTGCCGGGCGTACGCAACGGAGCCCGGTGTCAGCCTTATTCACGTGTAGCCACAGGGCTAGGAGCTGCATGAAGCTTGGCTGCCGAAACTTAGAACCGGCAGACAGCCATCGGCAACTACTCAAGTATGCAGCGAAGCACGGACGCGAGGAAGATTTCTGCTACGGCGCCCGGACTGCGCGATGTTCGTTGAGTAGCAGAAAACGTGCACTGAGACGCTCACCCGCGCCCGCTGCCCAGCTAATGTCATGATGCTTTATTAGGTCTATGAAATTGGTAATATTGGATTCGGGCAAGTTCACTGGAATGGAAAGGGAGCGGTAAGAAGCGCATAAAAAGCATGGCATATGGTCATGTTTGTGTTATGAATTAAACCACTGGATTATGAAAAAGAAGCAGTGGGAAATCGCACGCTGAGAAGACCGATAAACAAACAGTGCGACGCAACTTGAGAAATAACATTGAAATGACCAAGAATTTAGAAGACAATGAAAGATTGAATCGTCGCGACGGCACATCACAGTGGTCGTACTCGTCGAAGTCTCTATAGCGAAATTGTGTTTGAACAGTTATGACAGCGTCCACGCAACAATGGTTGCTAGTGTGCTGTCAAATGCTCATACGCCGCGGCCTAAAGCTCGCGGCACGGTGCAAAAACGCGCTCACAGCGGAAGCAAAACATTGTGCACGGACATGCATGCAGACGCGCAGTCGGTCGCTGCGAACCCGTGTGATCGCTGCATTGAGGCTTCACTTTGTTATTCCCCATTTGGTTATACAGACAGCCCACTATAGGAACATACTTCACATAGCTTACTCTCAGCGTTTGCCTATCTTTCATGCAAGAAGCCGTTTCGGGAGACCCCATCACGGCGACCGTGCGCAGTGGCGTTCATTGTACGTATTCGGTAAAGAGATAGCGTCTGTAAAGGCTTCTGTGCTTTCAACTTGCCCAAGACTTACTATATCGACAGTCGAAAAGTTCCTTCCTTTTAAGAGTACCTACATAAATGTTCAGGAGGGCTGCCGCGGGGTGTTTTACTGAGCACCGCAAGCGAAACCTATGAGGAGCGCGTCGCGTGATCCCTCATTATACGCAAGGGAGGCGCTTCCGACAGGTGGCGACTCCGTAACTCATCGCGTTGGTCCGGCCGAGGCAGCCGCCATGATTCGAGACTGTGTCAGAGCTTTCGAGACATGGAGGCCTTCATGCAAATGGCCGGCATCGTCAAACACCGCGTGCACTGCCATTCTCGCGAGGATTCCCGGCTGCAAAGGGACAGGCTGAACGAGTATTGCTGGTACGTCCTCAGGCAATACTTGATGCTCGAATACATCAAGGGAACCCTTGTAAGAGGACGCGATGGCGACCAATAATGCATTCCGTTCTCCTCGCATTTATTTCATCAAAAAGGCAAACGCGGCCACTGGGGCGGTGGCCTGATCGACCGACGTCACATGCTTCTAAAACGACACTGCACATGTCGAGCTTTCGTGTGGGGTATCTTACTTTTATCTTATTTCTGTGTCTTGCCGCATCTTTCTTTTCTCTTTTGTTTAAGCCGGCATCAAGGCGCCGGCTGAGAACGCCGAGCATAGAGTGCACGCTTTGCAGCCTCGGTGGGTACGACACCCTTACTGAGCCGTCCCACCAGTGAAACGCCAACAGCGTCTCACGAGGTGGACGCTGTTGGCAACCCTGCAATACCACTACCACTCCGTCACTGAGCTGCTTATGCCTGAGGTGTTTGCTTCATCCCAGGTGTGAATGCAACTTGGAGTTTTTTTTCTTCTAAAACCGGTGTCGGTTACTGATAACTACCCCTACGGAAAGGTTCGAGTAATATGGACTGAAAAACTTCTGATTCATAGCCTTATTATACCAATAGTTACGGTTATGATGATGATTATTCGCATGTATCCATGAAATTTGGCTAAAACTCTTACTAAAAAGCATTCTTCGCTAGTTTGCTAGACACTTCTCTCTCTCTAATATTTGTACTGGTGCTTCGCAATGTGGTTAGGCTCAAATGGGAAGTACCGATACTTTTCCCTTCGTTTCAGTTTCAGTTTATTCGTCATTCAAAAAAACAATGAGTAAACAACAAATAGTATGCAGACGAGGGTGTCAAATTCAATGACTGCAACGGGACCCTCCCGGCAGTAAGCCACCCATCTTACGTACTTTCAACAGGTGCTGCAACATTCCAAAAAAGGTAAAAAAAAGGTAAAATTGACATCCACCATTACTGTAACACGAAGCGGAAGACGAAATGCAAACGATTTTCTTGCAGTTGCGTCCTCTTTGATGAATATTCCTTTACTTTGCACGTTTTCCCCGAATTGAGTTGTCGTATTCGGTGTCTCGGAGTTCCAGGTTGCCCATCAATGCGGCCTCTCCCTGCAATTTGCAAGACTCCTGATTGCTGAAATGGTAGAGCGACCGATTCAGAAAATCGTTGGTTGATGGTTCCCTCCTCTGACGAAGGCAAACTTGGCTTCAACATTGAAGGCCTCTTTCCGAGAAAGCCGCTGGGGGTCTCCATATTTTATGCGAAGCA
This sequence comes from Dermacentor albipictus, assembly GCF_038994185.2. NCBI lineage: Eukaryota > Metazoa > Arthropoda > Arachnida > Ixodida > Ixodidae > Dermacentor > Dermacentor albipictus. Next base: position 105,262,192 of record NC_091828.1, read on the forward strand.
TATTACGAGGGCTCAACCCAGCTCCTCAGGCGCGGCGGTGACCATGAAATCACGTGACACCGTGACGTCACGACAGAGGAGAACCGGCGCTCCAACTCCCGCCGTCGCTCGCGGCGTCGCGCCCCGCATCGGACGCGGTGCGCGTCGAGCAACGCAGCGTTCGGCGCGACAACGAAATGTGCGCCTGAGCAAGCGCCGCACGCCTGAGCCGACGCCGACGACACCGGCTTTTCTGCGACACGAGCTCCTTAATGCTGTCGCGTTAAAATAAAGGCTAGTATGCTTCGCATCCTGGGCTTAACCTTAGCTAAGCCACAGCCATTTTTTTTTAATAGATTTGCTGTGAAGTCCATGTAGTGGCACTTTTATTTTTCTTTGACGAAACTTTCACATCTTTGTGGGTTTCCTCAGAACTGACTGGCCATAGGCGGCGTTCGATATCAAAAGGTTTCCCGTTCTCAATATTTATTGAAATCGCTTCATTCAGACGCTGTCGACAGGTAAAACTGGCATTCACAATGTGTTCTCACTTTCGCCATAAGGAGATGCGTTGCCACGTTACACCGAAAACCACATAATTGGCGAAAGACGATTTAGGAAAAAAAAATTTGTCTATACATCCCTTGACCTAGCGTTGTAATTTTGGAGAAGGATTTCACGCTGATAGTGACCACTGGTGCAACGCGAAAACGGCAAAATGTGAGGCGTCGTGGTTGCTTCGGGAACCATCACGATGTCAAGACTCGAGCTAATTAACGTTGGGCTCACATATAAACTACGTGCTGCTCTTCGGTCCAGCGCTCGTAACGTTCTCTGCTGGTTTCCATCCCGTCGCTGACGAACTCCTCATCTACTGTTTCTATAGCCTAATATGTCATATTCTCACCGGTTTCAGTGTTTCTGTTGGGCACCTTCTCAATTATTTTTTCTAGAAGGTTGACCGTCATCTCGCTGCAGATTTTCATGGCATTTTCAAATATTTTATATGGATCTTCATGGCAGTTACCGAAGGGATGCCAAGCAGGGATAGCCGCATAAGCGAGTGCTACGTTGACTAGATAAGCATGTGTACATGTAATGTCGTACTTAGGTGTCTTTGCTGTTGCAGACAATAAATTAAAAGGCATGTGCTGAGAACAAAAATTTCTCATTATTTGTGTAGTCACTCTCAAAAGTTTGTTATGGTAGTAGAACATGCATTCAAAAAGAAAGGGAACCACCATATTCACTTTGAAGGATGTGTAACGTGGCTTGTGGGAGCCAGTCCATTATTTCTTGGCTTCATTGGCGGTGTAGCAGCCTGTACGATGAATGATAAATAGAGAGGTTGTATCAAAATGGAAAATAATGATAACTATATTTCAAAGACAACATGTCGGCTTGCTAGATCACGTAAATAAAATATATGTTTTAAAAAAGTATAAATAAATGTACTCTAAATGCTGGAGCAATGTGGCAAGGATTCTTTGTTAAGTAAAGGCAGGAGTGAAAACAGTGATGTAATTCTAGCGAGGCCAACAAAGACAATGGCGTTTGTGTTGTCCGTCTTTTTCTTCTGTTGCCATGTTTTGGAGCCCGCCTTTAAGTGTCATGAACATGGGTATGTTACTGTTACTAATTGTTCGACATTTCATGAACTGCACGTGATCAGGGCGCCCTAATGCATCAGCTGTTTATTTCATGGCTCCAAGGTCTAACCATAAAAAAAAGTTTACGAGAGAAAGCATCAAGGTCGGATATTTATTCTTGATGTCAAGGACGAATCCACTATGGACAGATGCGAATCATTCCTATGCATGGTCACAGTGGTACCTTATTTTGTCAAAACTCGAGATGGATTTTATATCAATATAATTACCACCAAAAAATCAAGTCTTACACGAAGAAAAAATTCTTCCGTGTTTCAGCTCATGTAACTCAATGTGAAGGTTCAGTGGACCCTTGGCGCTCAAGCGCACGTAACCAAAGTCCAAGCCGCAGCCGTAAAAATTGATGGTCTCGTCATGAGGCAATGTCGGGTGCTGGCACGCAAGCGCGAACACCTGTCTTCCCTTTGCCAGAACAATTCCAATTGCCACAGTTGCTCGTTGAGTTTTAATAATTTCCTAATCGAGCGCAGCAATGGCCTAATAAATAAGGCAATGAAAACGACACCGGATACCTCCCGAGGGAAGGAACGGAATGTTCGAACGAGGAACGTTTTATTATTAATTGATATGTAACTATTGTTTGGACGCAGCAGCCGCAGTTCTCGTTTCTCCTGTGTTCTTATTGGAAAAATCTCAGACCCCGAGCCAATGGCGTCTGTCACAATGTCTCATTCAAGTCACGACGAAATAAGTGGATGCGAAGCCGCACGTGGTGAGAGCACAGTGATAACTTTCACGAACTGGCACGGACTCAGCTTGTTTGTGCGCTGGACCGCCGCTTTATGTGCTTTCCCATTTGCCACACTTTCAAAGCGCATGCTCTGCTATTCTTGACGACTATTTAGTGAAAACTGTTGACCTTAAAAATTAATGCTCAACCTTCTTTTCTGTTCCAACGAGAGAAGGATTCCGCGTGGCGACTGGGACACAATTGAGGCCCCGTCGGCGGCAGCGGCGAGAAAGTGGCGGCCGTGCATGGAGGAAAACAAATATTTACGACGAAACCACACGTGACGATTTTGAAACCCAGTAAAAAAAATAAACAAAGTGACACTCTGGAGAAAAGCACTGAACGTTGTGGTGACAGTGCTCTCCCCTACCCCCTTTCTCTTATTCAGGAAACGGGAGGGGGTACTGAGGGCAATGGCTTCAAAGTCCTTATTTTCTACAGATGTATCGCACTCCTTTTTTTCCCCTTTGATGTAAGATTCAACTCTTTACGAGTTTTCGCATCATTACCTTTCCATCTTGCGACGTATGATATCAAAAGGCTTCCCCAAAAGCTTCGTGCGCTTCCCTCTGAAGTGTCTCATGAATTCGCTCCATTCAGACGCATTCAGCCAGCAAAATTGGCGTTTACAATTTGTTCTGACTGTCACCATAAGCTGTTGCGTTGCTATGATACAACGATATTCACATAATTGGCGAAGGACAACTAACACCGGACGCATTTCTCTGTCATGCATTCCCTATTGCAGCGTTTTGTCCTTCGAGAATAATTTGAAGCTGATAATGGGCAGTGAAGTTGGAAACGGCAAACTGTGAGGCATCGCGTTGCTTTATCAAACAGACTCGAGCCAACGTTGGGCTGATATATGAACTCCGTATAGCTCATGAATCGAACGCTCGTGACGCCATCTGGCGGTTTCCATCACGTCACTGAGAACCTCTTCATTTATTGTTTGTATAGTGTAATCTCTGACGTTCCTATCGGTTTCGATGTTCGTGACGGTGACCTGCGCATATCCTTTTCTTTTTCTATAGTGGTGTCAGAAATTTCCCAGTGATTTTCATCTGATTTTCGACCATTCCATAAGATTTTTGTGCACAGAATAGTTATTTGCTCATCGAGTAGTTAACGTTGCCTCAGACATGCGGCTAACCAGCGCGCAAGCAACACATCCGGTTTGTCCCAGTAGCGTGTGAGTGGCGAATCGACGCAAGGGCGGCCAACCCTCTAGAAGGTGTTGACCCAACCCGGGCTGTCTCAGTGTTTCTGAGCTGGCGGAAACATTCTATGATAATAGACAGATTTACTTTAGCATACGCAACTATACCGTACGCGATATGCTATTGCATAGCGCACACTAAGCAGCACACGTTTTTTTTCCAGCTTTAGTTGCTGTGCGAGGTCTCCGGCCCTCAGAGGCCATATGCCTTTGTTGCGGCTATCTCACGACTGTAGCAATACGTGGCGATGATATCTCGAATGTTTCTCGAACATTGAGGTAGGACACCAAGCACTATAATAGCAAGAGCTTGATGGAGCAACTCACCGCACCTTTCCAAAGGCGACGCGCATGAATTCCATCGAAACATCCATTTCTTTCGTTACGCTTCGATTCGTTCGAAACTAGAAGCAATCTCGAAAACAGCACAAGGTTATCCATAATACTATGTCGCCGAAGCGGCCTGAGACCAAGCGAAAACCATTTATAGTCATCTGTACGAACGAAGCGCATTTTACAAAAGCAACGCCGAATACGATTCGAAGCGGGCAGCAAGGACCACCGCCATGTTTCACGCAAACTCTGCAAACCACGCATTGACGCATGCGCAGTGACTGCCCGCTATATTGTAGGGCACGAAATGGTGTAGCGTACGCTAAACTAAACCTGTCTAATGAAGGGAAAGCTAATGAAGCGCGCACAGGAGGGAGCGATCCTGAAAAGAACGCCGTGTTTTCACTCACGTTAGTTTAAGCAACAGAAGAGGAAACGTAGGCATCTGATTAGCAGCCGTTATACAGGTCAAGACAGGCCACTGAATGTAAAAGTTTTCCTATCTTGCGGCTTTTCCCATCCGCGTCTGGGCAAACGCGAAACCGCCGCAAGTGGAAGGTGCGTCGATTAAGCGTCTGTCCCGAGCAACCGAAAGCACCGTCAAACGCTGTCGGACTACTTGGCGCGCTAACACGAGTGCAGAAGCTGAGCCCTCGTAGCTTTTCCTCAGCTGCCACACGGAGTTGTCCGCGAATGTAGGCACGGCAGGAAAAACTCCGAAAGCGCGCCAAGCCGGAACACCCGCATTAGGCAGCGCTAGGTTTGCTAGATAAATGTGGCCAAAGCTAATGGCGCGCTAAAGTCCTTCGTTAAAAAAGGAAAATACGGGGTTTTACGTGCCAAAACTACTTTATGATTATGAGGCACGCCGTAGTGGAGGACTCTGGAAATTTGGTCCACCTGGGGTTCTTTACGTGCACCTAAATCTTAAAGTAAAGATCTACAAACAAATACGTATGTACATGGAATTATCATGCACCGAATGCACCCCACCAAATTCTCATACCTATGCCGGTATTGTGACGTTCCAGACACGCTCCCACACATGGTGTTGGTGTGCCCGCACCGCGAGAAAAACAGTGAAGATGATCCCTCAGAACCGCTACAAGCGATCGAAGAAACGTGGGAGGCAATGTTAAAGGCACAGAGCCTGGAAGATCAGCGAAGTCTGGTGGACCGGGCCCGGGCTGCAGCATTAGCCAACGGCTTTCTGGACTAAGAGAGCCGCCCCCCTAGGGCGAAGAAAGGACACTTTCTCGCTGTTTCTTAAAATAGACGTTCATTCCTCCTCCTCCTCCTTCGTTGATGCAGACACTGTATTAAAAGGCATCTGCTGGTAAAAAAGTTTATCATGAGCTTTGCAGCATTTCTCAAGAGGTTGTTGTGCTCATAAATTATATTTCCGAAAATCCGGATCTAGCTATATACACTTTGAAGGCATTATGTAGTTACATGCGCGAGCCGATCTATTGGAAGCTGGCTCCATCAACAGGGAATGTTTCTCGATATCGTAGGTGCCAAACCTCGAGTACAAAATAACTGATGCCTCGAAAATTACGTGCAGGCTTACTTGATCCCACGTATTAAGAATGGTAAATAAGAGTTTTAACCTACTGCACATTTCATTGTTGTTGGTTGTTAGCGGCTATGCCCCACTAAATTTCATTGGCCATTACGCAAAATTACACACAGAAATAAATATACCTGGAATGAGAAAACGATGTGGCAGGGATTTGTTGTCTGTGGGGGCAGGTGTGCATAGAGGGACGTAAATAGACCGAGGACAACGGCGTTCACGTTGTCCAGCTCACTCTACTTCCATGCTTGCCATTACGCGCCATGAATACACGCATTCTACAATTCTTCACTGCACAACATTTCAGCAAAACTGTATGTCATCAGAGCGCCCAAATATCCCTGTTTCGTGGCTCCAAGATACTCACCGCGAAAATAAGTTTGCCCAATGGAAGCAGCATGGCTGGATATCTATTCTTGATGTCACGATACAATGCAACTATGCTATGAAAGTTAACAGCTGGACAGATGCTAATAATATCCTCTAATGTTCATATGGGTACCGCATTTTTAGAAAACTCGAGGTGAACCTACTTTACACTCACATTTTGATCACCACCGAAGAAATCAAGTTTTACTCGAAAAGAAAAAAAGAGACTTTCTGCGGAGTTTTGTGCTGTGGCAACTCGAAGTGACGGCGAGGAATTCAAAGTCTCGTCATGTGGCTATTAAAACTGCTGCTGGGCAATGCGCAAGAAGCATCCACGCGGCAGTCTAAGCTTTGCAAAAGAATTTAAATTGCCGCGGTTGCTCGTTGAAGCTTTTCATTTTTTTAATCAAATGCAGAAAAGGTCAAGTTACTAAATCAGTGAAAGTGAAAAGACTACACCTTGCAAGGACAGGAACGGAATTTTTAAGCGATCAACGTTTCATCTACCTCCCTCCCCTCTTTCTTTTGGGAGGCGGGAGGAAGGTGATACAAAGAGCCCCTGCGATATGTGGCGCTTCTGCATAATGCTCCGCTCGTAAGTTGCAGCGCGGGGCCCACCGCGCCAACGCTCGGGGATAAATGTTGCCGTTGCAACAGGGTCAGTGCCTCCACGTACAGTTGCGGAGAGCTGAATGTCTGACATGTGGCGAGCAGGAAGCAAGCGCCATGAGTCGAAAAATGCGGCACCAACAACAGCGGCGAGCGCCATTCAAAACGATACGGCAAACCAAGCAACATGGGGAATCGCGTACGGCGTGCTGTCCCCTGGATTCAAAGTCTGGTGCGCGCATTTGGCTACAGAATGCATGCAGCCAACAGCGTTAGTCGTGGCTGCTTTGCGAACGATAACTGCCTGACGACCCTACTATGTTTATTTTGCTGCAACATCAATTGTATGGACCCTCCGGGTGCATTTATGCCGTTGCCGACGCCGTGATGTTCCACATAAATTTCAAGGCCGATAAAATCTGCGGCGCGCCCGGTATGCTGTAGGTGAGGGTGAAAGCGTGCGAGTGTTACCGTAGAACGCGGCTCACTCTCAGCCCGGACTTGAGTAGAGGACGGGAGAGGGGGGGGGGGCGTTCTTTTCCGTCGGCGGCTGCCCACGGCGTGGCCATGCAAGACCCGTAGATTGCGAGGGTCTGCGACGTGGCCGAAGTGAACGCCCGCGCGGGCCTCATCTCGGAAGCGATCTGCGATGTTTGAAGAGTGCGCGTATTGCCGGTAGCTTCGTATACGCTGTGTTCTCGAGGATTCGTTCGCGTTGAAGCGAGAGATAACCGAATGTCAATTCGATCGCTGGTGATGGAGTCATTCCTCGCTCCAGCATTTTGACAGCGAGTTTCCGCGCTCGTCGAGCGATGTGTGTTCATGTTTGTCTGTGCGCGCAAATACATCGTCTTTGTTAACTTAAAACATGTAGGTGGGCTTGTTGGTTTCAATCCATGAGAAAATGTGCCAGCGCGACTTACCAGGACGTAGAAAGAAGCACACAGACAGAGAAAGCGCTGTCTCTGTGTGTCCGTTTATTTCCAAGCCCTTGTTCAGACCAGCTTACACATTATATCATTTTTAATTTGGTTAGTAAGCGAACGCTTACCAGATTACGCGGCCGATAAAACCACTATCCATGATTCCTAATGCTATTGTAGAGAAGGATTGGAACGATGTAGAGAGTTGTCCTCTTCAGCGTTTTGCTCGTTAATGGCGCTCGTGCTGAGAGTCCGTGCCCTGAGGTAAGGTTCGGTCCCAAACGCCGGTGACCAATAAACGCCTAGGCAAGTGTTGTATTTTTCTACAGTGTTCTCAGCCTTTTTCCTGGAGATTTTCATGGCGTTTTCGACAATTCTATAGCGTTTTTGTGCACAGGATGGTTATGTCCTCCTCGGGTAGCCAAAGTCGCCACACGTTGCCACCTAACCAGTGCCCAAGCAGCCCATCGGGCTCGTCTCTGTACCCTGGGACTGGGGATCGCCGTAAGGGCGTACAATCCTCTAGGAAGTGTTGACTGAGCCCGGGCTGTCTCAGTGTTTCTAGTCCCGGCTAGCAAAGACGGAAAGGCGGCCAAGCCCGGACAGCCGTATTAGCGGGAGCTGCCTTTACTGAATAACTATTGCTATAGTGCTAAAGGCGCCTCTATGTTTCCTCGCTGCTGCAGACATCAGATCACAAAACATTTGCTGATAACAAAGTTTCATAAGAACGTCGCAGTATATGGTAAAAGTACGGTAGATTAATAAAGTAATTATTTAAAAACACGGATGTAACGTTATTCACTTGGAAGGTCGCATAATGTGGCAAGCCTTTCGATTACATGTCGCAGCGGAGTTGCTTTGACAGCCGCGACGACAAATGCGAAATTGCAATCATTATCATGGCTCGCCGACAACGCGTAGGCTTAATTCTGTACTTGCATAAAGTAGAATAGGTATATGCTTTACCCTACTGCAAATTGTTCAGTCATTCGCCCCTACATTTCAATGGCCATAACGTAACATTAAACAGAGAAATAAATATACCTGGAATGAGAGAGCGATGCGGCAGCCATTTGTTGTCTGTAAAGGCAGGTGTGCAATCAGGGACGTAAATAGAGCGAGTACAACGAGGCCAACGACGTTTATATTGTCCAGCTCCTTCTTGCAAGCCTGCCTTTACGCGCCATGAATGGACACATGTTACATTTCCTCACTACACAACATTTCAGCATAACAGCATACCATCAGAGCACCTTGTTAATACCGAAGTCTGAGGGCGCCAAGCATCTGACCTTGAAAATAAATATGGCCAAGGGAAGCAGCATAGCTGGATATTTGTGCTTGACGTTACGAACCAATGGACCTATGCTATGAAAGTTAACGAGTGGACAGATGCTAACGATGCCCATTAATGTTCTTATCTGTTCCGCATTCTATGAAAACACGAGATGAACTTACTCTGCACTAAGATATTGGATGCCGCGAAGGCCTCCGAGCGGAGACTACCCCTTCGCGTCCGCGCAGCCATCATCTTCAAATCAATTTGTCATGTTTGCAGAGGACGCGTAACGACGACAGCTCCGTGAGCGCTGCGCTTTCGACGTTGCATTCGCGTTGAAGCGAGAAAACTCACGGAGGTTTATTCGATTGCGACTGCTGCTGCCGCGATTCCTCAATCCGACAATTTGACAGCTAGTTCCCGCACCCATCGAGCGAGATGTGTTCATCTTTACTTTGCGCGCGGGGCACCGTGCTTGTAAACTTGATTGAAAAAAACAAGCACGCCTACATGTTTTAATTAACAAGAAAACATGTGTGCGCGACTGAACGAGGACGTAGAAATAAACACAGAACAACGACAGCGCTCTTTCTGTGTGTGCCTTTCTTTCTACACCCTAACTCAGTCGCGCTTACACATTATATCATATTTAATTAGCCAGTAAGCTAGTGCTTACAAGTTTACACTGCCCGTAAAACCCCTATTCTTACTCCGTTTAGCCATCTGTTACCTTCCTCTCGCAATCGGTGCTCGTAACTTTAGGCTACATGTCCCATTGACCGCGCCCTGGCTACTGAAAATCTAAAGTGCAGAAAAGCAGTTATTGAAGAGAGCGGAGGAGACATCGACTTAAACACTGTGTGTAGCTCACGTGATGTGAAGCCGCAACGCTTCAATATATCGATATCGATGCGACACACTTACGCTTATATTGATTTCAAGAACTTTGGCAACCTAGCTGGAGCTCCTGGGCTTAAGCGCTGGAACGAGATCCGCGTCACAGCGCACTCCCGGAGCAGGTTGCCTGCCTGTCGTTGACAAGTGCTGCAGAGACAGCCGCCATGATTCGAGGGGCCGTCAGGCTGCTTTCGAGACATGGAGGCCTTCATGATAATGGCCGGCGTCATCAAGCGGCGTGTCGTCTGCCACTCTCGCGAGGATTCCCGTCTGCAACTGGAATGCATGAACGATGATTGCTGCTACCTTGTGAGACGACACCTGATGCAGGAATACTTAAGTGAACTCTCGTAGATGGATGCGACGGCGGCCAATGAACCGTTCCGCCGACCTGCGATTTATTTCCTGAAAAGGGCCACGGCGGAGAGTGAAGTGGCAGCTTGTGCAAACAACGTGGCATGTTTGCAGAAGGACACTGCGCATGTTCAGCTTGCGCCTGGAGGACACGCAACGCGCATTCTTCTCATTAAGCCGGCACCAAGACACCGGCTGAGAGCGCCGACAACAGGGTGCCCGCGTTGAAGCGTCGGTGGGGGCCACACCCTTACTGTGGTGTCCAGCCCGTGAGATGCCAACAGCGTCTCACGGGGGGACGCTTTTCGCAACTTCGCAATACCGCTACCACTGCGCCAATCTTTAGAGAAAGGTAAAATTGACACCTGGTTTTCCTGTAACACGAAACGGAAGCGGAAACGAAAATGACTTCTTTGCAGTTCCGTCCACTTTTATGAAAGTTCCTTCATTTTACACTTTACACATGCGTGCTAACTCCTGCTTTGTTTACTTGGTAGGGCGACCAACTCGGAAAGGCCATTGTTTGCGATTCTATCCTCTGACGAAGGCAAACTTCCCTTCAGATTTGAAGGCTTCTTTCTGAGAGAGCCGCGGGGGTTTGCATATTTTCGAGTACCTTTGGTTTAAGTCCACGCAGTCGCACTTTTTTTACCTTTGACGAAACATCCACATATTTTCGCGTTTCCTGAGAACTGATTTGCCTTTCGCGGAATTTGACATTAGGTTTCCCCTTCTAAGTGTTTCTTGATTTCGCTTCATTCAGACGCACTCGACCGGCAGAAGTGGCGTTTACAATAAGTTCTGACTTTCGTCATGAGCTGATGCGTTGCCTTGTTACAACGAAAACTACATAATTGGCGAAGGACGGTTTACTAAATAAATCCTCTATATATTCCTTGTCCTGGCGTTGTAATTTTTGAGAAAGATTTCACGTTGAAAGTGGCCACTGGAGCAACGTCAAAACGGCACACTGTGAGGCATCCTGGTTGCTCCAGGAACTATTTCGATGTCCAGGCTATAGCCAACGTTGGGCTCATATATCAATTTCGTATAGCTCATCGGTCCGGCGCTCGTAACTTTCTCGGTCGGTTTCCATCCCGTCGCTAATGATCTCATTTATTGTTTCTATAGTCAAATCTATAATATTGCTGCTGGTTTCAATATTTTTGTTGGCCACTTGTCAATTACTATTTCTTAAATGTTGACCGTGTTGTCGCTGCAGATTTTCGTGTCATTCACGAAGATTTCATACGCGGCTTCATGGCAGTTACCGAAAGGATACAAAAGCAGGCACAGCGGCATTAGCGAGTGCTGCGTTCACTAGATAAATGTGTGTAATTTTAAAGGTACACTTAGGTTTTTTTCGCTGATGCAGAAAACAGATTAAAATCCATATGCGGAGCAGGAATATTTACACTATTTCTGCAGCCACTCTCAAAAGATCTTGATGTTAGTAAAACATTCAATTGAAAACAACGGGAGCCGCCATATTCACTTTGAAGGATGTGTAGCATGGCGTGTGGGAGCCAATCTAGGTATTGTTGGTTCCATTGACAATTGACCTCCCCGTAGAGACAACATGTGGGCTTACTAGATCACGCACGTAAACTATAATACATGTTTTAACCTACTATAAGTAAATGTGCCCTACATGATTGAGCAAGGTGGCAGGGATTTGTAAGTAAAGGCAGACGTGCGAACAGTCACGTAAGTCGAACAAAGACGACGGCGTTTGTGTTGTCCGTCTTCTTCTTTTACATTATTTTGAAGGCTGCGTTTACGTGTCATGAAGACACGTATGTTACAGTTATTAATTGTACGACATTTGAGCATAACTAGATGCCATCAGAGCACCCTAATATCTCAGCTGCTTCTTTCATGGCTCCCAGGCCAAATCATGGAAAAAAATGTTTACGAAAGGAAGGACCAAGGCTGCATATTTATTTGTGATGTCACGCAAAAATGCATCTTTACAACGGAATTTTAATCTATGGAGAGATGCGAGTAATTCCCATGCATGCTCACTATATTACCTTAATTTTTCAAAACATGAGATGGATTTTATAATAATTACCACCAAAGAAATCAAGTCTTACGTGGAAAAAAAAGTGAATTTCTTCCGAGCTTCAGCTCTGGTAACTAAATGTGACGGTTCGGAATCGAAAGCCTCGACATGAGGCAATGTCAGGTGGTGGCACAGAAACGCGAAAAGCAACCTCACACCTGCCTAAGCTTTGCAAGGGCAATTTAAATGGTCGCAATTGCTCGTTTATATGTATAATTTCTTAATCGATTGCAGCCAAGGCCAAGTAATTAATGCAACGAAAATTACACAATATACCTTGCAAGGGAAAGAGCGGAATTAACCAAACACGAACTGTTTATTATTCCTGGAAATGTTCCAATTGTCTAGAGACAGCAGCCGTAGTTCTTGTTTCTGATGTATTCTTAGAGAAAAAATCTCCAACCATGAGCCAGTGGCGTCAGCCACAACGTCTCGTCCGTGTGACGACTAAATAAGCGGATTCGAATACGCACGTGGCGAGAGCACAGTGATAACTTCGACAAACACGGACGAACTCGGCTTCTTTCTGTGCTCGACCGCTGCTTCATGCGCGTTATCTTTGCCACGCTTTAAACTGGACATGCACCGTTTCTTATTCTTGATGACTATTTAGTAAATTTCTGAACTTTGCAAGGTAAGGCGTAATCTTCTTTCTTTTTCCAGCGAGAACAGGGTTCCGCTTCGTCCGTGCGAAGCAATTGCGGCCCCATCGGCGGCAGCGACGAGAAAGTGGCTGCCGTGCTCGGAGGAAAAACAAACCTTTAGGACGAAGCGACTCGTGGCTATCTTGAAACCTAGTCTAAAAAATAAAGTGACGATCCAGAGAAAAGCACCGTACCCTGTGATGGAAGCGGTCGCTCCCCCCCTTTCGTTTATTGAGCGTGGGGGAGGGGGCACTGAACACAACGACACTAGGTTGGATGACTGTGTAATGCTGCGCTCGTATGATGCAGTTCCTGTTCATGTTCACCATTCGCTCGTTTTGTATTTTTGTCATGTCCTATTTGAAGCACAATTGTGCCTACCTTGTCTTCTTTTGCATCGGCATTTGGTTTATCCCCTCCCCTCTTTTTTCCAACCGAGACCAGGTGGGCCCCTCCAGGGTATTTTATTGCCAATGGTGCAGAGCGCTTAATATTGTATTTATTGGCGGGAATCACGTCCGCAACGGTAATTTTACATATTTTAAGAGTAAACCCGCTCCTTGTGGACAAAACTGAAGCCGCCTTCAGGATACGGCTGGTTCGATTGCGCGATGCCTAGTTTGTCCAAGGAAACTTGCTCCATTTCAGGAAAATGTGCTGTACGGCGGCATTGCCTCATCCTGTAGATATCCACGGTAGGGCACCCTTTACAGGCATATAGTGCAATGAGGTTAATTTTCGCTATATTGGAGCTAACAACGCCCCTGCCCTAATATTTACATACTCTGCGACTACTTCTCGCTTCCCGTGGCCGCAGTCGGAGCAGCCTTCCAAACATAGTTTCGTAGCGCCAGTCCTGCTTAGTCCATGCAACCTATCCCCACTTCACAAACGTGTGCCGGATGGCTTCTTTGCATGAACCTTTCTTATGATGGCGGTGCCTCATTTTAGCTGTGTAATGCAATGCGGTTAATTTTCGAGTAATAGTAGACCCATGCCGTAATTTTTAACTACTCTGCGACTCACACTTGCTTTTCGTCTTCTTGAGACATTCACTTTGATACTTCTTGTGACTCGCTAAGGCCCTCTGCAGGCGCGAAGGGGCTGTTTTTTTTTTTTCGGAAGAACATACATGATACCCAGATACGCTTCACCGGTGTGAAGTACGCTCAGCCGACCTTGTCTTCAAATTTTTTCAGGGATATTATTGTGCATAGCGTATCGTAAACCACGTCTATGTGCAAAAATTTTTCTTTCAAAAGGGGCTAGATCCAAAACAGTCTTCTGTAAGCTCGAATATCGTGCCCTCAGCCGCATATTGAAGGAACGCGTTCATCATATGGTATACAGTCTCTAAAGTGTGACAGACGCAACTGTCAATGTTTTGTTTCAATTTAATCTTGCGAAATCATTGGCTAGTGTAGGCGGCAGAAGAATATTTTTCAATCATGTTGGAAGAGAACAAGAAGGGGAACTTTTTTGAGAAACCATTCGGCCAAAAGGTGAACAGGGGATCATTGTCGCTGCAATCGAATCAGATCGGGCGACGTCTCCTGCTTCTATTGGCTGCGAGAGAGAGCAGAGTAGCCACCTGGCAGAAACTGTTTGGGTCGCAATAGTGTGGATGGATGTGGACGCCGCATCGCATTGGCCGTAAGTTGCTACTTATTTGCATAAACGGGTGCGGCTCAAATATTTTTAAAGCCTGTATGTTCTGCGGTTGTATCGAAGTCGCAAATGGTGGTATACATATTTTTATGATGTGAATACTATCTTTTCTTTGCACTGCAAGAAAATTAGTGACTGCACATTTCACGTGCACGATGCTTGTCTCCGCACTCCCCGTTCGTCACAATTATTAATTTTAATGAAGCACTGTGCTTTTAGTGCTTCCCAAAAATTCCTTGGCTTCGTTATATATGAATGAAATAGTGCAATAATGCCCTAACATCATTCTTTAGAGATTCCTTTCAGGGACGTGTTGATTATTTTGCAATCTTTCCTATACCATGAAACCTTAAAAAGGTGGCTGAGATCACTCAGCAGTACGAAATAAAATATTAAGCGCCCATATATGATTGCGGCACGGTATTTATCGGTGTCATATGATTGCGCGACTGTAATTTTATGGTTACGCGACAATCCCTTCATCATGCCCTTTTATTGTGTGAATATTACACTAAGAAGAAATATTTTCCAGCTTTAGTACTAGAAAACGCTTCGGTGTTGCAAAAGGGAATGGTGAATAGAGTATATCAAGAACAGCGTGCGTAAGACTGCAGCCACAGAGCATAAGACATCCTAAAACTGAGTTCCTTAAAGTTAATGTTATGAACTCTTTAGCATGGTGTTGTTGGGTTGAGTTAAGATAACGGCCATTATTTTCACAAATAAAGATATAACAGAATGATGCTGCCATTTAAAATTATTGAGAATTGTTCGCATCATTTTAGGGCAATTGTTCAAAATCAACCTTGTTGGTAAAATGTAGTGTTCTTAATGCTACAGCGTAAAAAAAGTTTGTGACGCGGCGGTTGTCCTTCCTGAGCGGCCTCATTCCGTATTGCGCATGTGATAAAGAATGGAATAGCAAATACCAGTAAAAGCCAGTTATGTATGCGTTAAAGTGGTGAAGTAGAGTCACAAGAACTTGAGAATTTACCACCCCTGCATACGAGTAGAGAACTTCTTATAACCAATGCGTGACTAGCAGAAATTTCTCTTGCCTAAGGTAGCGAAAACAGGATGGGTGAAACGCAAGCCAAACCATAACAAAAAGTGCCATGGATGTAACAAAACAAACTGCATTTTGCGCACCGTTCGCATATAGTAGGTATATGCGGCGTGTTTCGTTCAAAAATTTGGCATTGGAGTGTCATACAAATAATATAGCTTGAGCGCAGTCAATTCGTTTAATAACCAAACAAGTAAGCTCAAGTCGCCCACAGAGAAGCACCGCCGTGTGTGTACATTTCAATGCGTGCAGCCAACCACACTAGCGGTGCGATCATGCTGTGTCACTTGTCGCCCGCTCTCGCGGCTACTACAGCGAAGCGCGCGGCGCAA
The DNA here is from genome assembly GCF_038994185.2 of Dermacentor albipictus. NCBI lineage: Eukaryota > Metazoa > Arthropoda > Arachnida > Ixodida > Ixodidae > Dermacentor > Dermacentor albipictus. The sequence continues at coordinate 105,277,908 of NC_091828.1, forward strand.
TTATCTCAACAACGGTCACGTGGCTTACCACAGAGATCTCGCGGGCTCACTCAACTCTATGGACAGTTGCCTTGCTTCAACACTGTGGGTATAGTCTGCGCGCACCTATACTGGCAGATCTTCGCAGATGGTGTGACGTCGTGAAATATATTCCTTGTGCTCGGGTCATTCATTGCGTTCAGACCCAGCGGTGCAGTGGTTGCATTTTGGAATTGATATTGTACATCGTGTAACTGCTGTTGTTTTTGCAGCGTCATTGAAGCTTCGTGAAATTCCTTTTTCGCAAAGCGCACATGGGGGCAAATAAATATAGTAATCAGTCGGAATTAGTTTTGCTGTGCTCGGAAATGAATAAGTGGGTCATATGCCGTCGTAATTGCAATCGCTTTCTCTATAGCTATGTCTATTGGATAGCCTCTCCGCTTCCTTTGTGTGGTCAGGTGGTTTCTTTGGGGTCTTTTGGCAGATAGTTTAGCAGATTGCACATGGGTCAAGTATTTCCGCTTGCACTGGTAAGTACACGACATTAAAGAATCCACTGCACAGTTCTTCAGACCATTAACCTCATTTAAGTTCGCACTGCCTGTAAAAAAATAGTCTCTCACCAATGCCAATGAAAGCGTCCGGCGAATCAAGGTGGATGGTCCTCCTCAGTACCTGGGCTGAGCCACATTTACAGGACCAATAAGTGCAATAATCCACCTCCCCCCCCCCCCCCCCCCCGGAAAAAAAAAAGAGTCCCCACAGAGATAAAATTCTCCATCTGAAAGTCCCCACATTTATGTCTAGGGACTTTTTTCCCATGGGCCAAAAGCGAGAAAGCAGCTCTCTTTGCGAAAGCGGCGCGCCAGCCTCAGGGATCTTTTGGCTCAGTGGCCGCCCTCGACGAAGCTTTACTGTGGAGCGTTATCTCAGTATGCAGGGATTTGTACCAAAATCATGACGTCGCGATGACAGACAGATGTCGACGCTGACGACAGCAATCGGAAGCGCACCGAGGCTCCGTGCTTTCTACATGCAAATGAGAGTACCGACGCGCGTCAATCCAAAACGTACACGCCAGCCACGACGAGGAGATGGCCGATGTTCGCGAGGCACGTCTCACAAAGAGCACTTAGGTAAAACTCTTTTTCAGTCTCTTCCAAATGCGCGACTCCTGTCGTGCCCGCCAGGAGACCCACGTCTTCGAGCAACGTTCGACCTTCATGATGGAAGAGTCGGCCAATGCGGATGCATGGCTGTAGACAGTTCTCAAGAATACGACGAGCGTGCCCTACGTTGCAAGACGGCCACGGTGACCCGGTGGGGCCAATCTTAATTGCCCGTGGAATACGATGCGATTAAAATACGAAATATGCTAATAAAAATTACGAGAAATGAGAGAAAACACAGACGTAAGATCAGCATTTATTCATCGAATAATTTGAGCAACCGCGTATGTCAGCTTTCCCCTCCTTAGCATCGACCCTCGGTTGATACTTATTTTTTTTCTGCCGTGATTCTAAAGTAAGATAGATCAACAGAAGTGTGTCGTGTACCATGACAATCGTGACTTTTTATTCTAGGTCTCGAATGTTGCACCGTTCTTAAAATATTTTGTAAGGAACTGCCCAGAACAGAACCCGAACGGATTAGACCTGAACAGCGCACCGAGCACCTTAGAATTCGAGCTATCGCCACAAAGGGTGTAAACACACTTTGTATGAAGCGCTGGTGTGTGTTGAATCACAACGTTGTCCTTCCTTCAAAAGAAAGGGTTTATATAACTCCAAATCAGAAGCAAAATACTGTCTCCGATTTCTTAATATGGTGTGTTCACTATATCAGTGCAGCTCAATTTTTTTTTTTTTGCGGACAGCGCGAACAACAGTGCGCACAAGAGAGGCACGTGACAAAGGCGCTGTGTTGTATGCCTCTTTCGTGAGCCGTCGTCAAAGATGCTTCATGTGCTCAGGTCATTCATTGCCTTGAGGCCCAGCGGTGCAGTGGTTGCGTTTTGGAATTGATATTGCACACTCAGTAACGGCTGTTGCTTCTGCAGCGTGATTGGGGCTTCCTGAAATTATTTTACGCAGAGGGCAGTGGGCGGTAAATCACGGTAAAAATGAAGCGGAATTTGTTTTGCGGTGCTCGGAAATCAATAAGCGGGTCGCATGCCTTCGTAACTGCAGGCGCTCTCTGTCTGTATAGCAAATTTTATTGGATAGCCTCTCCACCTTTCTTTTGTGTTGTCATGTGGTTTCCTTGGGGTCTTTTGGTAATCACTTTAGCAGAGAGGCACTGCCTGTCTGCTTTAGCAGACAGGCACAGACTGCATATGGGTCAAGTATTCAAGTCCCGTTATTCGTAGTCAAGTCCTGTTATTCGCCCTGTTTTCCAAAAATGTGTTCGCACCATCAAGCCCGCCTAGCGACTATTCAGATGTAACTTCTTGCACGCTCAAGTCTAATTTGTCATCTTCAATGGCGACGTTGAAAAGGCAGATGCAGTGCACCATGCACTTGATTGTCGTCTTCTCGCGCTGAGACAGAGTTGCACTGTGTTTTTTGCAAAGCCAGCGGTCCGTGAGTTCCGCGGCGCGGTTTCTACGCCGCCTCCTGCGAGAGATGGCGCCACGCGACGTGACATTCATGCATATTTCAACGTTCTCGACGCGGACTTTCACAATAGCATTTTTTTCTGGAGTGTTGTCAGCCATTTCCCGGAGATTTTTACGTCATTTCCGACGATACCATAGCGTTTTTGTGCACAGAATGGTTATTTGCTCATCGGGTAGCTAACGTCGCCTCAGGCTTCCGCCAAACCAGTGCTCAAGCAGCCCACCACGCTCGTGCCACTTGTCTGCCACTGGGGATCGCCATAAGGGCGTCCAACCCTCTAACAGGTGTTGACCCAACCCGGGCTGTTTCAATGTTTCTAGCCCACACTGGTAAAAACGCAAAGGCTGCCACGCCCGGGTAACCGCACAGCCGAGTGCTACGGTTACTGGATAAATGTGGCTAATGCTAAAGACGCCTTCATGCTCCTTCGCTGCTGCAGACATTATATTAAAAAACGTTTGTCGGTAAAGCTTGTTAAGAACTTCGCAGTATATCTTGAAAGTTCGTAAGATAAGTAAAATATTTATTGAAAATTGCGCATGTCGCCATAGTCGCCTTGAAGGCCGTATGTAATGGCATGTGCGAGCCCAAGTGTAAAGTTTGCTCAAGTGACGGTGGGATAGGCCCTTCTCCGTGCACGAAAAATTGCAAAAGTAGGAAAATAATGATGCATCGATGACAACGTGTAGGCTTACTTGATGACATGTATAAAGTATAGTATAATATATGGTCGACCCGAGTGCACATTTAATTGCTGTTGCTTGTTCAGAGCTATTCGCCACTAAGTTTTGTCGGCAATTATGTAACGTTGAACGCAGGAATAAATATACCTATTATGAGAAATCGATGTTGCAGGGATTCATTGCCTGTAGAGGGAGGTGTTCAAACAGGGACGTAATTGGAGCGAGTACGATAGGAACAACGGCGTTTGTTTTGTCCAGCTCATTCTTGTAAGCTTGCTTTTGTGTGCCATGAGCCCAAAGATATTACATTTCCTCACTACACAACATTTCAGCTTAACTGCATGTCATCAGAGTGCCGTAACATCCCACTTCCATGGCCTCAAGAACCTGATCACGAAATTATATTGACTAAACGAAGCAGATATTTCTTCTTGATGTCAGTAACCAATGCAACTATGCAACGGAAAGTTAATCGATGGACTTATGCGAATAATCTCGATTCAAGTTCACATCTGTAACGCATTCATTGATGGCTTGAGATGGATTTACTTTGCGCTAAGATATTGATTTTCGAGGAAGAAAGCAAGCTGCACACGAAAAGAAACAGAATTGCTGTCGAGTTTCACCTCTGGCAACTCGATGTGATGGTGAGGAATTCAAAATCTCTTCATGAGATAATCTCAGGGTCTGGCACACAAGCGTGCAAAGCCTATGCTATCTGTCTAGGCTTCGCAAAAGCATTTAAAATTGCCGCAGTTGCTCCTTGGTGTTTCCTAATTTTTTATTCCAATGTTGCAATGGCCATATTAATAAAAAAACGAAAATGACGTGCTACTGCTTGCACAGAGAGGAAAGGAAGTATGCAACGATTAACGATTTATCTTTCATTCAGATGTTCCTATTATTTAGGTGCAGTAGCCGCAATGCTTTGTTTTGTCGTCTGTTTTTATCGTAATTATGACGAAGCACGAGCCAGTCGCGTCTGACAAAACTTCGCATTCAAAACACAACGAAAGAAGTGTGTGTGAAGCTGCACAATAGGAGGGTACACTGAAGACTTTCGTGAACACACATGTAGTCAGCTTGTTTGTTAACTCGACCACCGCATTTGCTGACTTCATTTGCGTCGCTTTCAAGAGGGCGTGCTCTATTATTCCTAACGAGTATGTTGTTAAAGTCTCTGAACTTGATTACGTCAGGTGCAACCTTCTTTATTCCAACCAGAGCAGTGTCACGTGGTCCGTGCCAAACAATTCGGCACCATTTGTGGCAGCGACGAGAAAGTGGCCGCAATGCTTCAAGGGGAAAAGAAGGTCTTTGCGAGAAATCGTCACGTGACGATCTTAAAACCGAGTAAAAGTAGTAAAAGTAAGGCTAAAAGTTCTACAGCTCATGATGGAAGTGTTCTCTCCCCCACCGCTCATTTTTTTGGGGGGGAGGGGATATACAGCACAAGGGTGCTCGGTTGCACCTCCGTCTAATGCACCGCTCAAAAGTGGCAGAGCGCGTCCGACCGTGCAACTGCTCAGGGACAAATGGCGTCGTTGAAATTGCGGTAATGCTTCCAGCTACAAAGGCGGAGAGCTAAAATTCTCAGGAGTGGCGAGCAGAAAGCGAGTGGCAAGAGCCGCAGACGGCAGCGCCAACTACAGCGGCGAGCGCCATTGAAACTGATCCACACGAACCAAGCAACGGGCGGTGTCACCGACTGCGTGCTGTCCCCAGGATTCAACGTCTGGTGTCCGCATTTGGCCACAGAAAGCATGAAGCTAAACGCTTTTGTCGAGGATGCTTTGCGGACGCTAACTGCCTGACGTAATATTCCCATCCAGGTTTCTTTTATTACGATATCAATTCTGTAGACACTCAAGACGTATTTCTGCCGTCACCGTGAGATTCGGTATAAAGTACTGTACTGTACTGTACTTCTCTTGCAATTTTTAAAAATCACCTTAAGCATCATTTCCTGCGACAACTTAACTACGATCTGGCGGTGTACCTTTGGCTTATCTCACATGTCATTTCTTGTATTTCACCCATGCTTTTTTCCGACTTTCTTTTATAACGTGCTTTTTCGTGTTTGATTGTAAACGACGTGTCTAATGATGTATTTGATCTGTAGATGTTGTTTTATAATACGCTAATTTGCTGACTATTGATATCACTATCAATGTTGTTATTATTAACCGAGGGTCCCACTACAGTTCTTTGACTTTGGGACCCTCATCTGTATATTGGTCATGTAATTACTTCTGTTAAAAAAAAAGTTCAAGGGCGATGAAATGCTCGAGGTGCGAGTGAAAGCGTGCGAGAGTGAGTCGTCGAAGGCGGTTCAATCTCGCGTATGCAAGCGGTCATTACTCAGGGTGTCTACCAACCGGGAAAACCGGGAAAACCGGGAATTTTCAGGGAATTTGAACAGTCTGGAAAACTCAGGGAAAACTCAGGGAATTTGTGCTTCCATCAGGGAAAATTAGCTGTAACTTTATTGAAAGAGAACGAAAGTCGTGTGAATGCTGGCTCCAGTAACAGAGGAATCGCAACGAATCATTATTGACGCCGTGTCATCGGCACGATGTATTGCCAGAGTAGTTAACGACCGATTTTCTAGACGCCCGATTTTTCGGACATGCCCGCTGATTTGCACGGTTTTGCGGCACCACCACGTACTCCATATAGTCAATGTATATTGCCCCGACTGCAGGTCTGAAATGGCATTAATCAAAGCCGTCACCGCCGCTATTTTGATTATCTCGCCGCCTCGAACCACACTCACGCAGGCAAATCCGCAAATCCGTAACCACCACCGCGGCAACGTGAGGCCTAGCTGCTTCTATGTTCGCTATTAAGCTTCTTGCCGTGCGGTGCCGTGTTTTTCATTGAAAGAATTCGCCGCTATCACCAACGGCACCGACTCCGCCTTTGTAATCCTAGCGATTGGCTTTGAAGCTCGCAGAGCACAGCGCGTTGCGTAATGCCAGTCTGCTAAAGTTAGCTTCGCCTCGGTACAGTATTGTTAGGCGGTGAAGCATAACAAGCGTGGGAAGGGGCCAATTGTCGCGGGACACAGTATACATTACTTAATTACACATGCGTGCACGTCGTCTTCTGTCACAGTACAAGCCCTGATATGCCTAAAAAGCGTACTGGCAGGCCTTCAGAGCTTTTTGAGACGTGCCTGTGGTAATTTTAGCCCTTAAAGGCAGGTAAAGACATGCATTAATTTTTTTCTGACAGCCCGTTTTTTTTTTCATTTTTTTGCGGCCCCTCAGAAGTCCGCGAAATCAAATGTTGACTGTACAACTGACCAAGAGGATGCTTCAGATTATCCATGTGGTGAAAGCGTGGTAGAAGGAGGATGAGAACAGAAAGGATCGACGCACTGAGGAATTAACGGGAAAGGAAGGGTGCCGCCACCTTTTTGAAGGAGCTTGAGCTAAAAAAACTAAGTGATGGCTGATGCTGAGACACAGGTGTCCCTCATCCAAGCCAAAATAAATTGTTTACGCAGTGAAACCCAACACTGAGATATTGTGTACGGGCTGAGAGTATGTCAGGACAGTTGAGGTTGACTTCCCAGCTGCTGAGAGAGAACCTTAGTTGTGATAAAGTTCAGGACCTCATACAGATGAGCTTGCTATCAGTTGATAGAAATAGCTGATATTAAAAAAATATTTACTTATGTATGCATCTCCTTTTCATTCGTATTTGAAAATGTTCGACTCAATTTGCAATGGGCTTTACCATTTCTTTCGCTGTGCATTTTACTAACACCTTCCTTCTGTTTTTTTTTAAATAAAATATATATTACTCCTTACTATTCAAACTGGATTAAGTCATTTTTTTGTTTCAGCATGCTTACTAGAGAGTGACAGCATAGGGCAACGTAGTGTCAGCCTGTCTTGACATAAAGCAAAGATCTGACTCATTCAGGGAATTTAGCAAAGGTGCTCAGGGAAAACCTGGAAAACTCAGGGAATTTGGAAATGTCAACTTGGTAGACACCCTGTTACTGAGCATGCGCAGATAAGTTTTGTGCCTTAAAGTCTTTTCCTTTATTGCGTAATATTTAAATTATGTGGGTGATTGTGCAGGCCGCTTTCCCTTACTTGTGTCTGCGTCGGAACACCTCCCTTTTGGTAAAGGAAATCCCTACCAGCAAGCTGAACTTTCCGTCATCATAATATTATGCACGGCCCTGCATATCTCGGAGAAAAAAAAAGTGTTGATGACCCTAACATTCATAGTATGCGTAAGCACCGTGCTGTCAGATGAGTTAAAGAATTTACAGGTTCTAATTGCAGGCCATAGATATATCTTTCTTTGCTTTTCTTTTTATTTTAAGTATCACTATTCACCTTACTTTTATGCGCAGAATATGTAAAGAAACAACTGCGACTTATCTATATGGATCAAAGTCTATGCGTAGACATGGTCTTACAGGCTTTAATAAACAAGTGCTTGTTGAAAGCACTGCTCTTGCCTTTCTCTTATTTTCACTGCCATCTGTAAAAGAGCGTCATATTTTTTACCGCATATATATTGCTATTCAGAAACGAGGTTAACATTCTCCACACTGTTTCTGTAGACCCCCAAGTGGAAGTGAGTGTATTAAGGAAGCATTCACACATTGCTTTTTCCAAACATTTAGTTAGACAATAGCGAAGTTTGTATACAATTCGAACATACCTTGGTTTTTATCTCCTTGAGAGAAAGCCTTAGCACGTTCGCTCCAATCTAAATGCATGGGGAAGGAGAAAGTTTCTCGCCTACCACTGAGTTTAGTTCATAGAAATTGTTTCACGTAAAAGAAAAAAAAGTAAATATCCAGTCAGTGTTGCTGGCAAATTTTCAAATCAGTGGATCAATGTTTTATTGTGCATCGTTGAGATTCGCAAACTTTCAGGTGACGAAAGTACGAAGTTGAACACTCTGCAGCTCTGCAACGAAAAAAAAGATCGCAATTCTGTAACTTGCAGTTTATACTGCTTCTAAAGGAAACGAAACTAATGTCTTACACATGGCTGTTATATGTATGATTAATACGTTAGTAGCAATTTTACAAAAACCAGTAAACAGTAACAGTAACAGTAAACAGTAATAAATTACCTGAGATATACATTTTTGAATTAAATGTTTCCGTGTTCGATGTTCTAACGGGTACAATTTACAGAACTGCGATACTTGTTCTGGTACAGCGTTAGGGAGTTGTAGACTTCGTGCTTTTATTTTCTTTCAAGCTTACCGATTTGCCACAAATAAAAGAAATCAGACTCTCAACATTGCATCCGCACTAAAAGTGAATAGAACTTAGCTTTCTATCACAAATGCACACAGCACAGGAAAGCACACAAAGGATTTCGGCGTTTTTCAAGTATTTGTTTTGGCGGAATCCAAGTTACGCCTGAGTTAAATATTGGTTACTGACTGCAGGCGTTTGATGTGAAGACACTTTATTTCATGCCGCGTCAACGGAGGCTCTGGCCACTCGAGTGCAATCGAAAAGCAGAGCTGCATTCGATACTGAGACATGGTTGGATTATGCGAGTCTGAAGGCATCTTCTGCAGGTCAAGTGTTTTTTCTTTTTGCTTTTTTCTTGCTTTTCTGCAACTTTACGTCCAATGACTAATCTGAGTAACCTGGATTCACTTCGTCAATAGCGCATTCTCAGGCTGAGGCTTCATAAAATAATTATTGGGGGTTCATGTGCCGAAACAACAATTTGAAACAGAGGCTCACCGTAGTGGGCTACTGCGGAATAATTTGGACCTCCAGTGGTTCTTCAGCGTCCACATAAATGTAAGTACACGTGTGTTTCCACATTCCTTCCCTATCGAAATGTGACAGCTGCAGCCGGGATTCGGTCCTGAGACCTCGTGACTAGCAGCCCAGCACCACAGCCATTAGGCAACCACGGGGGTACAGACAAACTCTATGGACTGATCCGGATACGCCAATGCCCGAAATGTGCTTTGGAAAGCAGTTAACGTAATCTGCAATGCATTAAACCATAGCAGCACATAAATGTCATCGAATGATACGACTCGCGGCCTTAACCAATAATGCAAAGTATTAACTATTAAGTGCCATTATTGCTGTGTCTCTGCGGGTATAACTGGATTCTATCGCTGCATATCCATAATCAGCTTCGGTGGTGCACGTTCGTGCTTTTTCGATGCCACACTGTCTCTGCGTCGTCAATGGCCAACGCTGATGCTAAGGGCGTCGAAAAAACGTACACCGTGTAGACCAGGGTCATGCTTGTAAAGGCCGAGCCGTCACGTGTTAAAAAGTCAGAACTCTTCATTACAGCGAAATCGATGTCGCACCTATATGCCGATATTGATTTCAAGAACTCTGGCAGCCTTGCTGCAGGTCCTTGTCCCAAACGCTGGAACGTGTCCAGCGTCACCGTGCACTCAGGAGCAGGTTGCCCGGATGTCGTCGGTCAGTGGAGCCGAGGCAGCCGTCATGATTCGAGAAGCTGTAAGGAGCATTCGAGACATTGACGCCTTCATGCAGATGTCTTGCATCGTCCAACGCCGCGTCGTCTTTCATTCTTGCGAAAATTCCCATATGCAACTGGAGGGCCTGGCCGAGGGTTACTGGTTCCTTGTGAGGCGATACCTGATGCCCGAATACAAAAACGAAACCATTACTCAACCGTTCACCCCGTAAGAGCCTGCTTGCTTGACCATCTACCTCTCTGCAATAAAGCCAACCAGCCGATAACGACAATGTTTTCGTTTGTGGCCATCCGGGCATTGAATTTAGAGTGTTTTTCATTATTTTAGAGTGTTTCATTGTTAACACCGGTGGCGGTCACCTATATCTATGACTAGGGAATGGTTCTAGTAATATGCACTGAAAGGCTCCACATCCCTGCTGCTACTACTATTTGTAATTTGTAATGCTATTCGGAATGCCGGCATTAACTGTCGTCGCACCGAAAGTCGGTCAAAGCTTTGTTGACCTTTTCACATGGCAGTGGCTTATTATAAAGACTATATTGATCTCCTTCACTTCCGCCTTTTCTTCCCCCAGTGCAAGGTAGGAAACCGGACGTTTTAGCTCGGGTTAACCTCCCGGCCTTTCTCTCATTTGCATCTCTCTCTCTCTGTCTCTGCTGCTGCAACTAAACCTATATTTGTCCTTAGGATTACCTTTCATCGCGTAAATAAATGAAATTTATCCAAAATTCTTTCTAAAGATGTTTCCTTCCGTTGTTTTCTAGAAAGCTTCACTTGCTTAAACTTTGTACTGAAAACTCGCGACGCACTAGAATCAGGTGGTAGAGACCCGTACTTTTCTCCAAGCCACCTATATGTTACGGACTTTCAGCGGGAGCGGCAATATTTGGAGAAATACGAAAATTGATAGCCCCCTTTAACACGAAGCTAAAGAGGAAACTAAATAGCTTTCTTGGCAGCTTTGTTCCCTTTTCTGAAACTTTCTTCACTTTGCGTGCTTTTGCGGAATCGAGTTGTCGTCTTCTGTGTCTTGAAGCTTCGGGTTGCCCATTATTTCAGCCTCCCCTCGCAATCTGCAAGACTACTGCTTTGCTGAGATGGTAGAGTGACCAACACGGGAAGGTGTTGGGTGCGGTTACGTTCTCGAGACAAGGGCAAATTTTCCTTCAAACTTTCGGTATCTTTCGGACAAAGTCTCGTGGATGTTTCAATGTTTTCAAGTAGTTTCGCGCTACAGTCCCTGCAGTGCCATTTTTTTCCCTTTGATGAAACATCCAGGTCTGTGCGGGTTTCCGCAGGACGGACTTGCCATTTGGAGGCGTTTGATATCGAAAAGCTACACAATCTAAGTGTATCCAGAGTTCGCTCCATTCAGACGCACTCGACCGGTAAAATTGTCATTTACAATCTGTTCTGAGTTTCGTCATGAGCCGATGCATTGGTTTGTTACAATGAAAACCACATAAATAGAGCGGGATGACTTACGAAAAACAAGGAGTGGTCTATACATTCTTGTTCCTGAGTTGTATTATTCGATAAGGATTTGACGCTGGCCATGTCGGCTCCATTGGAGCAAGTTGGGAATGGCAGGCTGTGGAGCATTATCGTTGCTTCGTGAGCCACTACAATGTACAGGCTCGAGCCAAGGTTGGGCTGACGTATGAACTGCGTGCTGCTCCTCGGCCGAACGCTTATGATTTGCTCTGCCTGTTTCCATGCCTTCGCTGATGAGCTCCTTAATTATTTCTTATAGTGTAATTTCTAATATCCCAGACGGTTTGAATTTCTTTGCTGGGGGCCTGCTCAATTTTTTTTTTTGCAACAGTGGTATTCATCATCTCCCTGCAGATCTTTCTGTCTTTTCAGAATATCCCATATGGGTTATCGGCGCACAAACATTATTTTTTCATCGAGTAGCTAAGATCACCTCAGCCTCCCGACGGACAAGTGCAATGACAGCCCGTCACGCTCATTCTTGCGGCCTGCGAGTTGGGAACGCCGTAAGAGCGTTGAACCTTCTAGGAGGCGCTGACACAACCCGGGCTGTCTCAGTGTTTCTAAGCCCGGCTGGAAAAGAACAAAAAGGGGCCAAGCCGGGACAGCCTCCTTAGTGAGCTCTTCGATTACTGAAGATATGTGGCCAATGCTAAGAGCGCGCTTAAGTCCTTTCGCTAATGCTGACAGCAAATTAAAAGGCTTACGCTGCTAAGGAAGCTTATCAGGGTTGTTGCATCATATCATAAAGGTATGCTATGCTCGTAAAAATTTATTCTAGAACTGTGCACGTAGCCATATTCACTTTGAAGGTTACGTAATGTGGCGTAGGCGAGCCGATCTGTATCAATGTGCGTCCATAGACAGTCCATGACAGGTGTTCCTTGCTTGCGGTCTACACGGTGCATGAAAAGGCTAAAGTTGAATAATAATGATTGCTCAATAAAAAGCAAAAGCGAAAGCCTCTTGAATTACAGGATCACACGCAAGAAGCATAATATGTGCTTTAACCTGGTGTACTTTTCACAATTTTTTTATTGTTCCCATTCATTCCTCACTACAAATTATGCATTGGCCTGCTATTGCTCTAAATGAACAACGATTTATGCACTGAATGACTGGGCGACGTGGTAGAGATTCAATGTATGTAAAGGCACATGTGCAAACAAGGACGTATGTAGAACGAGGACAACAAAGAACGGCGTTTGTGATTGTCCACCTCTGTATTCTTACAATCCCGCATCTACGCAACACGAATACATGTTAGGTCTTCCTGCATGTCAGATATGCTCATTGCACGACATTTCAGCACAAATTGCGTGCCACCAGCTCGCTCGAATGAACCAGCTGCTTCATTCAGGGCTCCAAGACGTGATTTTGGAAATAAGTTTGGTCAAAGAAAGCAGCATGGCTGTATATTGATGCTTGATAATCCGCTACAATAGTAGTATGGTAGAAAAAGTCAAGTTAGGGATAGATGCGATTTATAACAATTATCTTCATATTGAGTATGAAGATAACAAGGCATTACAGTATCTTCTGCACCTTTTGTTATTATTGTTTGGCTCGTATGATCGAGCACTGCTTGCAGAAAATTGTGTCTAAGCAATGGGAAAACAAATAGTCGACGAAACACAGCGCACTGCCCTCATCAGCATCTAGGCGAAGCCAATTTTTGAGGGGTAAGAGCGGCAACAATCCTCAACAAAAAGTACCCACAGAGGTAGAATTGCCCCCCTGAAAATGCCACATTTGTCTCTGGGATTATTTTTTTTTGTCGAAGGGGCCAACGAGAGGAAGAACATCTCGTGGCGAAAGCGGGGAACAGCGTCTGAGATTTTTTTTTTTACTTCTTCGCTGCCCTCGACGAAGTCCTAGCACGGTATCTATCGCAGTGTGCGGGCATTTAGAAAGCCAAGATGCCGCCGCGTCGGACGATAGCTGTCGAAAGTCAAGAGAGGAAAATGCCAGCACGCCGGACGCCGCATTTTTCTTCGGGCAAACGAGAGTACCGCAGTGCATAATTACAATTACGCTCCAGCCATGACAAGATGACTGCCGGAGCTCGCGAGGTCAGTCTCGCACGGAGGATTAAAATAAATTCCCTTGCCCTCTCGTCCTAATGCGCGATTCGCGTCATGTGAGCTAAGAGCCGAGACACCTCGACAAATGTTCGGGATTGATGACGTAATAACGCGGAGGTGTGGCTGCGGAGTCTGCGCACGAATACAACGAGGGTCTCCTACGTTGCAGGACGGCCGCGGGAACTAGATGGGGCCCATCGTAATTGCGTGTGGAAGACGGTATTATACAGATATGAATTAAGTGACAAATAGGCCAGAAGAAATTCCACCTACGTTCCACCGAATGAAGGTGGATGTATACAGCGAAGCCATTGCCGAGGTTACACAAGCGCCACCATTTCAAAGCTTCGCACTGTCGAGGTCAATGTAGCGTCAGCGAGCTCGTTCACACCCTTTCACATTTTGCTTTGCCGCCGCGGTACTAGCTGCGCCTGTTCACAGTGTCCATCAGGATGTTTAGAAAAATTCGCAGTTCCGCCGGAAAAGCGACGCACCGTTTGTGATAGGAAATATGTATATACCTGCATGAAAGCGATCTGCGATGTTTGCAGAGTGCACGTAGTGCCGGTAGCTTTCTATGCGCTGTGCGTTTGACGTTTCGTACGCGTTAAAGCGACCAATGCATGTAGGTGAATTGGCTCGCGGCTGCTGCCGCGATTCCTATCTCCAGCCCTTTCAGAGACCCTTTCCGCTGTCATCGAGCGACGTGTGTTTATCTTTACCTGTACGCACGTGACGTCGTGCTGGTTAATTTAGTTTAAACACGTTGACGGGCTAGTTGGTTTGAATCCGCGACGGAATGGGTAACTGGGACGGAACAAGAACGTCGAACGAAGGAGACACGCAAAGACAACGCTGCCTCTGTGTGTCCATTTCTTTCTACACCCTGGTTCAGTCACACTTACATATTCTTTAATTGGTAATTTAGTTAGTAAGCGAATGTTTAGATGTTTATAAGGCCAATAAAACTACTATGCTCACTTCGTACAGCTGTCTAATAATTTGCTATCACAATCGGTGCGCCGCATTTCGGGCACACTTGCGAGTTTTCTTTCTTCAATGCCGGCCAGATAAGGCCGATTTTACCGTTCACCACCCTCTCCTATCTTCCCTTCCTACTCTCCCCAGCTGGCAAGCGTTCGCGCCTGCTTTACGGCCGTGGAGGAGAGTACCATCTGGCCAGGCTCCTCCCAACGGGAGCCGGAGGTAGACTGAGAGACGCGTAATAATCCGACACCTGACAGATGCACGGACGGAGCGTCTAACACTTCTCACGGAGAACGGCAGCCGTGCGCGCTCAGACGCCCGCGTTACGCAAGCAGGCGTAGCTAAATTATTCGTACCTTCTGGGTAGCGTCGCATCGCGGCCACTCACTGAACTAAGGCGCACCAACGGCTCTCACTTGGGAGGGGGATATTTCACTGGCATCGCAAAAAAAAATGGCTGTTGCTTAGCTAAGGTTAAGCCCAGGATGCGAAGCATACTAGCCTTTATTTTAGTTGTTGAACCACTGTTTAGCCTGGTGAACTGCTGTTGCTTGGCTATATTTGGTTCGGCTAGACGAAGAAACAACTCATGCGTTACTCCGCTTCGCCTTCAAGAGTGGAACGCGACAGCGTTCCCGTCGACCCGCCAAGGGGTGTAAGAAAATGGGCTACGGCGCAGCGACTACGCGCCCCGCATTGGACGCGGTGAGCGTCGAGCAACGCAGCGTTCGGCGCGGCAACGAAATGTGCGCCTGAGCAAGCGACGCACGCCTAGAAACAGCTCGTTTCTAAGGCAACACCGCATTCACTAGAAGCGCTTTTGTACCGCTTTGAAGCATCGTACTCGTGGCTCAGTGGTAGCGTCTCCGTCTCACACACCGGAGACCCTGGTTCGATTCCCACCCAGCCCATCTTGCAAGAGTTGAGCCAAAGCCACCTGGAAACAAGCGCAGCTGCTTATATACCGCCGCAACGCCGCGAGCGACGGCGCGTGTTGGAGCCCCGTTTCTCCTATGTCATGACGTCACGGTGTCACGTGGTATGGCATGGGGTCAAAGGACATTGAAGGTGACACCGCCGCGCCTGAGGAGCTGGGTTGAGCTCTCGTAATATGCTTCGCATAATATTGGGGGCGAGCTCCACCGCTGGAAAAGCTGGCGCCATCGTCGGCGTGACGTGGGATGAAGGATCACGTGGACACAGCGGACGCGTCGGCTGCTTCGGAAGCGCCGGAGCGAGGTGAAAATGAGAGCTTAAAGTCCCACGTGCGCCGTCCTTCTGTATGTTTAAGTGGTGAGGCTTTACCGCCTTGGCTGTCTGCTTGACGACATTTGAAAGCATTACAATAGGTAGGGGCTGCGTTTGTAGTTGTGCAACAACGTATACGCTAGTGTTTGCATCCGCAGCCCCAGACGTGCGCAACGGAGCCCGGTCTCAGCTTTATTCACTTGTAGCCGCATGTCTAGGAGCTGCATGAAGCTTGGCTGGCAAAACTTAGAACCGGCAGAAAGCCATCGGATGCAACTCGGGTATGCAGCGAAGCACAGACGCGAGGAAGATTTCTGCTGCGGCGCCCGGACGGCGCGGTGTTCGGTGAGTAGCAGAAAACGTGCACTGAGACGCTCGCCCGCGCCTGCTGCCTAGCTAATGTCATGACGCTTTATTAGGTCTATGAAATTGGTAATACTAGATTCATGCAAGTTCACTGGAATGGGAAGGGAGCGGTAAGAACCGCATGAAAAAGCATGGCATATGGTAATGTTTGTGTTATGAATCAATCCACTGGAATATGAAAAAGAAGCAGCGGGAAATCGCACGCTGAGAAGACCGATAAACATACAGTGTGAGGCAACTTGACAAATAATATTGAAATGTGCAAGAATTTAGGAGACAAGGAAAGATTGAATCGTCGCGACGGCACATAATAGCCGTTGTACGCGTCGAAGTCTCCATAGCGAAATTATTTTTGAACAGTTATGATAGCGGCCATGCAACAATGGTTGCTAGCGTGCTGTCAAATGCTCATACGCGGAGGCCTAAAGCTCGCGGCACTGTGCAAAAACGCGCTCACAGCGGAAGCAAAACATTATGCGCGGACATGCATGCAGACGCGCAGTCGGTCGCTGCGAACCCGTGTGATCGCTGCATTGAAGCTTCACTCTGTTATGCCCCATTTGGTTATGCAGACAGCCCACTATAAGAACATATTTCACATGGCTTACTCTCAGCGTTTGCCTATCTTTCATGCAAGAAGCCGTTTCGGGAGACTCCATCATGGCGACCACGCGCAGTGGCGTTCACTGTACGTATTCGGTAAAGAGATAGCGTCTGTAAAGGCTTCTGTGCTTTCAACCTGCCCAAGGCTTATGATATCGACAGTCAAAAAGTTCCTTCGTTTTGAAAGCACCTACATAAATGTACAAGAGAGCTGCCGCGGAGTGTTTTATTGAGCACCGTAAGCGAAACCTATGAGGAGCGCGCCGCGTGATCCCTCATACTGCGCAAGGGAGGCGCTTCCGACAGGTGGCGACTCCGTAACTCATCGCGTTGGTTCGGCCGAGGCAGCCGCCATGATTCGAGACTGTGTCGGAGCTTTCGAGACATGGAGGCCTTCATGCAAATGGCCGGCATCGTCAAACACCGCGTGCACTGCCATTCTCGCGAGGATTCCCGGCTGCAAAGGGACAGGCTGAAGGAGTATTGCTGGTACCTCGCGACGCATTACTTGATGCTCGAATACATGAAGGAAACCGTTGTAGGAGGATGCGATGGCGACCAATGATGCGTTCCGTTGTCCTCGCATTCATTTCATCAAAAGGGCGATCGCGGCCACTGGGGCGGCGGCCTGGGCGACCGACGTCACATGCTTCTAAAACGACACTGCGTATGTCGAGCTTGCGTGTGGGGTATCTTACTTTTATCTTATTTCTGTGTCTAGCGCATCTTTATTTTAGAGCGCAGCTCTTTGGCGTCCGTTCCTGGGTTTCGCGTCGGCGTCGTCGTCGGCGTTGTTGGCGTCGGCCTCGTAACCAGCTCGCCGACGAATCTGCTCCGCCGCCGCCGCGCATGCGCGCTGTCGGCTCTCCGGGCGAGGGAGGATGATGGAAGGGAGGAGGAGAGACTGTGGAGGAGGGCTGGCTACACAAATGGCTCTTTGGCGTCCGTTCCTGGGTTTCGCGTCGTCGTCGGCCTCGCAACCAGCTCGGCCCCCCTTTCATCCCCCCAGCGCTAGCAGCGACCGACTGATACCGCTTTCGTGAGTCCGCTACCGCACTCACGAAAGACGTCGTGCACTTCCTGCAACTCGCATTAACCGTCCATCGATCCACACCGATGTTAGTAGTGGGGGACTCTAATGTTGACATAAAGACAGACAGCAATTTCCTAACACTTATGCGGCAGAACATCCCGTTCCTCTCGCTCGTAACGCGTCGCACGGCTGTGACAACCTCGCGAGGCACTTGTATAGATCTCGTCTTTGAGAATCAAGCATTGGTGTACCAAGTCGAACATATATCAGTCTATTTCTCCGACCACTAAGCTTCCTTCATGACTGTCAAGAACTGTTAGTGGAGTCTTTGTTAAAGGAATATGTGTGAAAAATAAAAAAAAATTCTGTGATAGCGCATACATGTGTTGCTCGATTTCTTTGCCTCAATCTATCGAAAAGGTGAAACAGCTTATTTGCTGCGCTCAAATTTCGCATTAGGAAGTAACGTAATCGTCGGTAATTTTTTCTCATCTGTTTAACTACCCCTACGGAAAGGTTCGAGTAATATGGACTGAAAAACTCCTGATTCATAGCCTTATTATACCAATAGTTACTCTTACGATGATGATTATTCGCATGTATCCATGAAATTTGGCTAAAACTCTTTCTAAAAAGCATTGTTGGCTAGTTTTCTAGACACTTCTCCCTCTCTAATATTTGTACTGGTGCTTCGCAATGTGGTTAGGCTCAAATGGTAAGTACCGATACTTTTCCCTTTGTTTCAGTTTCAGTTTATTTGTCATTAAAAAAACAGTGAGTAAACAAGAAATAGTATGCAGACGACGGTCTCAAAGTCAATGACTGCAACGGGACTCCCGGCAGTAAGCCACCCATCTTACGTACTTTCAACGGGTGCTGCAATATTTGGAAAAACGTAAAAAAGGTAAAATTGACATCCGCCATTACTGTAACACGAAGCGGAAGACGAAATGCAAATGATTTTCTTGCAGTTCCGCCTTCTTTTATGAAGATTCCTTTACTTTGCACGTTTTCCCCGAATTGAGTTCTATTCGGTGTCGCGGAGGTTCAGGATGCCCATTGATTCGGCCTCGCCTTGCAATCTGCTAGACTCCTGATTGCTGAAATGGTAGAGCGACCGATTCAGAAAATCGTTGGTTGATGGTTCCCTCCTCTGACGAAGGCAAACTTCGCTTCAACATTGAAGGCCTCTTTCCGAGAAAGCGGCTGGGGGTCTCCATATTTTTTTAATAGGTTTGCACTAAAGTCCATGTAGTGCCACTTTTTTTTTAATTTGACGAAACTTTCACATCTTTGTGGGTTTCCTCAGAACTGACTGGCCATAGGCGGCGTTCGATATCAAAAGGTTTCCCGTTCTAAGTGTTTCTTGAGTTCGCTTCATTCAGACGCAGTCGACCGGTAAAAACTGGAGGACGCTTAAGTTTCGCCTTCAAGAGTGGAACGTGACAGCGTTCCCGTCGACCCGCCAAGGGATGTAAGACAGTGGGCTTCGGCGCAGCGACTACGCGCCCCGCATCGGACGCGGTGAGCGTCGAGCAACGCAGCGTTCGGCGCGGCAACGAAATGTGCGCCTGAGCAAGCGACGCACGCCTCCAAGGCAACACCGCATTCACTAGAGGCGCGTTTGTACCGCTTTGAAGTATGGAACCCGTGGCTCAGTGGTAGCGCCTCCGTCTCACACTCCGGAGACCCTGGTTCGATGCCCACCCAGCCCATCTTGGAAGTTCCTTTTTATTTATGGAGTGCCTGCCGTGATTTATCGCTCACGGTCAACGCCGGGCGCAAACGCCGACGCCGACACCGAAGCCGACACCCGACACCGACGCCGACGGCACCGGCTTTTCTGCGACACGAGCTCCTTAACGCTATCGCGTTAAAACTGGCATTCGCCATGTGTTCTCACTTTCGCCATATGGAGATGCGTTGCCACGTTACACCGAAAACCACAGAATTGGCGAAAGACGATTTAGGAAAAAAATTAGTCTATGCATCCCTTGACCTAGCGTTGGAATTTTGGAGAAGGATTTCACGCTGATAGTGATCACTGGTGCAACGCGAAAACGGAAAAATGTGAGGCGTCGTGGTTGCTTCGGGAACCATCACGATGTCCAGGCTCAAGCTAACTAACGTTGGGCTCATATATAAACTACGTGCTGCTCGTTGGTCCAGCGCTCGTAACGTTCTCTGCTGGTTTCCATCCCGTCGCTGACGAACTCCTCATCTATTGTTTCTATAGCCTAATATGTCATATTCTAGCCGCTTTCAGTGTTTCTGTTGGGCACCTTCTCAATTATTTTTTCTAGAAGGTTGACCGTCATCTCGCTGCAAATTTGCATGGCATTTTCGACTATTTCATATGGAGCTTCATGGCAGTTACCGAAAGGATGCCAAGCAGGGATAGCCGCATAAGCGAGTGCTACGTTCACTAGATAAGCATGTGAACTTGTAATGTCGCACTTAGATTTTTTTGCTGTTGCAAAAAATAAAAGGCATGTGCTGAGAAGGAAAATTTCTCATTATTTATGCAATCGCTCTCAAAAGTTTGGTATAGTAGTAGAACATGCATTCAAAAACAAAGGGAACCACCATATTGACTTTGAAGGATGTGTAACTTGGCGTGTGGGAGCCAATCCATTAATTCTTGGCTCCATTGGCGGTGGATTCGCCTCCCCGGGAAATGATAAATAGTAAGATTGCATAAAAACGGAAAATTATAATAATAGTTATACCTCAAAGTCAACATGTCAGCTTGCTAGATTGCGCAAGTAAAATATATGTTTTAGAATAGTATGAATAAATGTACTCTGAATGCTGGAGTAATGTGGCAGGGATTCTTTGTAAGTAAAGGCAGGAGTGAAAACAGTGACGTAATTCGAACGAGGACAACAAAGACAATGGCGTTTGTCTTGTCCGTCTTTTTCTTCTGTTGCCATGTTTTAGAGCCCGCCTTTAAATGTCATGAACATGGGTATGTTACTGTTTCTAATTGTTCGACATTTCATGAACTGCATGCCATCAGAGCGCCCTAATACATCAGCCGCTTATTTCATGGCTCGGAGGTCTAAGCAGGAAAAAAAGTTTACGAAAGAAAGCACCAAGGTCGGATATTTATTCTTGATGTCAAGGACGAATCCACTATGGACAGATGCGACTCATTCCTATACATGGTCACAATGGTACCTTATTTTGTGAAAACTCGAGATGGATTTTATATCAAAATAATTACCACCAAAAAATCAAGTCTTACACGAAGAAAAAAATTCTTCCGTGTTTCAGCTCATGTAACTCAATGTGAAGGTTAAGTGGAGCCTTGGCGCTCAAGCGCACGTAACCAAAGTCCAAGCCGCAGCCGTAAAAATTGATGGTCTCGTCATGAGGCAATGTCGGGTGCCGGCACACAAGCGCGAACACCTGTCTACCCATTGCCAGAACAATTCCAATTGCCACAGTTGCTAGTTGAGGTTTAATAATTTCTTAATCAAGGGCAGCAATGGCACAATAAATAAGGCAACGAAAACGACACTGGACACCTCCCGAGGGAAGGAACGGAATTTTCGACGAGGAACGTTTTATTATTAATCGATATGTAACTATTGTTTGGACGCAGCAGCCGCAGTTCTCGTTTCTCATGTGTTCTTATTGGAAAAATGTCGAATCCCGAGCCAATGGCGTCTGCCTCAATGTCTCATTCAAGTCACGACGAAATAAGCGGATGCGAAGCCGCACGTGGTGAGAGCACAGCGATAACTTTCACCAACTGCCACGGACTCAGCTTGTTTGTGCGCTGGACCGCCGCTTTATGTGCTTTCCCATTTGCCATGCTTTCAAAACGCATGCTCTGTTATTAGTGATGAGTATTTAGCAAAATCTTTTGATCTTAAAAGTTAAGGCTCAACCTTCTTTTCTGTTCCAACGAGCATACAAGACGGCTCTCCATCTGCCGAAAAACACTTCAAACGAAAAACTGCTCCAACTGGGCATCAGCAACACTTTCAGCGAACTGGCGGAAGCCCTGCTTGAAACGCAAAAAGCCAGACTCAAAAGCACCCCTGCAGGGAGAGCGCTCCTGACTAGGCTGGGACGGGACACGAGTGGACACGTAGATAGATACGCAGACATGCCCGACTGCTTAAGAAAAACAATAAGTGTTAGGCCAGTACCTAAGAACATGGACCCCAACCTCCACGAGAGCAGACGGCAGGCGCGAGCCGAATACGTGGAAAAGACACTCGCGCTACTAGAGAACACGGTGTACACGGATGCTGCCACGTACCCGCGAGAAGGGAAGCGCATGGCCACGGCGGTGGTGGTGGACGGTGGCGGGAATCTGATCACATATGCGACGGCAAAGGCAGCCGACACAGCGGAGGCCGAAGAAATTGCCGCGGCGCTGGCGGCAGTAGAAGGATATAGGACAGGCAGGCCTCTAAACATCTTAACAGACTCGAAGGAAGCGTGCAGAAATTACACGCGGGGCAGGATTAGCAAAGCCGCCCTCAGAATTCTTGGCGGAGCCAACATCGCCGAGAGGAACGTTACGCACAAGTTAATTTGGATTCCGGCCCACGCAGGCATATAGGGTAACGAAAGGGCAGACAGCCTTGCTCGAGAGACCACGTTCCGAGCTGAGCCGTCGCGCGCCCCGGACTATCACCCACACGCTTGTGAGGGAGGATACACTGAAATCTTAAACTTATACAGAGGGACGAGAGCCAAATTTCCCCCACCGCACAAAGCTCTAACGCAGGAGGAAGCAACGAGTTGGCGCAGATTGCAGACAAACTCCTTCCCAAATTTATACATCCTAAACAAAATGTACCCAACACAATATAGAGACACCTGCCCATGGTGCGGGGCCACACCCACACTATACCATGTCACATGGGAATGTAAACACAATAAATCATTCCACCAACACAATAACCCGAGTGCGGAGCAATGGGAGAGTCGGCTTACCAGCTGTGAGCTCACGGCCCAAAGGCCTTAGTGCAGCACGCTAGTGAGGTAGCTAGGCTCAGTGGAGCCCTGGAATAGGGGCCCACCCTTGCTGGAAGAGGCTCCAAGTCGCCGGCGCCCAAGACGACCGAGACCTCGAGACGCTAAATCCTTGAAGGAACCAAAATAAAGTTTCCCTCTCTCTCTCTCTCTCTCCTTTACACTAAACTATCGATTACTACCAAATACATGAAGCCTTACTCGAAAAAAAAGGGAATTTCTGCCGACTTTCCACTCTGGTAACTCGATGTGATGGCGAGGAATTGAAAGTATCGTCATGCGGCAATGACGGCAGCAGGCGGGCAGGCCCGAAAAGCATCCACGAGCCTGTCTAAGCTTTGTAAAACCGTTTATTATTGCCGCATTTCCTTGTTGATGTTTCTTAAATTTTTCAGTCGAATGCAGAAATGCCCTAATTACTAAGGAAACGAAAATGACTACGTTCACCTTCCATAGAGAGCAACGGAAGTATCAAACGATCAATGGCTTATCTTTTCTCGAGATCTTCCTGTTATTTAGGGGCAGCAACCGCAATCTGTTTCTCGTGTGTAATTATCGGAAAGAATCTCAAAGCACGAGCCAAGGGCGTCTACCAGAACTTCTCATTCAAAACAGCACGAAATAAATGGGTGCGAAGCTTCAGAATGCGGGAACACAGTGATCACTTCCAATATCACCCGTGTACTCAGCTTGTTTCCGAGCTCGAGCACCGCTTTATGTGGCTTCCCATTTGCCATGCTTTCAAAAGCACATGCTCTGTTATTCCCAATGAGTATTCAGTCAAAATTTCTCAACTGTATTACGTCAGGCGCAAGCTTCTTTATTCCAACGAGAGCAGTGTACCACGTGGTCCGTCCGGAAGAATTGCGGCTCCATCTGCAGCAGCGACGAAAAAGTGGCCGCAATGCTTGGGGGGAAAAAGCATTTGCGAGAAAGCGTCACGTGACAATCTTCAAACCTAGTAAAAAGGGCCAAAGATCTCCAATGTGGCGAGCAGGAAGTGAGGGGCACGAGCAGCAGTACGCGGCGCCAACTACAGCGACGACCGCTATTGAAACCGACACCACGAACCGAACAACGCGCGGCGTCACGTCTGGCTTTCTGTCGCCAGGACTCATAGTCTAGACTCAAAGTCTAAGTGTGCGCGGAAGCGTGCAAGCGTGAGCCGGCGATCGGAGCTGATTCTCGCGCGTACGAGAGAAGAAGGAGGGCCGGAAGCGCACTCTCTCCTTTCGCACACGAAGCAGCTGAGGTGAGGGATGGGATGGGATGGGAGGGGGGGGGGGGGAGAGCTCTTCCCTGCGCAGGCCTCTGGACGGGAAAGAACACCCTCTCCCGTTCGCGCGCTCCTCATCTTCAAAGCGACTTGCGATGTTTGCAGAGTGCCCGTAGTGACTGTAGCTCCGTATGCGCTGTGCTTTCGACGTTTCGTTCGCGTTGAAGCGAGAAAACGCACGAAGGTCTATTCGATCGCTGCTGGTGTCACGATCCCTCACTCTGGCATTTTGACAGCGAGTTTGTGGGCTTGTTGAGTGATATGTGTTCATGTTTACATGCGCGCGCGTGACACCTTGCTTGTTAATTCAATTAAAACACCTAGGCGTGTTTGTTGGTTTCGATACATGATAGAATGTGTAGGTGCGACGGAACGACGACGTAGAAAGAAACACACATACAAAGACAGCGCTGTCTGTGTGGGCGTTTCTTTCTACGTCTTCGTTCAGTCGCGCTTACACATAATCTCATATTTAATTTAGTTAGTAAGCCAATGCTTGCAAGTTTACACGGCCCATATAACGACTATCTTTGCTTCGTATATCTATGTACTAACATCCTATCGTAATCTATGCTCGTAACTTATGGCAACATGCCCCATCGGCCACGCCCTGGCTTAAGTGAAACCTGCTAGCACGGCAACTGAAAATCTAAAACGCAGGAAAAGCATTTATTGAAGAAAAAGGAGGAGAAGTCGACTCGAATACTGTGTGTAACCCACGTCATACGAAGGCGTAACGCTTCAATATATATATATATATATAAATATATATATATATATATATATATATATATATATATATATATATATATATATATATATATATATATATATATATATCGATATGCGAACTTTGGCAACCTAGCTGGAAGTCCTCGGCGCAAGCGCTGAAACGAGACCAGCTTCAAAAGCACTTCCGGAGAAGGTTGCCCGGCTGTCGCCGATCAGTGCTGCAGAGACAGCCGCCATGATTGGAGACGCTGCCAGGAGCTTTCGAAACATGGACGCCTTCATGCTAATGGCCGGCGTCGTCAAGCGGCGTGTCGTCTGCCACTCTCGCGTGGATTGCCGTCTGCAACTCGACAGCCCGAACGAGCATTTCTGGTACCTCGTGAGGCGACACCTCATGCTGGAATACTTAAGTAAACATTCGTAGGAGGACGTCACGGCTGTTAATGAGCCGTTCCGTCGTGCTTCCATTTATTTCCGCAATAAGTGGTGGCGGCGAGTGAAGTGGCAGCTTGTGCGACCAACGTGGTGTGCTTCCAAAAGGACACCACGCATGTCGAGCTTGCGCTTGGAGGACATGGAATGCCCATCTTTATTTTTTTTTATTCTGACTAAGCCGGCACGAAGGCACTTGCAGAGAGCACCGACCATAGGGTGCCCGCTTTGCAGCGTCTGTGGGAGCCACACTCTTACTGAGCTGTCCACCCCGTGAGATGCCATCAGCGTCTCACGGTGTGGTCGCAGTTGGCAACTCTGCAATACCGCTACCATTCCGCCAATGAAACCATTCTGCCTGTCATGTTTATTTCATCCAATGTATGCATGCACCTTAACGTGATGTTTTTTGTTCTAAAACCGGTGTCAGTTACTGATAAGTCCCACAACCCAAAGGTTCTAGTAATATGGACTGATAGACTCCTGATCTAGTGTTATTACACCAATATTTGCCCTTACGATGATGTTTAGTCGCATGTGTGCATGACATTTGGCAAAGACTGTTTCTAAAAAGGTTTATTTGGTAGTTTTTTTAGACACTTCTATCTCCATATTATTTGCACTGGTGCTTCCCAATGCGGTTAGGTTCAAGTGGTAGATACCCATGCTTTTCCCCATGGCGCCCATCTCACGGACCTTCAACGTGTGCTGTAATATTTGGAGAAATGTAAAATTGTCATCTCCTTTTCCTGTAACACGAAACGGAAGAGGAAACGAAAATGATTTCTTTTCAGTTTTGTTCTCTTTTACGGAAATTCCTTCACTTTACACGATTTCCGCGAATAAAGTTGTCGTAATCGCTGTCTCGAAGCTACATTTTGACCATCAATTCGGTCTCCCCTCGCATACGACGGGGACTCCTGCTTCGTTTGGATGGTAGAGCGATCAACTCGGAAAGATGATGGTCGACGGTTCGATACTCTGACCAAGGCAAACTTCCCGTCAGCTTTGAAGGCTTGTTTCCAAAAAGGCCGCGGGGGGTTTGTATATTTTTTAGTACGTTTACCTAAAGTCCACGCAGTGTCACTTTATTTACCTTTGATGAAACTTCCACATTTTTGCGCGTTTCCTCAGAACTGAGTTGCCATTTCGCTGCATTTGGTATAAGAAGGTTTCCCCTTCTAAGTGTTTCTTGATTTCGCTTCATTCAGACGAACTCGACCGCTTAAACTGCCGTTTACAATCAGTTCTGACTTTCGTCATGGTCTGATGCGTCGCCATGTTACAATCAAAACTACATAATTGGCGAAGGATGGTTTACGAAAGAAATGGTGTATATATTCGTTCTCCTAGCGTTGTAATTTTAGGGAGAGATTTCACGCTGAAAGTGGCTACTGGAGTAACGTCCAAACGGCATACTGTGAGGTATCGTACTTGCTCCGGGAACTATTACGATGTGCAGGCTCGATCCAACGTTGGGCTCATATATGAACTGCGTATTGCTCGTCGGTGCAACGCTCGTAACGTTCTCTGCTGGTTTCCATCCCATCGCTGAAGACCACCTGATTTATTGTTTCTATAATCTGTCATGCTCTAGCTGGTTTCAATGTTTTTGTTGAGCAGCTTGTCCGTTATTATATCTTCAATGTTGACCGTCATCTCGCTGCAGATTTTCATGTAATTCTTCACGATTTCATGTGCACCTTCATGGTAGTTAACAAAAGGATACCAAGCAGGCACATCGGCATTAGCGAGTGCTACGTTCACAAGATCAATGGGTGTAATTCTAACGGCGCACTTAGATTTCTTCACTGTTGCAGACATCGGATTAAAAACCATGTGCTGAGAAGGAAAAATTGTCATTATGTCTGCAGTCGCTCTCAAAACTTTTTCATGTTATTAAACACTCATTCGAAAACAACTGGAACAGACATATTCACTTTGAAGGATGTGTAACATGGCGTGCCGGAGCCAATCTATGATTCATTGGCGCCATCGACCTCTGCGCATTGTACCATCGTCTTCGACTGAACGTGGCATACACGAACAATTATCTGTACCGCATAGGGCTTACCACTAGCCCATACTGTGATAACTGTCGCAACTTAGAGACAATTGAGCACATATTACTAGAATGCCCCGCGTACCGCGACGAGAGACAATTTTTGAGCACCAAATGGACATGATTTGCCCCGAACCGTTAACGTTACCGACCATCTTAGGTCCAATGCCCGGCCCTTCAAAACAGCGACGGGTTTTGGATTTATTGTTCAAATACCTGACAGAAATTGGTCAAATAGGAAAGCTTTAAGAATTGCATCCTTCCTATACAAGAGCCTAAATTTACCCGCCATGTCACCTGTAAAAATTAGTAAAAGGTCCAGTCGGGCATTTCATATTTATTTTTATCCTTTTTTTTCTCCCACTCTTATCTGGAATCTTTTAATCCCATTCCCCATCCCTATACAGAGTAGCATGCCAGCGGTTATATACGCGCCGGCAAAATTCTCTGTTTTTCTAATAAAGAGCCCTCTCTCTCTCTCGTGACGTCTGCGCCTAGGAAGCTGTGCATCTTACGTAAGAAAATTGTACAAAATGCAAAGTTGAATAAGAACTGCGCCTCAAAGACAAGATGTGGGCTTACTAGATCACGCCCATAAACTATATATTATATGGTTTAACCTACTATAATTAAATGTGCACTCGATAATTGAGCAACGTGGCAGGGATTCGTTGTAAGTAAAGGCAGGTGTGCGAACAGTCACGTAAGTCGAACAAGGACAACGGTGTTTGTGTTGTCCGTCTTGTTTTTTATTAAAGAATGTTTTGAAGGCTACATTTAGGTGTCATGAAGACATGTATATTACAGTGACTATTTGTACGACATGTCAGCATAACTGAATTGAACTGAATATTTGATGTTTATTGGCGCAAGGGCCAGGTGTGGCCAAAGAGCGCCACGCTAATGTTAATGAGTTCGCAGTGGACTGATGATTTCTGTGATCTTAATGTGCCCTGGCTGTAAAGGGGCCTAAAAGAGTTGATGCAAATTCCATAAAATGTACGAGTAAGAAAATTATGGGAATGACTATTGACGTGTACTATGAACATTAAAATGCATTGAGAAAGAATGATGCAATATATTAAATATGTGATTGTCTAGATGTATAAAATTGTCTAGAGCACTACTGCCTCCCCGGGGCCCTTGAAACCCAAGGGCCTAGAGGCATGTGCTATACAGAGAATCAGAGAATGTATCCTAGCGATATCCTCTGAAAAGTGGATGCGCTACGAAATGAATGGGCTTGTAACCTGTAGTACATCTTTTAAGAAAGCGAGGACTGCGTTGGTCTTAAAAAGCGGTTTTTCCCCAAGAAACATAGCCGGATGCAGGGGAATACAATGGCGGTATGCAAACGGGAAATGCTTCCTCCTGTCTCTTTCGGCTTCCCGGCACTCCAGGAAGACATGGAGGACGGTCAGCCGCTTACCACATCTGCCACAGGTTGGAGGCTCGTTACCGGACAAGAGAAAGTTGTGATTGCAAAATGTGTGTCCTATTCTCAGTCTAGTAAATAGGACATCTGTTTTTCGTATTCTCGTAGTTGAGTGCCAGGAACCTAACTTCGGCTTAATTAGGTGGAGCTTATTATTTGTTTCTGCGTCCCACAATCATTGCCAGTGGCTTCGGAGTTTGTTTCTTAGGAAAGTCTTCATGTCTGTGGCAGGGACAGCAGCAGAACGACTGCCTTGCGATGCTATTGATTTAGCGATCCTGTCGGCAAGCACATTTCCCTCGATTCCTCTATGGCCAGGAATCCAGCCTATTACTACATGTCCATGTGATAAGTAGATGTCACATAAGTGTGTGTACAGTTCATTGAAGAGAAGATTTGTATGCTTTTGTAAAGAAATGAGTGCTTTTACAAGACTTAACGAGTCGGTGAATATTATTTCTCTGTCAAGTTTCAGTGTCTTTATATGCTTTACTGCAGACAGTACTGCATAGGCTTCTGCAGTAAAGATACGTGTTAGGGGGTTCAACACGTCAGATTCAGAAAGAGAGGGACCAACAGCAGCGTAGGATACGCCAGCATGGGATTTGGACGCGTCGGTGTGAAATTTGTAGCAGGAGTACTTCGATTGAAGCTCTCGGAAATGCATAGCAATTTCAAGCTCAGGAGCGTGCTTCGAGACCTCTACGAAAGATTTGCCACAATCTGTTACCTGCACCTCCCAGGGCGGTAATAGGTTAGCAGGAGCCATTAGGCGATGTTCGAGTATCGGGACATCCATTTCTTCACTAAGTTCTCTTACACGCAACGACAAAGGAAGTCTCATGGAGGGTCTGTTACGGAAAAGTGTTTCACACGTGAGGTCGTTTACTGTCGTGAAGCACGGGTGTTCCTTATTAGAGCGCACTTTAAGAAAGTAGGTGAAGCTGATGTAGGTTCTCTGAAAATGGAGTGACCACACGTCTGACTCTACGTATAGGCTTTCGACAGGGCTTGTTCTTAAGGTGCTAGTGGCCAGGCAGATACCCAGGTGGTGGACGGGGTCTAACATTTTTAGCGCGCTCAGGGCGGCAGAGTGGTCCAGTCGTGATCGAACTAGGCTCCTGTAAAGATTCAATAAACCCTTTCTGTCGCTACTCCATGTTGTGTGGGATAGGATTTTAAGTAAGTTTGTTGTTTTAAGAAATTTTGCTTTACGATATTTTATGTGTGGGATGAATGTAAGCCTGGAGTCAAGTATAACACCTAGGAATTTGTTTTCCTTGTTTACGGGTATTCGTTGTCCATATAATTCAACAGTGGGACCTGCAGCAAGCCCTTTTTTCCTGGTGAAGAGAACGCAAGAAGTTTTGTTGGGGTTCACTTTGAAACCATTTTCGTCTGCCCACTTGGAGACTTTGCTTAAGCACTGTTGTACCTGCCTCTCACAGACTGTTTGGTTACAGGATTTCAAACCTACCTGTGTGTCGTCTAAGTAGACGGAATAAAAAATAGATGGGGGTAATGTTTTACGAAGCGTGTTCATTTTAACTACGAAAAGCGTGCAGCTCAGTAGGCCTCCCTGGGGTACACCAGTTTCCTGTATGAATGCACGCGACAACGCATTACCTATTTTCACCCGGAATGTACGGTTGTGCAGGAAGCTTTCTATTATGTTCAACATTTTGCCGCGGATGCCAAGCGTCGATAGGTCACGCAGGATAGCGTAGCGCCAAGTTGTGTCGTACGCCTTTTCCATGTCGAGAAACACGAATAAGGACTGTTTACGCACGAAGGCATCGCAAATTTTTGCTTCCATGCGCACTAGATGGTCGGCTGTAGATCGTCCTACTCTAAATACACACTGATACGGATCAAGAAATTTATTTAATTCAAGGAAGTGTAAAAGTCGACGGTTTATCATTTGTTCAAAAAGTTTGCATATAGAACTTGTGAGGGCGATCGGGCGATAACTTGTTACTAATGTGGGGTCTTTGCCCTGTTTAAGAATCGGAACGACCAACACTTCTTTCCATGCGGTAGGGAGGTATCCCGCAGCCTATATTGCATTAAAAAGTGCTAGCAGAGTCATTTGAGCATAACTGTGGAAATGTTTAATCATGTCGTACATGATCCTGTCCGTTCCAGGTGCGGAGCTCTGACATGCAGTCAGGGAGGCTCTCAACTCGGCGATGTTAAAAGGCGCGTTGAAGGGTTCGTTCTGTCTGCATTTGCGGTCGATAGCCTTGTGTTCTGCTACTTGTTTGTGTTTTAGAAACGCCTTGGAGTAATGGTTAGAACTGGAAACATGCTGGAAGTGTTCGCCAAGGGCGTCTGCTTGGCCTTCCAAGTGGTTTGCTTCACTGTTTACTAGGGGTAAAGGATGAATTTCTTGCCCGTTAAGCCTTCTCAGCCCATCCCATACTTTTGATTCTTGAGTATACGAGTTTATACCAGATAGAAAACTCTGCCAGCTTGCCCTGTTTGCCAGTCGATCGCCGCGTCCTTCTTCCCTGCGATTTAACCTGTTTAAATTCTATTAGAGTTTCTGCTGTAGTACTTTCCCGTAGTTTGCTCCAAGCTTTATTTTGTCTCTTCCACGCCTCTCTGCAATCGTCATTCCACCAGGGGCCCCGTCTTTTGGATGATGTGCCTCTTGTTTGAGGAATGCACTTTTCAGCGGCGTCAATGATAAAAGCGGTGAAGTATGAAACAGCATGATCTATGGTAAAATTATCTATAAAATCCCGTCATATGTGGGCGGATTCCCTAAAATGTTCCCAGTCAGCTGAGGCCAATTTCCAGCGAGGGAAGTGTGGACGCAAGTCATGTTTGTTTACGAAGTTCAGCGTTACTGGGAAATGATCACTTCCAAATGGGTGTTTAATTACATACCATTCTGAATCAGGAAAGATGGAAGCGGTGCCGATCGCCAGGTCTATTGATGAGTACGAGTTATGATGTGGATTATAATACGTTGGTTCTTTCTTGTTAAAGAGGCACGCACCGGAGGTTAAAAGGAAATTTTCAATGATTCGGCCTCTCCCGTCGCATCACGAGTCTCCCCACATTGTGTTATGAGCGTTAAAATCTCCCACGAGTATACAGGGCTCGGGGAGCTGGTCAATGAGCTTATAAAAGCCTGTTTTTTCGAGTCGCTGGTTCGGCGGTATATATATGGAACACACAGTTACTATTTTATTAAAAAGAATAGCCTGAACTGACACTGCCTCAAGAGGCGTGTTAAGGGCGACGGGTCGGCAAGCTACCGCCTTGTCGGCTATTATTGCTACACCGCCGGAGGCATTAGCCTCCTCACGGTCTTTGCGGAAGATGGTGTAGTTTCTAAGAAAATTTGTATTGGTAGGTTTGAGATGTGTCTCTTGAACACACAGCAGCTTCGGATTGTGTTTGTGTATTATTTCTCTAATGTCGCCGAGGTTATGGAGAAGTCCTCTCACATTCCATTGTAGTATTTGTGTATCCATGATGCTATATGTGTTGGGTGCTGTGTGTTTAAGAGACTGAGGTTAGTTCACGGGCCTTTTTCAGGCACCGTGACGGGCGTTTTCTCTCTTTTGGAGCGGTCGAAAGCGCCTCGCCGCTCCTTAGGCACTGGTAGCACCGTCTTGCTGATGGTTGTGTCCATCGCCTCTTGCGAGGCTCTGAACACGCGGTCTTCCGAGCGCTTTGTTTGGCGTGAAGGCCTCGGCACGTTGGACGAGGCCTTTGGGGGCACCTGCCCGGAGGTAGATGGCCCCGTCTGCTCGGTTGGCGCAGCAGCGCTAGCTGCAGCCGCCGGGTTTGGCGGATGGCGTTACTGCCGCCTCACTGGGTGCGAGTCGGACAGCCGCCAGAGACCGTTGTGGCGCTGCCCCCTGACGCGCCACTTCGGCAAATGTGTTTTTGGGCAGGTAGCATACCCGCCTGCGTGTGTCTCCTTGAAACTAATATTTTCCTTGACTTTTATCATCACAATTTCTTTTTCTTTTTTCCAGGATGGGCACGACCGCGAGTATGCGGCGTGCTCGCCTTCACAGTTTACACAATGGAGAGTGTTCTCACAAGCTTCAGAGGTATGTTCGTGGGCACTGCACTTCGCACAGGTTTGACGGCCTCGGCAGCTCTGCGAACTGTGGCCGAAACGTTGGAATTTGAAACATCTGAGCGGATTGGGCACATATGGCCTAACACGGAGCTTGACGTACCCTGCTTCGATCGACTCGGGCCGGACACTTGATCCGAAGGTGATTATCAAGTGCTTGGTTTGGATTTCTTTGCCACCTCGCCTCATCTTAATTCTTTTCACATTGATTACATTCTGTTCGCTGAAGCCCTCCAAGAGTTCGGCCTCAGTGAGCTCGAGCAAGTCATCGCCCGACACAACGCCGCGGGTGGTGTTCATAGTACGGTGCGGGGTTACTGTTAGTTGGTTATCCCCAAATGACACAAGCTTAGGCAGTTTCTCGTATTGTTTCTTATCGCGGAGCTCTAGGAGGAGATCACCGCTTGCCATCCTGGTCGCCTTATAACCGGCTCCAAAAACATCAGGCAAAGTCTTTTATACAAGGAACGGTGAAATAGTGCGCACTGGTTTGCCGGGTTTTTCCGAGTGAACTACATGGAAACATGGGAAGTTGTGGACTTGGCGTCCGAAAAATTGAAAAACTTAATCGGTGCGCCCTCTTTTCTTAGGGCGATCAGGGAGTGGAGGAAAGGCGCTATATCCACAAATATATGTGAGATTTCGGCAGTAACGCCAGCTACCCACCGTGGAGTCCTACAAGGGGACGCTGCAGGGCCTGAAAAACAGGGCCTGCAAACGCAAGCTGTACGTTACCACTATACCCAAATATGAAATAACCTAGGTTGGCAATTCACACAAGGTTAACCCTTGCTGCCTGGAAAATTGGAAGTAAGAAGAAGCCAGGAGAAGACAGGAAAGGTAGAAAGTGAGAGAAAGACGAAGGCTGGAGGGAGACAGACAGGAAAAGGCAGCTACCGATTTCCCCCGGGTGGGTCAGTCCGGTGGTGCCGTCTATGTGAAGTAGAGGCCAAAGGGGTGTGTTGCCTCTGCTGGGGGGCCTTAAAGGTCCAAACACTCAGCATCAGCTCAACCCCCAGTATCCCGCTTTCCCCAGACACGGCTAAGCCGCGCACGGCTACACGCGGGAGGGTCCAACCCTCGTGTACTCGGGTACGTGGTGTCGCAACACACCAAACGCCTGCTGACGCAGACGCCCCTGCGGGGGCTTTTTGCTTTTTGCTTGCGTTTTTGCAACTTTTCGTCGAATGATTAATCTGAGTAACCTGGATTCATTTCGGCAATAGCGCAGTCACAGGTTGAGGCTTCATTAAAATAAATTATTGGGGTTAACGTGCCAAGACAACGATTTCATACCGAGGCTCACCGTAGCGGGGTACTGAGGTATAATTTGAATCTCTAGGACTTTTTCAGCGTCCACCTAAATGTAAGTACACGTGTGTTTCCACATTTCTTCCCTATCTAAATGTGACAGCTGCGGCTACGATTCGATCCTGAAACCTTGTGCCTAGCAGCCCAGCACCACAGCCATTAAGCAACCACGGGGGTATAGATTGAAACTCTATGGACCGATCTGGATACGCCAATGCCCGAAATTTGCTCTTGAAAGCCGTTAGCGTAACTTGCAATGCGTCAAACCATGGTGACACCTAAACGTCATCGAATGATACGGCTCGCGGCCTTAACCAATAATGTAAACTATTAAGCGTCATTAACAATGTGTCCTTGCAGGTATAACTGGATTTTATCGCTGCATATCCACAATGAGCTTCGGTGGTGCACATTTGTGTTTTTCGATGTCGCACTCTCTCTGCGTCGTCCATCGGCAACGCTGATGCTAAGGGTGCCAAAAAAACGTACACCATGTAGACCAGCAACATGCTGGCAAAAGCCGAGCCGTCACGGGTTAAAAAGTCAGAACTCTTCATTATAGCGAAATCGATGTCGCACATATATGCCGATATATGTGCGACATATATATAACATATTTCAAGAACTCTGGCAGCCTTGCTGCAGGTCCTCGTCCCAAACGCTGGAACGTGTCCAGCGTCACCGCGCACTCCAGGAGCAGGTTGCCCGGCTGTCGTCGGTCAGTGGAGCCGAGGCGGCCGTCATGATTCCAGAAGCTGTAAGGAGCATTCTAGACATGGACGCCTTCATGCAAATGTCTTGCATCGTCCAACGCCGCGTCGTCTGCCATTCTCGCGAGGATTCCCTTCTGCAACTGGATGGCCTCACCGGGGGTTACTTGTTCCTTGTGAGGTGATACCTGATGCTCGAATACAAAAACGAAGCGATTACTCAACCGTCCAGCCCGTAGGAGCCTGCGTGCCTGACCATATAGAATTTTGGCCATTCCGGCATGCAATTTCAAGTGTTTTTCATTGTTTTTCTAAAACCGGTGACGGTCACTTATATCTATCACTACGGAATGGTCCTAGTAATATGCACTGAAAGGCTCCAGATCCCTGCTGCTACTACTATTTGTAATTTGTAATGCTATTCGGAATGCCGACATGAACTGTCGTCGCACCGAAAGTCGGTCAAAGCTTTGTTGACATTTTTACGTGGCAGTGGCTTATTAGACAGACTATACTGATCTCATTCCGTCCCTTTTCACATTTCTTTCATGATGTTATTTTTGTCAGTGCTCATCTTTCCTTCTTTACTTCCCCCTTTTCTTCCCCTAGTGCAAGGTAGCCAACCGGACGTTTTACCTCGGGTTAACCTCCCGGCCTTTCTCTCATTTGCATCTCTCTCTCTCTCTGCTGCTACTAAACCTATATTTGTCCTTAGGATTATCATTCTTCGCGTAAATGAACGAAACTTATCAAAAATTCCATCTCAAAATATTTTCTTCCGTTGTTTTCTAGAAAGCTTCACTTGCTTAAACTTTGTACTGGAAACTCGCGACGGACTAGAATCAAGTAGTAGACACCCGTACTTTTCACCAAGTCACCTATGTTACGGACTTTCAGCGCGTGCGGCAGTATTTGGAGAAATACTAAAATTTACAGCCGCCTTTACTTTAACACGAACCTAAAGAGAAAACCAAACAGTTTTCTCGGCAGTATTGTTCCTTTTTCTGAAACTTTCACTTTGCGTGCTTTTGCGGAATCGAGTTGTCCTCTGTGTCTTGAAGCTTCGGGTTGCCCATTAATTCAGCGTCCCCTCGCAATCTGCAAGACTACTGCTTTGCTGAGGTGTTAGAGCGACCAACGTGGAAAGGCGTTGGGCGCGGTTAAAAAAAATTAGATTATGGGGTTTTACGTGCCAAAACCACTTCCTAATTATGAGGCACGCCGTAATGGAGGACTAAGAAAATTTCGACCACCTGGGGTTCTTTAACGTGCACCTAAATCTAAGTACACGGGT
This sequence comes from Dermacentor albipictus, assembly GCF_038994185.2. Classification (NCBI taxonomy): domain Eukaryota; kingdom Metazoa; phylum Arthropoda; class Arachnida; order Ixodida; family Ixodidae; genus Dermacentor; species Dermacentor albipictus. The sequence continues at coordinate 105,313,826 of NC_091828.1, forward strand.
GTTTTCGCATTTCGCCCCCATCGAAATGCGGCCGCCGTGGCCGGGATTCGATCCCGCGACCTCGTACCCAGCAGTCCAACACCATAGCCACTGAACAACCACGGTGGGTGTTGGGCGCGGTTACGTTCTCGAAACCCGGGCAAATTTCTTTCAACCTTTAGGTTTTTTTCGGAGGAAGTCTCGTGGAGGTTTCAATGTTTTTAAGTAGTTTCGTGCTACAGTCCCTGCAGTGCCAATTTTTTCCCTTTGATGAAACATCCAGCTCTGTGTGGGTTTCCGCAGGACGGACTTGCCATTTGGCGGCGTTTGATATCGAAAAGCTTCACAATCTAAGTGTATCCAGAGTTCGCTTCATTCAGACGCACTCGACCGGTAAAATTGTCATTTACAATCTGTTCTGAGTTTCGCCATGAGCCGATGCATTGGTTTGTTACAATGAAAACCACATAAATAGAGCGGGATGATTTACGAAAAAGAAGGAGTAGACTATACATTTTTGTTCTTGAGCTGTATTATTCGATAAGGATTTGACGCTGGTCATGTTGGCTCCATTGGAGCAAGTTGGGAATGGCAGGCTGTGGAGCATTATCATTGCTTTGTCAGCCACTACAATGCACAGGCTCGAGCCAAGGTAGGGCTGGCATATGAACTGCGTATTGCTCCTCGGCCGAACGCTTATGATTTTCTATGCCGGATTCCACGCCTTCGCTGAGGAACTCCTGAATTATTTTTTTATAGTGTAATTTCTAATATCCCAGACGGTTTGCATTTCTTTGCTGGGGGCCTGCTCATTTTTTTTTTTGCAACAGTGGTATTCATCATCTCCCTGCAGATCTTTCTGTCATTTCAGAATATCCCATATGGGTTATCGGCACACAAACATTATTTTTTCATCGGGTAGCTAAGATCACCTCAGCCTCCCGACAGGTAAGTGCACAGACAGCCCGTCACGCTCATTCTTGCGGCCTGCGAGTTGGGAACACCGTAAGAGCGTTGAACCTTCTAGGAGGCGCTGACACAACCCGGGCTTTCTTAGTGTCTCTAAGCCCGGCGGGAAAAGACCGAAAGAGTGCCAAGCCGGGACAGCCGCATTAGTGAGCTATTCGCTTACTGAAAATATGTGGCCAATGCTAAGAGCGCACTTAAGTCCTTTCGCTGATGCTAACAGCAAATTAAAAGGCTTACGCTGCTAAGGAAGCTTATCAAAAGTGTTGTATTCTGTCATAAAAGCTTGCTATGTTCATAAAATATTTGTTCGAAAACATCGCAAGTAGCTATATTCACTTTGACGGCTGCGTAATGTGGCGTGGGTGAGCCGATGTATTTAAAGGTGGCTCCATCGACATTGCCCGCTGCTGTTTGGTCAATGCATGAAATGAACTGAGTGCACGAAACCGCGAAAGTTGCATAAAAATGATCCCTCAATAGAAAAGTAAGAATGTCTTGGCTTACCAGATCACACGCATGAAGTATAATATGCGTTTTAATATGGTTTACTTTTCACCGTTCATTTATTGTTCTCATCCATTCCTCAGTACCAATTATGGATTGGCCTAATGTTCCTGTATATGAACAATGAATGATACACTCAATGATTGCTCGACGTAGTGGGGACTCGATGTATGCAAATGCACGGGTGCAAACAAGGAAGTATCTAGAACGAGGACAACAAAGAACGGTGTTTGTGATTGTGCACCTCGTTATTCTTACAATCCCGCCTCTACGCACCACGAATGCACGTATGTCAGATCTCCTCATTGCACGACATTTCAGCACGAACGCGTGCCACCAGCTTGCTCGAATAAACCAGCTGCTTCATTCAGGGCTCCAAGACGTGATTTTGGAAATACGTTTGGTCAAACGAAGCAGCATGGCTGTATATTGATGCTTGATAATCCGCTACAATAGTAGTATGGTAGAAAAAGTTAATTTAGGGATAGATGCGATTTATAACAATTCTCTTTATACTAAGTATTTCCACCTGTTCTGAGAACCACAGGGCATTACAGAATTTTCTGCACCTTTTGTTATTATTGTTTGGCTCGTATGATCGAGCACTGCTTGCAGAAAATTGTGTCTAAGCGATGGGAAAACAAATAGTCGACGAAACACAGCGCACTGCCCTCATCAGCATCTAGGCGAAGCCAATTTTTGAGGGGTAAGAGCGGCAACAATCCTCAACAAAAAGTACCCACAGAGGTAGAATTGCCCCCCTGAAAATGTCAGATTTGTCTCTGGGATTTTTTTTGTTTGTTGAAGGGGCCAACGAGAGAAAGAACATCTCGTGGCGAAAGCGGGGAACGGCGTCTGAGATTTTTTTTTTTTACTTCTTCGCTGCCCTCGACGAAGTCCTAGCACGGTATCTATCGCAGTGTGCGGGAATTTAGAAAGCCAAGATGCCGCCGCGTCGGACGATAGCTGTCGAAAGTGAACAGAGAAAAATGCCAGCACGCCGGACGCTGCGTTTTTCTTCAGGCAAATGAGAGTACCGCAGTGCATAATTACAATTACGCTCCAGCCATAACAAGATGACTGCCGGAGCTCGCGAGGTAAGTCTCGCACGGAGGATTAAAATAAATTTTCTTGCCCTCTCGTCCCAGTGCACGATTCGCGTCATGTGAGCCAAGAGCCGAAGTACCTCGACAAACGTTCGTGGTTGACGACGCAAGAACGAGGAGGCGTGGCTGCGGAGTCTGCGTACGAATGCAACGAGCGTCTCCTACTTTGCAGGACGGCCGCGGGAACTATGATGGGGCACATCGTAATTGCGCGTGGAAGACGATATTATTAAAATACGAATTAAGTCAAGAATAGGCATGAAGAAAGTTCACCTCCATTCCACCGCGTGAAAGTGGATGTATACAACGAAGCCATTGCCGAGGTTACACAAGCACCACCATTACAAACGTCGCACCGTCGTGATCAATGTAGCGTCAGCGAGCTCGTTTGCACCCTTTCAGATTCTGCTTTGCCGCCGCGCTAATGGCTGCGCCTGTTTACGGCGTCCATCAGGATGTTTAGAAAATTCGCAGTTCCGCCGGAAAAGCGAAGCACAGTTTGCGATAGGAAATATGTTTATACCTGTACGAGAGCGACCTGCGATGTTTGCAGAGTGCGCGTAGTGGCGGTAGCTTTCTATGCGCTGTGCTTTTGACGTTTCGTATGCGGTAAAGCTACCTATGCACGTTGGTGAATTGGCTTGCGGCTGCTGCCGCGATTCCTATCTCCAGAATTTTCAGAGACCCTTTCCGCTGTCATCGAGCGACGTGTGTTTATCTTTACCTGTACGCGCGTGACGCCGTACTGGTTTACTTAGTTCAAACACGTTGACGGGCTAGTTGGTTTGAATCCATGACAGAATGGGTAACTGGGACTGAACAAGTACGTAGGAAGATATAGACACGCAAATACCGCGCTGTCTCTGTGTGTCCGTTTCTTTCTATGTCCTCGTTGAGTCACACCTACATATCCTTTCATTGGTAGTTTAGTTAGGAAGCGAATGTTCAGAAGTTCATAAGGCCTATAAAACTACTATGCTAACTTCTTACAGCTTTCGACTAATTTTCTATCGCAATCGGTGATTCTTATTTAGGGTGAAACTGCGAATTGTCTGTTTTCAATGCCGGCCAGATAAGGCCGATTTGACCGTTCGCCACCCTCACCCATCTTCTCTTTTTACTCTCCCCAGTTGGCAAGCGTTCGTGCCTGCTTTACGGTCGGGGAGGAGAGTGCCATCTAGGTGGCACCTCACAACGGAAGTCAGAGGTAGACTGACAGACGCGTAATTGAAGGTTCCGACAGCTGACAGATCCACGGTCGGAACTTGGAGCACTTCTCATGGAGAACGGCAGCGGTGCGCGCTCAGACGCCCGCCTTAGCAAGCAGGCGTATGTAAATTATTCGTGAGGTCTGGGTAGCGTCAACTCGCTGAACTAAGGCGCGCCAACGGCATTCACTGGGAAGGGGGCAATTTCACTGGCATCGAAAATATTGGGGGTGAGATCCACCACTGGAAAAGCTGGTGACACCATCGGCACCAGCAACACGAACGCCGGCGTTCGTGTTGCCTTTCTCTTCTTGTCCGTGTTCAGTTGTGCGCTGGAACGATGTTTCATAATGCTAATCACAACCAACTAGCCCAGCTGTCCATACTTGGCGAGAAACAGAACAACGCTCTGCTTTTTGTAGCGCTTCAAAACAAGAAAGGGGCTGACGGATGGAATAGCACACTGTGGTATAAAGTTTGTAAACAGGGATAAGATGCCTCAGAAAGGTTGGCCAACGTTTCGAAAGGAGGACCTAACTTTTTGACGAAGATAGGTCCTCCTATCGAAACGTTGGCCAGCCTTTCTGAGGCATCTTATCCCTGTTTACAAACTTTATAGCGCTTGTAATCATTCGACGAACGGACGTTTCTTTTTTCAGCCGACCTTAGTGATAACGGTATGTATTCACACGAGTACTTTATTTTTCTCCGGTGAGCACTTTTTACCGGCCCACAATTGTTAAACGTTATCGCTCGGCGCAAGGAGACGAACTCGGTGAACGAGCGCTTACGTGTTTAATGGGCGAACTTGGTCCCCGAAACAAAGGAAGAACAAGGAAATCGCCGGCGGCGCCGGCAGCAATCGGAGCGAACGAGTGCCAGCTAACTACCCGATACGTCTTTGTACTTGCGTCATCGAACTTCCTCGACGAAGAACTGGTCAGCAAATACATGCGAGCACGCTGTACCAATTACTTCGAGCGTGCGCGTCAACTGACGATGTGTCCAAGTGGATCTACAAAAAGAACGACAGCACTCAAGACAGGTGCGCGTTCTTACAGCGATAGCACCCTCACCACGCGAGAACCAAGGAGCGACTGCAAAGCCGCACAATCAGAAAGAAGGATTCAAAGCAGAAATAAATTCACGACGCGATATCAAGGGCTTACCATATAGTAAATCAAAAGTATATACGAAATCATTGTTTCGTTGCAAGAACCGAGCACATGGTGGACGCGGTGTTTTCTAAAGCAATCTAAATGCAAGCAGCGAAGACGCACACGTACCTTCGTATGACGGAGAGTACGCGGATATCGATGTCAGCTCGACGAATTGCAGGCACCCGCGTCACTCTTTGGTCCATCTTTCGGGAACGAAAAAAAAAAACCCCGAAACTTCGATCCCTTGTCGTATTTCCCGGGACAGTGTGGAATGCGTCAGCGCGCCACTGTTAGAGTTTGTAGGCGTGCACTAACGCAAACATTCGAAGCATAAAACACTTCACATCGTGACGAAGCAGTTCACAGATGCAGAAAAAGAAAACACGTCCTCCCCGGTCGCCAATAGAAATGCCAGCACGCCGCCGCAGGGGCTCGTGAGGCTTAGCAATCGGCGTCTCTCGAACGGCGTGGCCATACCTGGCGACACGTCCGCCCGAAGGGAGGCGTTGGTCAAAACTGCGTGACGTCATAGGCCATGGCAGGAGGGTTGAGCAGGCCTGAACATATTCTAGAGGGCGCTCAGTCTGACCGGGGCGAACTTTCCTAAAATTGTACGGAAGGGTACGCCCTGTAGTGGCATGAGTTTCGTACAATAATCACAAGAACAGTTAAATTGAACTCTAGGAATTTAGGCGGGAAAACCATTATTTAAATTTACTAGAACGAACTCTGTCGCTAGTTAGGTATTATAGAAACTGGGTAGTTCAGCCAGAAGTTCTTCACATTGTTGATACCTGCCTCATTGTTAAATTTCGCCCTGGTTAGCTGTGATTGGCCCAGAGGGCTGCTATGGTTTGTCTCTGCTTGGTTCTCGAAAAAGCAGTCGTAGAATTTGACAATATGGCGGAGTTTGACCGGAATGTCCAGAATGGTACGCCGGAATAGTTAGTACATGGATTTCCGTAAACTTCATCCTTAATGTTTTCAACGGCTTTGTGGCTTCCGAAGCTAATCATTTCCATCAAATATTGCGTTTCTATAACTCATAAAAGAAAGATAAATAAAATTATACGACGACAGCATTGGGCGAGGGGGCCTCTAGGACAGAAGCCGCATTGTAATCATTATACGCCACGGACGCAGGCGTCGAGAGGCGGAAAAAAACGTAATATAAGAATTTTCTTGTGGCAAGCCGGTGTCGCGGAGGTTCTTGAGATATTGACACGTGTACTTGTCTTTATCGGGCGACAAGTTTTGCCGCCGAACAAATGTTACCGCACAGCGCGGGACGCGCCTGCATGTATCCGAAGGTTCTGGAAAGTTATCGATGCTTCTACCCGCTGTCTGTTGTCGCCGAACGTTGTGTTATCTGATTTCATCGCTTGACACGAATGGTGTAGAACATTTTAGAAGGCATGCGGGTCCCAACGTTTAATCTGGAACATTCGATGATTGCTGTATAAAAGCCGACGCGCTTGACCCGCTGATCAGATCTTCGACGATCGCCGACTGTGTTCGCCGCTTTCGTTGTGCTATAAGTGTAGCCTGTTTTGTGTGCACAGGTTCGCCCAATAAAAGCTAGTTTTGTATTCCACCATACTGCTTCTTTTTTCGCCGTCACTACCATGTGACAATATCTTGACGCGTTTCGATTAGACCATGAAATTCTGAACAGTCGTAATCAATGCAACTAGCAGCAGTGACAAAAGTTCTCGGAATGTTCTTGTTACGTCCGAAGGAGCAGGATAAAATCGCTGTATCTAGGATGCATTGGCTGCACGTTCAAGAATCCCAGGTCCGGGAAATTAATGCGGAGTACACTACTATGGCGTGCCAATAATCGCGTCGTGGTTTTGGCACCTGAAACCCGCAGAATGTAATTTAGGTTGCTCATTTTTTTTTCTTCGTGCGTTTAGAGAAGTGTAGAGTTCTCGAAAAATATAGGCTAATAAAGGCAGACAAGGCGATATGAACAAGCCCGCCAAAACACCGGAAGTCATAATCACGCGTATGAGACATGTGCACCTACTAATGATCCCCCAATTGTTGGCTTATGCAAATGGGCGGGCCATGTTCCCGACTTTTAGGGAGAAAAATTGTTGCGCTGTTTTGCCTCCATGCATGCCCCCTCTCATCCCTGGTTTTGTACCCCTCCCCCAGTTTCGTGCGTATTATTTTGATCTGACTCACTGTGTGACTTAGGATTGTACGGTGCACTGCATCACAGTAGGAACGCCTTTGCGGGCTGCGTGACAGTGCCCACAGAAACAGTTTGTGTGTACGTGCCTGTGTGTGTAGTTTCTTTTTTTTTAATCCTTCTCCCTCTAACCTATCGCATCCCCTTTCCCCTCCCCCAGTACAGGGTAGCCAACCGGAGATAATCTCTGGCTAACCTCCCTGTCTTTCCTTTGCTTTCTCTCTCTCTCTCTCTTGATCTGACGAAAACGATACGGGCAGCCAGTGGCAACTGCCGTGACAGCTATGCGTCAGTCAATGTTCGACGCACAATTCCGCCAGATAAGTATTGCAGATACGAGACCACGAGTTATACGCTATGTTTATATTGTCTATATTGCAATTACACGAGGAATGAGAGCAAGGAAAAATGTAGCCATTGAGCTGCAATGCAATAACATGTGTGATCATGGCATCGAAGAGAGATATGGCGAGCCTAAAATACTGCGGTGATGGCAGATTTAGGTCCCAGATACAAGAAGGACACCCAGATAATCGATAAAGGTGGCCAAGCGTTCTGTTCGAATTATTTTCAAGAAGCAAACGTTTCCTTTTTGAGTTTTGGAGACAGGGCGAAAGCAGGCACAAAGAGCCAACCTCCGAAAAAATAGGGACGTTTGATGAGCCTGCTCCACATGAATCAGTTTATCAAAAGGTGTTTGACACTGGAATTCGTTTCAGCGGTGGAGCAATAATGCCCCCTGAACCAAGCCATTCGTTCCGAAAGTTGCAGGAAATGTGCAGGGCTGGTTCACGATTTTGCCGCACCCTTTCTCATGTCGGTGCCGATTTGACGCAGACAAGGTAAATATATACCTAGTAGCGACGCTTCCATAGGAGATCATACGTTCAAAACATGGTGGTTCATCGGCGGTTCATGAAGCTTAGCGCCATCTGTACGTGGAGGGAACACTTCCGGCGGAAGAAAAAAATAATGCGGTGCCATATTCATTAAAAACAGAAGTGACGCCATTTTTTTTTTCGAAGGCGCGAAATTTGATTTGTTGGCCTGCCTTTAGAGCTATATATTCAAATACCCCGCCATTCGACATGATGGGCGTTCCGAGCTTTCAGCACGCAAAGCGATGCAGGAAAAGGCCAGCCATAAGGTTGTCGAAATCGCCCCCCTGCACAGAACATATTTTCTCTGCATCTAGACGAAAGCTTTAGGTGTAGAGTGCTGATCCTATCGTCGGATGCCAAGCGCGTCGCGCTGTGCAGTCACACGAAAACAACTACACAATTATCTGGCGGTCGTATATCAATACTTTCCACTGAACAGGTGAAGAAGCGATAAAGCTACCCGCGTCACCAAATTCAGACAAACTTCGGCAAGCAAAAAAACCGCAATGTATGAGGGGGGAGTATTTCGACAGGTCAACTTTACCAGCGCGCCTTCCTGCATATTTCAAGAGGTGAATTGCATTGCGAGTGATAGCGGCGTCAACGCCCCCTGTAGCGATGGGCGCTGAAAAGAAATGTATTTATTTTAATACTAATAAAATTAAATAAAATTCCAATTTTATACTGGAACTTTTTTCTACTGGAAACTTATTATACTGGAAATTATATATATGCTGAACTCATTCAATAATGACATTTCTTTACCTATACTTGAAAAAAGAAAACCAGGTAGTATGGAGCTTGGCCGATAGAGTCCCATGCCGTTTTTATTACCTTTTTTTAACCAGAACGGTCCAATGTTACAGAAAAATGTAGGCGTGGTGACACAGAGATGTACTTACGAGGAAATGGACAAGAACTGAAAGTGAAACTGAAACGACTATCAACTCAAAAGTCGCACCACGTCAAATAGGTTTCGGGCCGACGGACTTTTCCGTGATGGTGTGACCTCGTATGCCATCAATATCTCTGTCGTTGCTATTCTTTTTATTGTAAATAACTCTAATTATACTACTTTTATACGCCGTATATATACAGAGAAAACAAATATCATTCGTTTATATGAATCCAAGGTTTGTGGCAGATGTGGTTTCAGAGACCTTATTAACAAAGTGCTCATTGGAAGCATCTGCTCTTGCTCTTGTCTTCACTGAAATGCCAGCTGTCTCTAACTTTCGAATTTTTTCGCTCGAAGGTATTTGACTATTTAGCAAATAGGTTAATATTCTCCACATTGTTTCTTTAGACCCAGGAGCTCAAGTGAATGTATAAGCGAAGTGTTTACGGCTAACGTTTTCCAAAGCTTCATTTACGCAATTGAAAGAATTGTATATGATTCAAACGTTCCTTTGCTCTTGGCTTTTAAATTTTCGTCGCAATATGGTGTTTTGTTTCTGTAAAACTGGAGTTGGTCATCGATAACCTCCACTACGTAAAGGTTCCAGTAATACGGACTAAAACACTCCTGATCCATACTGCCAATACACCAATATTTGCGCTTATGATTACGTTTCTTGGCATGTATTCTAAAAATTTAACGCAAACTGTTTCAAAAAGGTTTCTTGGCTAGTTTTCTAGAAACAATTATTTTCTTATTATTTTATTGGAAACTGAAGACGTGATTAGACTCATGTGACAGGTAGCCATACTTGTCCACAAGCCATGCATATTACGAACAATAGGCGGGTGGTGCAATATTCGGAGAATGAGAAAAATTGTCATCCGCTTTTACTGTAATACGAAGCTGAATAGGAAACCAGAATATTTGATTTGGAGTTTTGTTCTCTTTTCACAACTTGATATCCCTAGCGCGCCTTGGCAGAACTGATTTGCCGTATTCAGTGTCTTGATGCTTCGGGTTGGTGATCAACACTGCCTCCCCTTGCACTCTGCAAGGCTCCTGGTTTGCTCATATGCTGGTTTGCTGGTTGCTAAGCGACCGATTTAAAGCCGTTAGTCCTGGGTTCCATCTTCGCACGAGAGCAATTTTTCCTTCAACGTTGCAGGTTTCTTTATGATAATAGCAATGTAGAGTTTTGTGGTTTTTGTGTCCCACTGCAGTTGCTGCAATTCATAAAATGCGGCTTTTCCCCCTTCGATTAAAATGTCAACTGTTCACGGGTTTCCGCAGCATTTCCTTGCCTACTTGCGAGGTGTGGTATCAGATATTTCCCCAGAAGCTTCGCGCGGTCCGCTCTTAAGTGTCTCGTGAGTTCGCTTCATTCAGACGCATTCAAAGTGTAAAATTAGGTGACTTTTAAAATGCTTTCTGACTGTCACCATAACCTGATGCGAAGCTAGGATACAACGAGAACCACATAATGACGGAAGGACAACTTACGAAAAGAAACGTAGTCCATGCATTCCCTGTCGCAGGGCTTTGTCCTTCGAGAAAGATTTGGCTCTGATAGTGGTGTAAGATTCGTCGGACGATCTCACCGCTGCCACCATTTGTTAGATTTGTCGGACGATCTGCGAGCTGTAGGCCGATCTCACCGCTGCCATTCAGATGTAAGATTTGGCAGTCGTAGCTGTAGGAAGGAGCTTGGCTCTTCGTCGGGACTTAGGAGAGCAGGATTTATTTACATGTTATTTACAGTTGAACATGAGATACATCGACAGTCTAGCGTGACTCTGAAATGGAGCCCGCAAGACGAAGCATACAGCAAACGAGCGCACAGCTCACGAGTCCATTTCGAGCACGACAACGAGCACACTCTAGCAGCCGACAATCCCTGTTTATAAGCAGTCCGCTCGACGTCATAGTTCGACGTCATTGTACATGACCCGCCCTTTTGGAGGAGGCGGGCTCTCGACTTGGAGGAGGAGGAGGGCTCACACACACGCACACACACACACATACACACGCACACACACACACACACAACACACAACACACACACACACACACACACACACACACACACACAAAGGTGCAATGGTCCGGAGCCGATGCCAGAGGGGCTTCGTAGAACTCTGAGCCATTCCGGGTAGCGCTTTCGGGTAGCACATTGTCTTGCGTCTTGGTCTGCGCGTGGGAAGGAGCCTTCGTCGGCGTTCCCGCGGCAACTCTCCCACTCATAGCACAACAGGGGGGCGCTGTCGTGTTGCGCACAAAGCCTGCTTTGCCGAACTCGGAGCCGTCCCGGGTGGCGCGTCCAGGTAGCACATTGTCTGGTGTCACGAAAAGCGCATGGGGAGGTTCCGCCGATTACCTCCCATCGAGAACTCCCCTGAGCTGACCCCTCGCCACGTGGCTGCCACTTATCCGCAGTTTTCTGAACTGCGCGACCGTCCCGGTTGGATCGGAACACGTGCAGCGGGCTGAAATAGCTGCAGGCGGATCCTAACAGTGGGCAATGGAGCAAGTTGGAAGCGGCAAACTGTGAGGCATCGCGGTTGCTTTATCAAACAGGCTCGAGCCAACGTTGAGCTGACTTATGAACTGTTACCGGTCCAACGCTCGTAACGTCCTCTGCCGGTTTCCATCCCGTCGCTGAAGACCTCCTCATTTATGTTAATGGCAGGGTGGGACCTCCGTAATAATAATTTTTGAGAGCGTTGTCAGAAACTTTCTTGCTGATTTTCATCTCATTTTCGACGATTTCATAACGTTCGTGTGCATAGAATTGTTATTTGTTAATCGAGTAGCTAACGCCAAATAGTGCGCAAGCAGCCCACCCAGCTTGTCGCAAAAACTTGTGAGTGGGGCACGATGCAAGGGCGGCTAGCACTCTAGACGGTGTTTACCCAATCCGGGCTCTCTCAGTGCTTCTATGCTCGCGGACAACTTTCTGTTGCAATGAAGAGGAAGCTACGTAGGCAAAGCGGCAACACGAGAGAGCGCTTCTGAAAAAAACAATGGCTGTGGCTTAGCTAAGGTTAAGCCCAGGATACGAAGCATATACTAGCCTTTATTTTAGCTGTTGAACCACTGTTTAGCCTGGTGAACTGCTGTTGCTTGGCTATATTTGGTTCGGCTAGACGAAGAAACAACTCATGCGTTACTCTGCTTCGCCTTCAAGAGTGGAACGCGACAGCGTTCCCGTCGACCCGCGAAGGGGTGTAAGACAATGGGCTACAGGGCAGCGACTACGCGCCCCGCATTGGACGCGGTGAGCGTCGAGCAAAGCAGCGTTCAGCGCGGCAACGAAATGTGCGCCTGAGCAAGAGACGCACGCCTTAGAAACAGCTCGTTTCTAAGGCAACACCGCATTCACTAGAGGCGCTTTTGTACCGCTTTGAAGCATCGTACCCGTGGCTCAGTGGTAGCGTCTCCGTCTCACACTCCGGAGACCCTGGTTCGATTCCCACCCAGCCCATCTTGCAAGAGTTGAGCCAAAGCCACCTAGAAAGAAGCGCAGCTGCTTATACACCACCGCGACGCCGTGAGTGACGGCGCGAGTTGGAGCCCCGTTTCTCCTCTGTCGTGACGTCACGGTGTCACGTGGTCAGCCTTTAAGGCGACAGCGCGAGTTGGAGCCCCGTTTCTCCTCTGTCGTGACGTCACGGTGTCACGTGGTATGGCAGGGGGTAAAAGGTCATTGAAGGCGACACCGCCGCGCCTGAGGAGCTGGGTTGAGCTCTAGTAATATGCTTCGCATAAAACACTGGTGTTTTCATCCACGCTCGCTTAAGCTCTGGAAAAGAACACGTAAACACCTTATTAGCAGCACTTAAGCAGGACAAAACACACAGAAGAATAGAAACGCTTGCTTATTTGACTGCCTTTCCCTTCCGCGTCTGGGCAAACCGCCAGACGTGGAAGCTGCGTCTCTTCCGAGCCATCGAAAGCACTGTCAAACGCTGGCGGTCTTCTTGGCGCAGTAACACTTGTGCAGAAGTTCCACACCCGTCGCTTTGCCTTCACTGCCAGAGTTGTCTGCAATACTGTAGGCACAGCAGGCAAACAGCGAAAGTCTGCCTAGCCGGGAGAAGCGCATTAGAGAGTGCTACATGAGTAGATAAATTTGGCGAAAAGTGATGGCGCGCTTAAGTTGCTTCGTTGTTGCAGACAGTAAATTAAAAGGCATGTGCTGATAAGGAAGCCTATAATGAACTTGGCAGTAGTTTTCAAAATCTTTTTACGCCCATAAATTTATCAATAGAAAAATGCGGGAATAGCGGTATTCACTTTCGAGGTCCTGTATAGTGACATGCGCGAGCCGATCTTTGGCAAGTTGGCCTCATGCACAATGTGCCAAGTGTTTGACGTGATGGAAAATGGAAGAGTAGAAAAATAATGATGCCGTTGAAGTAACGAGTAGACATAGCGAAATAAGTATACCACAGAACACCTATACAAACTTAGAGAAACTGTACCTTCCACTGTGCTACGGAAATAAGCGTAGCGGTGGCGTCGTGAACTAAAGTATGCGACCAAAAGTGGCGCTGTACATCAGGAAACTGATGTAATGTAATGTATAAGTGTAATAAAGACAGAAATACGGAAAGAGAACCAACATATGTTCGTTGGAAAGAAAAAAAGAAACCGAAAAGCTGGTGGAACAAGGAGATACGAGAAGCGTTCGCCGAACGACAGAAAGCATCTCGAGAGCACAGGCAGGCAAAGAAGGCGCAGTTGCCACAGGATGAAATAACTAGTAAATGGGAAATATACCGGGAGAAAAAGTCTATGGTTCAAATACTGGTGCAAGCAAAATTAAAAGGTGAAAGTGAACGTTGGTTGTCAGAAATACGTGAGAAACAGAAGGCCGCACCTAGAATATTTTGGAACCACATAAAATTATTAGGCAGGAAGTCAACAACAATACAACAACATATCCTAGACGAAGATGAAAACAGACTCGAAGGAGAAGCGGCAATAAATTACATCCGAAAAGCAACAGTCGAATCTTTCCAAGGCAATGACGAGGTTATACTTGTTGAAAAAAAGAGCACGAAAGAGACCCAAGGGGAAAAGCAGCTGGTGCTAACAAATTTAAACTGGAAGAAAGCGGAAGAGAAAATTCCTAAGCGTACAGCCACCGGGATAGATGAGGTTCCCATTAGGCTGATAAATGAACTAGGACCAAAAAGTAAGGAAGCTCTGGTGAAAGCAGTGGAAAGAACTTTAAAAGATAGACGAATACCAGACAGCTGGCGACAAAGTAGAATGAATTTATTTATAAAGGAAAGGGGGAGAAAGACAGAATTCACTCGTATAGACCGTTGAACATTACATCGGTAATATACAGGCTAGCAATGCAGGCAATCAAATTAAAGCTTCAAGCATGGACAGAAAATAATGGCATTTTGGGAGAGCTTCAGAATGGTTTCAGAATAGGTAGGCGTTTGGATGACAAGTTGTTTGTTCTTACTCAGTGTATTGAAATATGAAAAGCAGAAAGCAGACCGTTGTATATGGCCTTTTCAGACATTACAGGAGCCTACGACAACGTGGACCGCAACGTACTGTGGGATATCCTGGAAGGGGAAGGCTTAGGTAACGATTGTATACAGCTTTTGAGAGAGATTTACCTAGAAAATACCGTTTGCGTTGAATGGGAAGGGATGAGGAGCGAGGAGAAAGTTCATATCAACAAGGGACTGAGGCAGGGGTGCCCTTTATCCCCGCTGTTGTTTATGATGTACATGGTGAGGATGGAGAGGGCGCTAGAAGGAAGTAATATCGGGTTTAATCTTTCATACAAACAGGCGGGTACAGTAATAGAGCAGCAACTCCCAGGTTTATTTTGTGCGGATGACATTGTGTTGCTAGCTAACAAGCAAAGTGATTTGCAACGTCTGGCTAATATCTGTGGACAGGAAGGCAACGATTTACGCTTGAAGTTTAGTGTTAGCAAATCAGGTGTTATGGTATTCAATGAAAACAGTGAACAGACAGTGGAGGTACAGGGCCAAGAAATACCTCGGGTAACAGAATATAAATACCTTGGTATATGGATAAACGAAGGCAATGGATATCTAGAAACACAGGAAAAAACCATAACAGTAAAGGGGAAGAGAAGCGCAGCCATAATGAAACACAGAGCGCTATGGGGATACAATAGGTACGAGGTCCTCCGAGGTATGTGGAAAGGTGTAATGGTTCCAGGACTTACTTTTGGAAATGCGGTTGTTTGCTATAAATCAGGGGTACAATCAGGACTCGACGGGAACCAAAGGTCAGTGGGTCGCCTCGTATTGGGAGCTCACGGGAAGACTACAAATGAAGCTGTGCAGGGTGATATGGACTGGGCTAGTTTTGAAGTGAGGGAAGCTTGCAGTAAAATTGAGTATGAAGAACGGCTGAGGAATATGGAAGAAAGTAAATGGGCTGGGAGAGTGTTCAGGTATCTGTACAGGAAAAACATTGATCCACAGTGGAGGAAAAGAACTAGGAAGCTTACCAGCAAGTATGCGGCCTGTAGGGTGGACAACACAACAACAAAGGTCAAGCGGAAAGTCAGAGAAGCTGAATTAATCTCATGGGTGGCGGCAATGGAAAAGAAACCTGCCATGAGTAACTACTTAAGAGGAAAAAACGAAATCAGGAAAGAAACCATTTATGATAACTCAAAGGGAAGCTCATTACTTTTCGAAGCGAGATCAGGATGCCTTAGAACACGCACCTATAAAGCGAGATATAAGAAGCAAGACGAAGCATGTGCTTGCTGTGGTAAAGCTAGGGAAATTACGGAGCACGTTTTATTAGAATGTGAAGACGTCTACCCAGCGGTTGATTTAGGCACCACTGGCCTCCTTGAAGCCCTTGGGTTCAGTGGGAGCAGGGGTAAAGCAAACATGTCCGCAATAGACATTAGTAAGAGGCGACTGGAGGATTGGTGGAGGAAAAGTAGGGAACCGACAAAAGACGGAGACGTACAAAAGCACAGTTCGCAATAGGGGATCAGAAAATTTGGGCGTGGTAGTTCATAGTGTTTTTTTTTCTTTTTTCATTGTTTAACCTAGGTAGAATATTAGGCAGTATAGTAGCAAGAGCTTGGTGGCGCAACCCACCGCCCCATTCCAAAGGGGACGCTCATAACATCCATCCATCCATCCGGAAACGGGGTTTTGCACACGCTTTACCAGGTGTTCTGTGGCTTTACTGGGTTTCTGGCTGCTGCGCCTCGATCGTACTCCCGCCAGTTTGGTTGCTGTGTGACAAACGTAGCGCCTGCATATATACGTAGGCACTACGTTTGCCACACAGCAACCAAACTGGTGGGAGCACGATCGAGGCGCAGCAGAATACATGTAGAGCTGAGTCATATCGAGTAAGGGCACACTCTGAACTGACTTTTAATGGCATCCCGAGCGGTTTTTCGTTTATTACGCCGCCGTTACCCCGAGTAGTGCCGCCGCGCTTCAGCTGTTGCATTTCGTGTAGGGCTACTGACAGAATGCGGTTTCCAGGTGGCACGATGGCCTCGACTGGAATAAACGCACACGACACCAAAGATTGAGTAAGCCTGAAAATATTTTATTTGCATTTTACAAGTACAACAAAAAGCACACGTCTACGCATCCACACAAACGCAGTTACATAGTCAAGAACATAGTCAAGAAAAGGCTCATTAATAAGGGTAGCACAAGCGCACAAGAAAGAAGACCTAAGCTATATACAAAACGTACGGTCGGCTGCTAAGCATAATAATTTCCCTGTCACCGCGTGTCACTTTTATACAGCATCTTTACAGCACTACCAGGCCGGGTAGTTTGGCCGAAAGAACGCAACAGCTTACGGCCGTCAGCTGCCTCTTCCTTACGGGTGTCATAATTATGCTAATCTCCGCATCAACGTCGTGCAAGTCCGCATACAGGCATCTGTATCTGAACCATATGTGCCAGCTTAATACATGTGTAGTGAAATTATGATAACCACTGCGTCTTATCAAACGTATTGGTTTTGCAAATGTGCATTACAGCTGACGGAACGACATACTGTAAGTGAAGCACGAGAGAACAAGGACAAAAGGAGGGTACAACATTTGAAGAAATGAAGAATTAGTAGGCGTACAGCAAGCAAGCGATGACGGAGAACACACAATGATGCATCGGGTGTTCTGTGACATCGGTTTGCGTACTTACGGTGTTATGGAGATCAACGGCATAAAAACGTACCTTCAAGCGTACTCCCTCAACCTCCGCCGCATTCATTGCGATAATCAACGCCTAAACAAAATGAGGCACTATTTTTTGCCAAGAGTAGACCTCTTTACAGCAAGTCTATGTAATGACTCGCAGACGAAACCAGCATGCTTTCGAAAATGTTTTACCGGTTTTACTGCCGTAGTATTTGAACGCCAACGGCCAGGAAACACATCGATACCAATAGGCTGTCGGCTGTCGGTGGTTAATCAAGTACAAAAACCTTGACGCTATGACTAAAAAGCAGCTTCAGCAATCAAATTTAAAAAAAACTCAACTGCCTATTTGCCTGAGGTAACAAAACGTCCTTAGACACTTCGATTGTTTATGTCAATGGTTTGGGTAAAGTAAAAAATTCAGCATGCTCAGCGTCCCTAGCAGAGAAAGCATAAATTAAAGTATTCGACCAAATTACAGTAGCTCCACTTGCGCGCTTACGCTGAAACGCGCCTCGATTGATTTTTCGCCCTCTGTGGCCATTTGTTGAATTTGAGAGTGTGCGGGGCCTCAGTATACCTGGAATGAGAAAGTGTACCGGCAGGGATTCATTGTCTGTAACGGCAGGTGTGCAAACAGGCACCTAAGTATAGCGAGTACAAGGAGGACAACGGCGTTTGAGTTGGCTAACTCATTTTTCTTCCATGCATACCATTACGCGCCATCAACACAAGCAATCTATATTTTCTCACTACGCAACATTTCAGCAAAACTGCATGTCGTCAGAGCGCCATAATATACCGCTTTTATGGCTCCAAGATCTTCATTTCAAAAATAAATTTGCCAGACAGAAGCACCATGGCTGGATATTTATTGTCCATGTCACGAGCCAATGGACCTATGATACGAAAGTTAATAAATGGACAGATGCTAATAATCTACCACTCTGCAATGAAGCCAACCATTTTATGGCAACCACAGTTTCGTTTCTTGCTATCCGGGAAAGCAATTTACAGTATTCTTCATTGTTTTTCTAAAACCGCTGAAGCTCACCTATATCTACCACTACGGAAAGGTTATAGTAATATGGGATGAAACACTCCGGATCCATGCTGCTGCAATAGCAACATTTGTCCTTACGATTATGTTTCTTCGCTTAAATACATGAAACTTTCTGAAAATTCTTTCTCAAATGTTTTCTTTCCTTATTTTCTAGAAAATTTTACTTGCCTAACTTTGTACTGGAAATTCGCGACACGCTAGGCTTAAGTGGTAGACACCCGTACTTTTCCCCAAGCCACCTATCTTACGGACTTTCTGCGGGTTCTGTAATATTTGCAGAAAAATGTAAATTGACAGCCGCATTCACTGTAACACGAAGCTATAGAGGAAACCAATTAGTTTCCTTTGCAGTTTCGTTCCACTTTATGAAACTTGCTTCACCTTGCGCTCTTTTGCGCAACTGAGTTGTTGTATTCGAAGCTTTGAAGCTTCGGGTTGTCCCTCACTTCAGCCTCTCATTGCAATTTGCAAGACTACTGCTTTGTTGAGATGGTAGAGCGACCAACGAGGAAAAGCGTTGGTCATGGTTACGATCTAGAGACCGGGGCAAATGTTCCTTCAACTGTAAGGTTTCTTTCGGAGAAAGTCTCGTGGGGGTTTCTATGTTTTCAAGTTGTTTTGCGATACAGTCCGTGCAGTGCCAATTTTTTCCCTTTGATGAAACATCCAGCTCTGTGCGAATTTCCGTAGGACGGACTTGTCATTTGGCTGCATTTGAAATCGAAAAGCTTCCGAACCTAAGTGTATCCAGAAACTGCTTCATTCAGGCGCACTCGACAAGTAAAATTGTCGTTTCCAATCTGTTCTGAGTTTCGCCACAAGTTGGTGTATTGCCTTGTTACAACGAAAACAACATAATGGCGAAGAACGACTTGCGAAAAAAATAATAGCCTATGTATACATTCCTGTTCTTGAATTGTATGATTCGAGAAGGATTTGACGCTGGTCAAATTGACTCCACTGGAGCAAGTTGAAAAAGGGAACTGCGAGGCACCATGGTTCCATTGTGACCGACTACAACGTACAGGCTCGAGCCAAGGTTGGGCAGATATATGGATTGCATATTCCTCCTCAGCCGAACGCTTGTCATTTACTCTGCCCGTTTCCATGGCTTCGCTGTGGAGCTACTCAATTATTTTTATAGCGCAAATTCTCCTATCCCAGTCGGTTTGAATTTCTTTGTTGGGGGCCGTCTCAATTCGTTTTTTTTGTTTGTTTGTTTTTTGCAACAGCGTTGTTCGTCATCTCCCTACATATTTTCTTGTCATTTTAGACGATCCCACATGGGTTAAGTGCATGGAAACACTATTTTTTCATTGGGTAGTTAACATCACCACAGCCTCCCGACAGATAAGTGCACAGACATCCCGTTGCGCTCATTCATGCGGCCTGCGAGTGGGGAACGCCGCAAGGGCTTCGAAGCCTGTTGGAGGCGCTGAGACAACTCGACTGCCTCAGTGCTTCTAAGCCCGGCTGGAAAAGACCAAAAGGGTGCCAAGCCTGGATAGCCGCGTTAGCGAGCTCTACGCTTACTAGATATATGGTGCCAATGCTAATGACACGCTTGCTGTCCTAGGCTGATGCTAAAAAAATGGCTGTGGCTTAGGTAAGGTTAAGCCCAGGATGCGAAGCATACTAGCCTTTATTTTAGTTGTTGAACCACTGTTTAGCCTGGTGAACTGCTGTTGCTTGGCTATATTTGGTTCGGCTAGACGAAGAAACAACTCATGCATTACTTCTTCGCCTTCAAGAGTGGAACGCGACAGCGTTCCCGTCGACCCGCCAAGGGGTGTAAGACAATGGGCTACAGGGCAGCGACTACGCGCCCCGCATTGGACGCGGTGAGTGTCGAGCAAAGCAGCGTTCGGCGCGGCAACGAAATGTGCGCCTGAGCAAGAGACGCACGCCTTAGAAACAGCGCGTTTCTAAGGCAACACCGCATTCACTAGAGGGAGGCGCTTTTGTACCGCTTTGAAGCGTTGTACTCGTGGCTCAGTGGTAGCGTCTCCGTCCCACACTCCGGAGACCCTGGTTCGATTCCCACCCAGCCCGTCTTGCAAGAGTTGAGCCAAAGCCACTTCTCCTCTGTCGTGACGTCACGGTGTCACGTGATTTCATGGTCACCGCCGCGCCTGAGGAGCTGGGTTGAGCCCTCGTAATATGCTTCGCATAAAATAAATTAAAAGACATGCGCTGATAATAAAGATTATCAATACTTTTGCATTATATTTTAAAAGTTTGCTATGTTCATAAAATATTTATTCGAAAACAGCGCATACAGCCATATTCACTTTGAAGGTAGCGTTATGTGGTGTGGGCGAGCCCATTTACGTATAAGTGGCTCCATGCGCAGTGGAACGGATAGTACGCCTGTATGAAACATAGTGCATGAACATGCGAAAGTATAAAAACAACGATGCCTCAAGAAGAAAGAGAAAAAATAAGCAGTAACATGTGCGCTTACAAGATCACACGTAGGAAGTGTATTATATGCTTTAGCCTACTGCATATTTCATTGTTTTTATTGTTCCCATCTATTCTTCACTAAAAATTATGCATTGGCCTAATGTAGCTCTTACTGCAGAATGGTTTATTCACTGAATGACTAGGCGACGTGGTAGGGATTCAATGTATGAGAAGGCACATGTGCAAACAGGGACGTATGCAGAACGAGGACAACAAAGAACAATGGCATTTCTGATGGTCCACCACGTTATTCTTGCAATCCTGCCCTTACGCCCCATGAATGCACTCACGCGACATATCCTCACTGCACGACATTTTAGCACAAAAGCTTGTCATTAGCTGGATGAAATAAACCATCTGCTTTGTTCGAGGCTCCAACATGGGATCTTGGAAATAAATTAGCAAAGAAAGCAGCATGGCTGTATATTTATGTTGATGATCCGCTCGAATACTAGTATGCTACAAAATGTTAATTTAGGGGCAGATGTGAATTGTTACAACTGTCCTCATATTAGTAAGGTATTCTCTTAAAATTATAGATTGATTTCCTTTGCGCAATGGTATTGATTATCGCCGAAAACATCAAGCTTTACTCGGATAGGGGAATTTCATCCGACTTCCATCTGTGCTAATTCAATGTGACGGTGAAAGACGTCTGCTGGCTGGCAGACGCCAAAAGAATCCGCACGCCTGTCTATGCGTTGCAAAAGCATTTAAATTGCCGGAAATGCTTGCGGATGTTTATCCATTTTAATGGAATGCCGCAATGGGCTAATAACTAACTCAACGAAAATGACACGCTACACCCTTCAACGAGAGGAACAGAAGTTTCCAATAAAGATGTACTAACGCGTTCTTCTTGTAAATGTCTCAGAGCACGAGCCAGTGTTATCTGCCGCAGCTTCTCATTCAAGTCATGAAAGGAGCAGGCACGAAGCCGGACAAAGGCGAGAGCACAATGATACCTTTCACGAACACGCACGGACTTGGGTTATTTCTGTGCTCGACAGCTGCTTTATGTAGATTCTCCTTTGCCACGCTTTCAACAGCACTTGCTATATTATTCCAAATGAGTATTTTGTTAAAATTTCTGAACTTTGTAAGATAAGGCGGAACCTTCTTATGTTCCAACGAGAGCAATGTATGCGCGTGGAGACTGCGAAACAATTGCGGCTCCATCGGCGGCAGCGACGAGAAAGTGGCTGGCGTGCTCGGAGGAAAAACTAATAAACGGAGAAGCGACACCTCACAATCTTGGAACGTAGTCAAAAAAATTTTTAAAAAGTAACAATGAGAAGAAAAGCGCCGCACCTCAGGATGCAAGCAGTGTCCCCCCTCGCACCCCCCCCTTCCATTTCTTAAAGGGGGGGGGGGAGGGGCGTAACGGTGCGAGATTAGACGTTTGTGTAATACTCTGCTCGCATGTTGCAGTTCATGTTCATGTTTCACGCTCATCGTTCGCTCATTTCATATCTTCCTAATATCCTATTTTAAGCACGAATGCGCCCACCTTGTTTTCTTTTGCACTGAAATTTGGTTGACTCCCCTCCTCTCTTTTCTAACCCCGGGGCCAGGTGGGCCCATCCAGGAGATTGTATTGCTAATTGTGCAATGCGGTTAATTTTGCCTGCCGTATATTGGAGCGAATTGCGTCCGCACCGCTGATTTTATCTTTTGTAAGAGTAAACCCCACTTCTTGTGGACAAAACCGCAGTGGCCTCCAGGAGAACCATTGGTTCGATTGCACGATGGCTACTTTGTCCAAGCGCACTCGCCCGATTTGCCAAAAATGTACCTTACGTCGACTTCGCCTCATCCTGTATATGTCCGCGGCAGTGCACCCTTTACCCGGGTATAGTGCAATGTGGCAAATTTTCGACTACATTGGCGCTAATTACGCCCCTCCCGTAACATTTGTATATCCTGCGATTAATCCTTGCTTCCGGTGAGCGCAGTCGAAGCCACCTTTCAGGCACAATTTATTTGCGCGAGCCCTGCCTTGTCCGAGCGAACTGTCCCCATTCAAACAAACGTTGGCCGTAGGGCTTCTTTGGCTCAACCTATCGTTCTGAATGGCGGCGTGCCCTTTCCCGGTGTTTAATTCAATCGGTTAATTTTCGACTAATTACGCGATTATTAAACCCATACTGTTACTTTTCCGTACTCTTCGACTAACACTTGCTTTTTCCCTTCTTGAGGCCTTCAATTTGATAACCAGCTCTTGCGACTTGCTAAGGCTTTCTGTAGGCGCGAAAGGTTTATTATTCGCAGGAGGTCTCGAGATACCCTGATCCCGGATACCCCATACCTTTCTGAAGACAGTTTAAAAGACCGTGTCTTCACAAGTTCCGCAGGGATATTATTGAGCGCTGCGTATCGTAGGCCATCTCTGTGTGCCGAAAATATTGCCTCAAAAGGGGCGAGATCCCAGAGAGTTTATTGTAAGCTCGAATATTCCGCCCTGAACAGTCTACTGAAAGAACACGTTCATCATATGGCATATTGTCTCTAAAGTGTGACAGACACAGCTGTCAATACTTTTTTTTTCAATTCAATCTTTCGAAATCATAGGTGAGTGTAGATGGTACCAGAATATTTTTCAGTCGTGTTCGAACAGAACCCGGATGAGAACTTTCTTGAGAAACCATAGCGAATCGGTTCGATCGAAAGTTCGAAAGAGTGTTATTGTTCAAATCGTGAGATATGAAATGCAATTCATCACTTGTGCGATTGTGAGGATATTGTGAAATGGTGTCAAGGGTTAAACTACGAGCGGTGTCCCGTTCAGAAGCATTCCCGCGACGCGGGGGGAAATCAAGGTAGTTTAGAGATGTGAAGCGATATTGTTGAATCAAAGCCGATAGTACCTGACCCCTATGCGAGATCTATGGGCTGTATGCGACAAGGCTACTGTAGCATGGCTGCGCATCTTGAATGCTCAGACAGACTTTGCGCACGGTCCCCTGCCTATATAATCCAATGCTTGAATAAAGCGTGCTTTATTCTTGTTGTGACCATCATGCTGTTGCGTAGCCGTTGCTAGTTACAATTTGGACATTTTCTGCGGTTTTCGTTACTCAGAAAGCTTTTTGCTGAATTATGATCTCTCAGGCTTCTTTATTGCTGGATCTCCTTGTGTTTGGACTATGCTCCCTTTCTCGCCGATGTTATCCACAATACCTGCGAAACACAGAACCACTACAAAACGTTTTGAGATGCCTATAAAAGGTTACAGATGTACGCCTTGGTGTATGGTAAGACTGAAATTAAAATTTCTTCTGTAGGTAACCTAACCACCTGAAATACTGCACAGAGAAAATATGCTTGTGTAACGGCCCACTACTGGTGTCACCAGGGTTTAGTTAGGTAAATGGATTCAGAACGTCGAACTCGAGAACTTGTTGCGACGCTTTCATCTGAAAGCGCATAAAATGACGATCAGCATCTTATAAGAACGACAACCATCGGCGTTAACGAACGAAATAATCGACGGACCGAGCAATCACGCAAGGTGCAACATAATAAACTGGCTTCAACGCACCGGAACTTCAGCAATCAAGGGTGCATTATCGATTCGACACAAGGTGTGCACACGACCTCGCGCCGCAGGGGCAGACAGCAGGACCGAAACGCCGGTGTCACGCTGTAAGTTACTGCAGCGGTGTGACAGCCGCGCTGTGATCACCTGGGCTATCTTCAAGTTGCCAGGCTCTCAATTTGTACGGCATCTCATTCCTTGATGCAAATGCTGGAAGTTCGACAAAAAAAGAAAAGAAAAAGAAAGGGTTGCTGCTGTATTCAATGCATGGTCGGGGGTTCGGTTAGCGCTTTGTGTCCCAGTGGCAACAAATTTTGCCACAAGGTAAAATAATGCAGCGAATATTGCGTGCGACGCCGATCTTTGAAATCCCATTTTTTTTCCCAGCACTTCGACCTTTCCAAGTATACCTAATAGGTAGCACCGTGTTGTGTCCTGACGAGCAGTGCAGCGACAGAAATGTGGGTGTCCTCCTCCGAATCCTCGCATCGCATTTCTACCTGACCTATCTCCCAGCTTTGTCATCAAGCGTTTGAGTTTTGTTAATCCTGCGTGACGTTTTTCACACAGAGGAGCTATGCACACAACAATCATTTTTATGCAATTTACAGGAAAGAGGCAAGAAGAATTTCTGTGGACAGGAATTGTGTTGGCGAAACGGTGTTCACACATATGAAAACCATTGACTAAAAAGCATGACCAGTAACTTGTATTATACGCTCACATCGACCACATATACCAAGCTACAAAAGGATAAAATTGTTTAGATATGTGCGTTCGCATCCCATTTCGGCTGAAGAGCGGCAATACGCAGTCCAAGGAAGTAGAGGACGGTAAGAGATATGGGCGTGTGATCATAATACTGTAAACATGCCGCCGGAGTTGCGGTAGGCTATAAACTAAACAAACGAAGAACAAGGAACTCGGAGGCGGCGCAGCCAGCAATCGGCGAGAATGAGTCCCAGCTTGCTCCTCGATACGTCTTTGTAGTTCCGTCATTGAACTCTCTCGATGAAGCACTGGTCAACAAGTACATTCGAAGACACTCTACAGATTACTTCTAGCGTGAGCGCGAACTGACTGTGCGTCGAAGCGGTTCTACAGAAAGAAGGAGAGCACTCAAGACACGTGAGCGATCTGACAGCGAGAGCGCCCTCACCACACGCCAACCGAAAACGACAACAAAGCGGTGCAGTCAAAGCGAATGATCGAAACCAGAAATAAACCCACGACGCGATATCAAGACTCAGGATATAGTAAGTCAAAATCATATACGAAATAATTGTTTCAGAGCAAGAACCGAGCACGTGTTTGACGCGCTGCTGTCTAGAACGACTTAACTGCGAAGACGTGCACATACCTTCGTATCGAGGAGAGAACGTGCACATCGATGACAGCGCGACGAACGGCAGGCTCCCGCGTCACTTTTCGGTCGTCCGTTGGAAACGCGAACACTCGAGCATTCGGTCTCTTGTCGTAGTCGCCGCGACATTGTGGTACGTGGAACCGCCCCACTGCGAGAGTTGTAGGCGCACACTAACCTCGAACACTCGGATAGCAAAACACTCTACATCCTGACGCAGCAGTTCACTGACGGAGAAAGAAAGCGCGTCCTCCCCGGTCGCCAACAGAAATGCCAGCACGCTGCACCAGGGGCTCGTCAGGCTTAGCAATCCTGGCCTCTCGAACGGCGTGGCCATGCCTGGAGGACACGACCGAGCGACAGGAGGTGTCGGCCAACACAGAATGACGTCATGAGCCATGGCAGTAGGGGTGTCAGGGTCGGAATGTATTCTAGAGGGCGCTGTGTCTGAATGGGGACGAACTTTTCTAAAAGATTTCGATAGGGCGAGCCCTGTCAAGCAAAGAGTTTTGTACAATAAGTACAAGAACTGAACTGAATTCTGGGATTTTACGTGTAAAAGCCACAATATTAAATTACAGGAAGGAATTCTGGCGCTAGTTTCCATAGAAACAGGGCTGTTCACCCAGAGATACTTGACATTGTGGAATCCTGCCGTATTGTCGAATTCGTGTTCTGGTCAGCTCTTATTGGCCCTGAGCCCTTCTGATGCTTGTCTGCTTGACCCTCAGAATGCAATCATTAAAGAATGTAAAAATACGGTGAATTTTGACAAGAATGTAAATAACTGTAAACCAGAAAGCTGTTTAGTGCTAGGATTTCCCCAAATTTCTTCCTTATAGCTTCGAAAGGCTTTGTGACTTCAAGAGCTAATAAATTCCACGAAATATTGGCTACAGTTGAATAAACATAAATAAAATTGAGCCACAAAAGCACTGGATCAGAAGACCTCTACCGTAGAAGCCCCACACTGCAACCATTATACGCCTGAGACGCAGGCGTATGGTGGGAGAATAAAACATCAGGAATTTCCTTGGGGTAACACGGTCCCGTGTTTTTTTTTTCGTATTTCGCGAGCTTTCTTTGCAACCCGGCAAAAAACGACTGGTACTGCGCTATTAGAAAGGCTATGATACCATTCCGTCCTCTTTCACTTTTTTCTCGTTCTAATTTTATCACCACTCTTCTTTCCTTCTTTACTTCCCCTTTCCCTTCCCCTAGTGCAGGGTAGCAAACCGGAGGTTTTAACTCGGGTTAACCTCCCTGGCTTTCTCTCATTTGCATCTCTCTGCATCTCTCTGCCACTACACCTATATTTGTACTGGGGATTATGTTCCTTCGCGTAAATGAACGAAACTTATCGAAAATTCTTTCTAAAAAGATTTCTTCCCTTGTTTTGTAGAAAGCTTCTCTTGCTTAAACTTTGTACTGCAAACTCGCGACGCTCTAGACTGAAGTGGTAGAAACCCGTACTTTTACCCAAGCCACCTATCTTACGGCCTTTCAGCGGGTTCTACAACATTTGGAGAAAGATGAAAATTGACATCCACCTTTAACACGAAGCTGACAGGAAACCAAATAGTTTTCTTTGCAGTTTCGTTCCCTTTTCTGAAACGTTCTTCACTTTATGTGCTTTCGCGGAATTGAGTTGTCGTCTTCTGCGTCTTGAAGCTTCGTGTTGCCCATTATTTCAGCCTCCTCTCGCAATCTGCAAGTTTACTGCTTTGCTGAGATGGTAGAGCGACCAACGCGGAAAGGCGTTGGTCGCGGTTGCGTTCTCGAAACCAGGGCAAATTTTCCTTCATCTTTAAAGGGACCCTGAAACGATTTTGGCGATTTTCTGCAAACGTGCTGAGTCGTTAGAGTAGGTCCTTCTGATCATTAATTGACACATCTAAGTGCTCTGCGTAAAGCGTGTAAATTATTATAGGGTTTTAAAAATGCACATCGCTGTCGATCGCAGCGCACTGCACGGCGGAATTTTAAGCCGCCCCTACCCATATGATGCAAATAACCCATATGACGTCACATGGGCGAGCTATCTGATTGGCTGACCAGGGCGCGTGGTAGATAATTTTTCCAACATTATGGTGAACAAATGATGCTCGTAATAGTTGGAATGTTAGTTACTTTATTTTTGTAAAAAGAAAATAACTTAAAGAGAATACACAGGAATAGCTTTTTAGTACACTTGAGCACTTCCGGCACACAGCAAGTGTCGTCTGCTTGTGTTATAACGTGCGCAGTCTTTGACGAGAGCTCCGCCTTCAGTGTCGATCAGTCTTTTCGTGAGCACGATGAATCACCCTTGTTGCGTTGTGGGCTGCAGACGTAGCGACTGGAAAGATGTGAAGTTGCGAAATCGTGTCCCTCTGCAAGGCAGCATACGAGCGAACTGGCTGCTGCGCATCGGACTGCGGCTATCCGATAGGCGCCAGGATTTGCGCGTTTGTGGCCGTCACTTTACAGCGGAAGATTACTAACGCAATAGCGTTTCGCAAGTCCGGTATTAGGGCAAACACAAGCGCAAGGGGACAGGGTCTGGCCGCTTGACTGTGCCGGGATGAGCCAGGAGATGAGCAGAAAGGTAAATGTGAATGGTCTGCACGGTGCAGCCACCTGGTGGCACAGAGCTCAACCATACACAGTAGCAGCAACGAAGTGCATTCTTCTTTGCTGCTGGTGTGTATTTTTCGCAGGAGTGTAATCATCAACACGTTGTTCTTATAAATGTTTAAAATGTTTTACACTTGGTTAGAGCAATATTAGCGCTTCGTTTGACTGGTTAAGCGCTGCGCCAACAAGTGTCTGGACCGTGCAGACCGATCAGGCTGCTCACGTACGTCTACGCTGAAGTTCCTTCATCAGCTTGAGTTTATGCCTCCAGTCATTTGCCGAAATGACCAGCTTGCCTATGGTTACCCGAATACCGGCCACCTTCGGCGCTACGACAGAATGCTCGCAACGCACGCTGCTTCGATGGCTCTCGGTCGACGGCCAAGCGGCCAGCGGAGAGGTCTCGCGTGGGAGGAGGCGTGCTCCAACAACCGGAAGTGGACGATGTGACGTCGCATCGTGACGCAGGACCAGTGAAGGCGGAGCTTAGCGCCGCTCGCTCGGCGAGCGAGTTGAGGAGGAAAGGCATGGCTAGGGAGGAGGGTAACTTCTAATCGCTTGTAACTCCATTAATACGTAACGCTTCACCTAAATTGTGGTGCGAATGTTCTACTTAAGCTGTACCCTATGCGCCTACAAAATTTGTCCGAACCGTTTCAGGGGCCCTTTAAGGTTTCTTTGAGAGAAAGTCTCGCGGATGTTTCAATATTTTTAACATGCAGTTTTGCGCTACAGTCCCTACAGTGCCAATTTTCTCCCTTTGATGAAACATCCTGCTCTGTGCGGGTTTCCGCAGGACGGCCTTGCCATTTGGCGACGTCTGATATCCAAAAGCTTCCCAATCTTAGTGTATCTACAGCTCGCTTCATTCAGACGCACTCGACCGGTAAAATTGACGTTTACAATCTGTTCTGAGTTTCGCCATAAGCTGATGTATTGCCTTGTTACATCGAAAACCACATAATGGGAAAGGACGACTTACGAAAAAAAAAGATTACTCTATACATTCTTGTTCTTGAGTTGCATTATTCGGCAAGGATTTGACGCTGGTCAAGTTTACTATACTGGAGCAATTTGGAAAAGGCAAACGATGAAACATCATAGTCGTTTTGCAAGCCACTACGATGTACAGGCTCGAGCCATGGTTGGGCTGGCACATGAACTGCGTATTTATCCTCGGCCGAACGCTTGTCACTTGCTCCGCCCGTTTCCATGCCTTCGATAAGGAGCTCCTCAATTGTTTCTATAGCGTAATTTCTCATATCCCAGCCGGTTTATATTTCTTTGTTGGAGGCCTTATCAATTCATTGTGCAACTGTTTTAGTCTTTATCTCCCAGCACATCTAATTATCATTTCAGACGACCCCATATTGGTTACGTTCACAGAAACATTATTTTTTCATCGGCTAGCTAGCATCACCCCAGCTTCCCACAGATAAGTGCGCAGACAGCCCGTGGCACTCGTTCATGTGGCCTGCGAGTGGTGAACGCCGTAAAGCCCGGAATACATGGAGCGTTTTTGAGGCGCCTCGAGGCGCCGATTTGACGCCCGGCGTCGCGAAAAACGCCCGCCGCCGCCGATCAGGACCGGCTAGATTTTGACGCGGCGCGCACGCGTCTGACGCTACCGGAAGTGCCCGTCGGAGTCACTTCCGTCTGTTTTCGGCGGGAGCCGCCAGCCGTCTCACCGTTCCTTGCCGTCCTTTGAACACTTCGCGCGCATGCGCTGAAACTCTGCGCAATCCGCACACCCGGCGCGCTATTCTGGACATTCCGCCATTTTCTTCGATGCGTGACGTAGGAGCGACGCAAACAAAATGGCGCTGGTGGCCCAGTTTTGCTTACGTAACGTGACGCCAACTTGACGTTTCGCCTAAGAAACTGAAATGAAGGCACTCAATGTAGCGTTATCGGTAAAGCAAAACAGTTTTGCTCCGCAGTAAAAATAAAGCAGCTATCTCAAAGCGTATGATTATTCTGTCGAAAACGCTTCTCGCTTCCGTGGTCTGCTGCGTACAAGCCGTCGTCTGCTTCAGTAGCTCGGATGCGTGTCCCTGGAAAATGGAATGAGTCATCGCATGTTGGAGCCAACGCGCTTGTTTTCTTTCTTGAGACAACATACGCGACCTACCAGTGGTGATGCGCGCACGTTCTAGGCCACGTTATCGCTATTTCGTGAAATGCAAGTGACTCAGCCCGACTCGGCTGGCTGAGAAACGGCCGAATATCACCGATAGCATTGCGCGCGCCAGAGATATCCACTAGAGCGACGCAAGCGCCGGCGCTGCCATCTCTTGTTCATTTCACTGGTTACACGCACCGCGGGAGGAAACTCCAAGGCGCCGCCTTGCGTACATTTCTTTTTATAACTTAGAAAGAGGCCGTTGTCATAACTTTTGATTGTGCGAAAAGGCATTAATCTCGATTACAATACAAATGCAGCAGTGAAAAGTGGACAACATTGCTGAAAGTTTGCTATATTCAACCAATATTATTTCGTATAAACGCGTTCTCTTAAAAAACGATGGCCCAAAACACAAATGCCAGCACCAACCGAGAGCGATGCAAATACTATGAGCACGCGTTATGAACAAAAGATTTTCGTGGTGCCAAACGACGGGGAAAATGTGGCGATACGCATTCCTCTCGGCTGCCATTGCATATGGCTGCCCATTAGCATGATTCGCGCGGCTCGTCGCAGCAAAAATTATGGCGGAAAATCTCAGCAATGGCGGCCCTGCGCAACGTCACGCATCGTCAAAATGACGTTTACGAAACAGCCCTTCCTGTGACGCTCCTCATGAGATATTCCTTCAGCCAATCAGCAAGCTGGCATGGCGCATATCTTGAATCGCCACCACATATTCGCGCAATTGCAGATGCATTGCACTGGCTTCTGCACGCTACCGCTCACATTCTTTTTGAAGCGCTAACATCACAATATATCTGCCAAGGACCAAAAAAATGTATTAGTCCATAACATTTGCAGCTCCACGTCACGTTTCGTCATCTTGATGAAAACGCAAAATTGCATTTTGCAATACTTCCGCTTCCCGGCACAAATTTCAAAACACGTGACCTTTCGACAGCCAATCAGAGAGTAAACATGGCGGCTAATGGCGGCCGTGCATCCGCCATGCGTGTCCAGAATAGAGCCCTAGAGCCCCCGTTTCAGTAGCACAAGGTCGCCAGGCGAAACATTTCCGGCCAACTCTCTCCGCTGAACATCCACAATAATATCGATACAACACTAAACATACGTGGTAAAGTGTATAGACATATTAGTGGGGTATTTATTGCATAATTTATTAATTACAACACAAGCAAACAACATGTAAGCATTGTTCGTTCATTTAGTGGTAGCCAAAACATTTTTGCCTTGTCTGGCCACACTACGGCGGCGTTCGCCACTCGTACGCCTCATGTAGCCTGGCCGGCGTCCCGCCAGCGCGGTTTTTTTTTTGTCGCGCGATAATCGCAGGAGAAAAACGCCCCATTAAGGGCATCGAACCCTCTAGGAGGCGCTGACACAACCCGTGTTATCTCAGTGTTTCTAAGCACTGCTGGAAAACACCGAAAGGGTGCCAGGCCGGGAGAGCCGCATTAGTGAGCTCTGCACTTAATAGATATATGGTGTCAATGCTAGCGGCGCACTTACGTCCCTTCGAGTGATTTTGACAATAGATTAAAAGGCATGCGCTAACAAAGAAGCTTGTCCGTAATGCTGCATGACATCTTCAAAGTTTGCTATGTTAATAAAATATTTATTCCAAAACAGCGCATGTGGCCGTAATAACTTCGAAGGTTGCGTAATGTGGCGTGGGCAAGCCGCTCTGTTCTTAAGTGGCTCCATTGACGTCTCTGTGCGTTGATTAGGTAGTGAATTAGCAAAGTGCAAGAAAATGCGAACGTAGACGAATAATGATGCTTCAAAAAAGAAAAAACATCTTGGCTTACTAGAACACAAGCATAAAGTAAAATATATGCTTTAGCCTACTGTACATTTCATTGATTTTTATTGTTCCGATTCATTCCTCACTACATATTATGCATTGGCTTAAGGTAGCTCAAAATAAAGAAATATTTGTACACTGGGCGACGTGGTGGCGGTTGAATGTATGTAAAAGCACGTGGCAAACAGGGACGTATGTAGAACGAGTTCAACAAAGTACGACGGCGTTTGCGATTGCCCACCGCGTTATTCTGGCAATCCTGCCTTTACGCACCGTGAATGCACGTATATCACATCTCATTCCGCACAAATGCGTGCCATCAGCTCGCTCGAATAAACCAGCTGCTTCATTCAAGCCTCCAACACGTGATCTCGGAAATAAATTTTGCCGAACGAAGCAGCATGGCTGTATATTTGTGCTTGATGATCGGCTATAATAGTAGTATGCTACAAAAAGTTAATTTACGGATAGCTGCGAATTATCACAATTCTCCTCATATTAGTAAGCTGTACTTTCAAAAAGCGAGATGGATTTCCTTTGCACTAGGGTATTGATCGCCACCGAAGAAATCAAGCTTCACTCGGATAGCGGAATTTCTTCCGACTTTCAGCTCTGTTAATTCAATTTGAATTCAACTTTCAATTCAATTAATTCAACTCGAAACTATCGCCATGAGAGAAAGACGTCTGCTTGCGGGCAAACGCGAAAAGCATCCGCAAGCCCGTCTATGCTTTGCAATAGCATTTAAACTGCCGCAATTGCTTGCGGATGTTTATTAATTTTTATTCAATCCAGCAATGGGCTAACGACTAAATCAAAGAAAATGACACACCGCACTCTTCAACGAGAGGAACGGAAGGTTCCAATAAAAGTGAACTCACGCGTTTCTCTTGTAAGTGCCTCAAAGCACGACCCAGTTCCATCTGCCGCAACTCTTCACTCAAGTCACGATGAAGGAAGCGGGGACGAAGCCGGACAGGGCAAGAGCGCATTGTGACCTTTCACGAGCACGCACGGACTAGGCTTGTTTTTGTGCTCGACTGCCACTTAATGTTTCCAACTTGAAACGCTTTCAACAGCACACACTCTGTTGTTTTTAGTGGGCAGTTGGTTAACGTTTCGTAGTTTTAATCAGTCAGGCACAACCTTCTTTTTTGCTTTAAAAGAGAGGAGCGTTTTCCGCGGCAGTGAGAAACAATCCGTCTTTTTTTTTTACTTTTCCGCTGCTGCCTTCTGCCGAATGCCTCTGGAAACGTGTTGAAAGAGTGCCGGGACTTTCACCAGTTGATTTGTGAACCGGCATCCTGTAGATGACGAGTGATGAATATAAGTGGCTCCTCCGGGGATGTATGTCGTTCCTAGAAGCCATGTAGTACTCACCGACTGCTTTTTGAGCAGGCCCGAAAGCTTTCCGGCGTTAAGAGGAAGCGTTACCTCGGCCACAACTCCAACGCGGCCTATTCAAGTACATGTAAAACGCAGATACGATTTCGCGAGGTAACCCCTGGACGGATTTTATTAAAGTTGGTTGCACTTGAGAGAAAAAGTTCAATTCTAGTGACTAATGGGAGCAGAACTTCGATTTATGTCCTGAACTTTTTTAAGAGGATTTTCGAAAAATTACAGTTCGGGGTGGCCTTTCGATCTGCTTTGTTATGTCGGACGGTTTCTCTGAGGTCTCTTGTTAAACGGTTTAGCAGACTGCATGTGGTTCAAGTATTTCCACTTGCGCTCGTAACCGCAAGATATTACAGAATTCTCCGCACAATTATTAAGATCGTTTGGTTCGTTTGAACGAGAAATGCTTGCAAAAAATTGTCTAAGCAATAGCCATAATACCAGCATACGAACCAAACCACAATGCCATCACCAGCATCTAGCCAAAGCCACATTTTGAAGGGTAACGGAGGTAACAATCCCTAACAAGAAGTCCCAGCAGACGTAAAACTTCCCCACACAGAAATACCCACACTTCGCTCTTGGAATTTTTTTTTCGAAGGGACTAACGGGAGGAAGAAGCTCTCGTGACGAACGCGCTGAGCCGGCCTCTGGGATTTTTCTACCTATTCGCTGCCCTCGACGAACCAGTGGCTCGGTATGTATTGCAGTACGTGGGAATCTGCAAAGCCAAGATGCCGCGCCATCGGAAGATACCTGTCGAAACAGAAGAGAGAAAAACGCAAGCGCTCCTACGGCTGCGTGCTTTCTTCTGGCAAATTAGAGTACAGTTGCGCGTTAATCCAACGATTACGCTCCAGCCATGACAAGATGACGGCCGCAGCTCGCGAGGTTAGTCTCGCGAGGAGGCTTAAAATGAAATTCCTTGCCGTCTTGTCCCACTGCGCGACTCGCGTCGTGTGAGCCAAGAGCCGAAGTACCTCGACAAACGTTGGTGGTTCGTGACGAAAGAGGGTGGCCCAACGCGGATCCGTGGCGCACCGAGTCTACTCGTGAATAAAACGAGCGTGTCCTACGTTGCAGGGCGGCCGCGGGAACTAGATGGGGCCCGTCGTAATTGCGTGCGGAATACGATACGAGTAAAATACGGATGAAGTGAAGAATAAGCATGACGCAATTAATCTTCCACTCCACCGTGCGAAAATGTACAGCGGAGCTATTGCTTACGTTACACAAGCACCACCACCAAAACAAAGCGTACCGCTGTCCAGATCAATGCAGCGTCAAAGAGCGCCTTCGCTGTTCGTGCTTGGCCACTGCGGTGGTCCCCGTGCATGATCACGGCATAAGACCTTTTTCATCCACGCTGTGGCAGCAGTGCATTCATGACCCCAGAAAACTTCCGGTCATGCATTTCTGACAGTCAAGTTTGCCAAGAAAACGGAAGCATATTGCGCATAAATCACTGTAGGCACATATTCTTGATGTGTTCAGATATCAAGAAAGTGCGGCATGTGTAGATCTCATATATGGGGGTTCTTTTTTGTGGCACTGAACAATAAAATCAATTTGTAGAACATTCCAACTTCTTAGCGCAACTCATGCCAGCTGGAGGGTTCTGTAAGTTTATAGGCTATTGTTACTTGCGTTGTTCCATAGGGCTTAACCGGAAGTCTTCTGGGAAGTCTGTTTGTAAGCGTGAAAGGGGTCTGGACGCCGTGAACATAAAAGGGTGTGAGTAAGCCGGCAAAAGGCTGTTTCACATGCTGCGACTGCAACGACGAAAATCGGTGCTGTCGCACGCGTAGCAATGCGATTTTTAGAGGGCTCATTTCACATGATTGCGATTTTAACAATGCGACTGGTGCGACGCCCAGGTTTGCTTAGTGCCAGGTTTCGTGGCACACGCTGCATAATTCTTTTATTGTAGTGAATAAAACGTGTACATTAGAATATTATTGACTTCTCTTGATTATAAGCAAATAATATGTACGTTTACTCATTTAAAAACGTTAGTTAAGATTTGTCTTGGGGTGCGCGACGGCGGTTACTGTAGTTCAGTGCGACATCGCGCACGTAAACAGCTGTTCGCAGGTGGTTCAGCGATGTGTGTTGTCTTATCTACCTTCTATGACCGTTTCGTTCTGCCTGTGCTACAACAATCTGCAAGATGACCTATCGACACCTTATATGCAGTATTCGGAATTCGGCTGCCACGAAGTTGTCGTGTCAGCCCAACAAGATCCTCGCGCTACCCGTGCTCGGCGTCAGCGTCTAGAGAAATGTTGCGTGTATATTGCCTGTCATTGCGCATATGTGGTGCCTGCTCCTAGCCATGTTCTGACGCCAAACGCAACAAGAAGCACCAACCCGAACGCCCGCGTGTGCCCCTGAACGAAGCCTCAAACGATCTGTGTGATTACGACGTGGAATGAAAATTGTGTTGTGAAATTCAACCTTAGCGCTAGCCTGGTTCGTCCATCGCCGTGCTTGCGCTGCGAATATAAATATGGGAGCCCCCTCTCAATATTTCTAAAGGCGCAAAAGCCGACGCATCAAATGTTTCGAGCAGTTACCGTCACTTTTGTAGAAACCTGTACGTTGTAACATAGCATTCTAAAAGACACGGTTCTCGTCCACTTTGTTGTCCCGTGTCTCGCGCTGGTAGTATACTCGGAACTTCTAACAAGAAGACCATATCAATACGCGCTATTCATAATGCAGGATCGTAGGCCCACGGCAGGTGCACTTGCCGTAGAATTTTTCAGCTTTCTGCTCAGCCTCGCACGCCTCTCACGGTTAGCCTGTTTTGTGGAAATAAATATTATTATTATATTATTAATGTTATTAGATATTATAGTTTCTTCACTGCAATTTATAGTAATCATCCAGATTTCTTAAGCTAGTCATGCATTTAACCTGTATTAGATCAACATCGTTACGACATGCTTATGGGAGTCATTTCAAATTCGATTGCTCAGCCAGAGAAAGTACAATTGCAAGCCTCAATGTTTATTCCAATTTGGTATTCCTAAACATTATATTGGCAGAATTTTATGCCTGCTTGCATTTCCTGCAATTCAATGTTCAGAGCTGGAAGAACTGATTCCTTTTCTTGCTGTCGAATGGCTGCTTCAATGTTGATAGCAAGCTATAATTATTCATTTCGAAAGTGTTAAGCAATGACTATATGTCTAAGCTTATCAATGCGTTTTTGTTCCACGAACACAATTAAGTTTTCTCGCTCCCTCTCATTGACAGCCATGGAATGAAACCGTTCACTTTCATAAGTATCAGGATGCAAACATTCTGGAGATTGTCCTGAGCATTTGTCTGCATCCTATAGTGTGCATGTTTGTATTAAGTTCTCGTGTTACAATCGCAGTGATCTACACATATTGTTATATTGCAACAAACTAATTTATTTAACTTTGTTTTCAAATGTACCATGTGGCCATGCAGTAACGACTGCATTAATAAGCAAAAAAGAAAACTGCAGATTCAGTGTACGTGTTGGAATCTATGCGAAGTGAAGATTCTGTCAAGTGGTCAATTAAATGCTGTTAAAGTAACTGCAATATATACAATTTGTCTTATTTCCAACAATCCAACATGTCATCTTTTGCAAGGTTTGCTTATGCACCTCATAGGTCACAACCTTAATGCATGTCATGTAATCTTTATGCATTACACTGTTCACAAACCATACCGAAACGCAAACGGCAGTTAATGTAGATGCACGCTGCGAGACATCAACACAGTGACGTTTGTTGAGCAAGGAATGGTGCGAGGTGTATGCAGATGAATGAATGACGTACTTATGTACTTATTTATTTATATACCTCGCAGGCTGCAAGGTTGGAGTATTATGCAAGGGGGAATAAAAAAGTTGTTACAAAAGGAAGAAGGGCACAACATTAAGAAAAAAAACCAGCAAAAAAAGCAGTACCACTACATTGCACCAACTAGCCCAACATGTTTTACTGGCACAACATTATACAATACTTAACAAACAATAACAGAAAAAGTTACTGCCCATGCACCCTGTACAGACGGTAAACCAGCGAAGTTGAAATGTGCAGTCCCGGTTTTTATCGCTGGGTTAATTCCAATGGCTTATTCAAGTCTTTCTATATTATTGGTTATGTCTGTGTTTCTTAATGAGGTTATGCATATGTTTGGCTTGGGTTTATCACATTGTTTATTTGGAATGCCGCCATTGCACTTTGCAAGATCACCATCTTCGAAAGTGCAATGAGCAGCGGTTCATTGTGTTAATCCAGGTGGTCCGTCGAAGTCTTTCTGAATTATGTTACGCATTCGTGTTTTGTAATGCGTTAATCATAATGTTTATGACTCAGTTATGCACTTAGTTACCAAGTGACACACCGGGGCTGCACATTTCCTTTAATTAAATACAGGGACACATTTTTGAACCTATAGGGAAGTCTGAGAGAGACTTCTGCACGCGCGCTCTGCTGCTAGAGAGAAATGACGTCACTATCGGTGTAGCCAATGGCCCGCCACACCTTTGCTGCAAGATAATTATGACATCATGATCTTGTCTTAACCCCGTCCCACTCTGTGTCCCTTCCTTGCAATAATGCGTAGATAAATGTTTATGTGTTAAATGCATAAGTATTTCTATGTCTACCCAACAAGAAATGTCTCCGTCCCTCATGTAAGACGAACAATGGCTCACAACCTCCGAAACAATGGCTCATACCCCTACGCTAGGGTTCTTGTGATCGGACCATGAGTGTTTCGCCTAGGCATATACAGCTTCACTCTAAAAAGAATGAACACCTTTCTGCTAGATACCAAGATAATCTCATGAGGTGTACTAACAAATGAAAGTTTATTGACCATGCCGAGTAAATGCTCGTCGACAAGCAATAAATCGAATTTACACAAAAAGCAGAAGCAAGATCTGATGCGTGTCCATACAGATCCCAACAGGAAACGCATCCATCTCTGAAAGTGTAACAGCAGCCATGCTGACACAAGATTCTCC
The DNA here is from genome assembly GCF_038994185.2 of Dermacentor albipictus. Taxonomy (NCBI): domain Eukaryota; kingdom Metazoa; phylum Arthropoda; class Arachnida; order Ixodida; family Ixodidae; genus Dermacentor; species Dermacentor albipictus. Next base: position 105,352,333 of record NC_091828.1, read on the forward strand.
CAGTGTATTTGCATCTACAGCATCCATAATTTCTCTAGGCAGCCGATCTCCACAGAATGCTAGCTTCTTCCTCTACAATGCACTCTCCACATCTGAGCGTGCATCGTAGAGGAAGAAGCTAGCATTCTGTGCAGATCGGCTGCCTATAGAAATTACGGAAGCTGTAGATCTAAAAATGCTGGGTTAATCTTGTCATCACGGCCTCCGTTAGAAATGGATGCATTCCCCGTCAGGAAATGCACATGAATTTTTGCTTCTCCTTTTTGTGTATGTTCAGTCTATTGCTTGTCAGCGAGCATTTACTCGGTGTGTACATTAAACTTTTGATTGTTAGATCATCATGGTTTTCTTGTTTGTCCTATGTGTTCTTTGGTGCCATTTGCAGCCAGGCTATTCGTTTTTTTTAGACTGCAGCAAGTCACTTTAATAGCCCTCATGATACCTTATAAAATCTTTTATTTGGCCAATGTAGCAAGAATTTACAGTGTGAAGCAGCAAGAACAGGGTATGCTAACTTCTAATTAAAAGGTTTATTGCGAAAATGCAGTGATCTATAAAGGTTACCACAAAGTAGTACAGCAATAAAACCTGATAAAGACTAGTGCTTGATGAAACCAAACATAAAAGCAGGAAAGGGGGAAAATACATATAGATATACAAGTCCAGGGAAAAAAAACAGTGATCACCAAGTGTGCAAGTGGCTACCTTCCAGGAAACTCATTTTTTCCCCAATGGCATGGAACTGGAAGAATGTGCTTGCATTGCATAAGCAAACTGTCAGTCTGTCTATTGGAATAACAACAGTGTTTCTTGAAAGGTGCTGGCATGCAGGATTGGCAATTGTAATTATTTTTTCCTGCACTTGGAATTTTTCTCTATTTTCTTTCTGTAGCATATTTATTTATGTTTGGCTGCATCAAGCACCAATTTTTATCTATCCTTCAATGATGTCTTTCTTTTTCTGGGGAAAACTCGGGGAAGGCAGGAGATGGAAATTCAAGACGATGAGCAACATGAGAAAAAGGTGAAAGTAGGAGCCAACGTTTCCACACGTGGACTTTGAAGAAGACAAGTCCACTTGTCAAAACGTTGGCTCCTGCTTTCACCTTGTTCTCGTTTTGCTCATCGCCCTTTTACAACTCGCCACATTTTTACAAATGAACCTCAGTTGAAAGTTAGTCTTCATTCATATCTAGTGTCATCCTGTTGATACTGCTTCATGCTATGCACTCTTGCAACATTTGTGTGTGTATGTGTGCACACGTGTGGATTTGGATGCGAGATCGGGCCCTTGGGCAGAGGTATCATTCTTCTCCTGTGCAGCCTTATGAATTCATTAACTATACTGCAACAGAAATGCGATGGACAGGAACGAAGTGAACACACAGAGCGCTTCGTTCTTGTGTGTTGTCTATCTGTTGCACTTTAGTTAATAATGAATACACACAAACTCATCTAGTTTTCAGGTATTATGTCAGGCTTATAAGCCCGCTTGTATCCTGGAATATCTGCATGGCTATGTGTACTGTAATTTAATTTCTGGCCATGTGCTGGCAAGTCGCGTGTTAATCTCCTGATTTTCCTGACAATCTTGTGTGATGTGCAGGCCCAGACAGTTTTTGGTGAATCCATGCAGGGTGTTGTGCAGGGTGTAATCTGCATTACAAGTGCTGCTTTGATTGCTTTCTGTTCAGCTTTTCTAGGTGTAGGATGACCTAAAATGGTACTCAGTTATGTGGGGTTTAGTTTTATGTAGTGTCATACTACTGTTACACTGCTATTGCCAGATCAGTGTACTATATGTGCCTTATGTTTGCTTGTATCTTCATGACTAGCAACCTCCTCTGTGTGTTTGGCAGTTGCATATAGTCTCCTGGCCTAATTGTTTGCCCCCATATTCCACGGTATGGGCCTGTTGTGTTTCAAGTTCAGGTACTCCCGAGGTTGTGTTTCTTAAGGGAGGGGTAGTCGTCTTTGCATCTCATATGCTAGCTGGCATAGTATCGTGCGATGAGGTTCTGAGCTCTTGAGACAAAGAAATTGTGCTGCAGGCTGCAACTCTACTCTGTCTAGGTGCTTGTTCGTTAGCTCTTTCTCATAGAGGTCTTCAAGCATGGTACAGTTGGAAAGACCTGTTATTACTACCCGATGCCTGTATTCGATGAGTTGTCTTTTTTGTGTGCTGTTGGTAATTCATACCGTACCATACCTTGGACACAAGCACAGCATCTGCGATTTTCTATAGTATCCGCTCGCCCACCCCCGTTATTTCGAGATTATTCTTTTCACCAGGTGTGGAAGTTGCGTCCAGGCATTGCATAATTGTTTCACCCACATGCTGACTCTGCCGTCATGGGCTTACACTAGCTGAAGATTTGTGGATGTTGACTTGCGGGCATATTTGTCCAGCTATGTGGATCACAATGTGCAATCTGGGGTAGTTCTTGATTCTAGTCTTTCTTTTTTTCTGACGTCGATATGAGCTGACTTATCAGAAAGCGAGAGGCCAGACTAGCCAAGAAAGTCTGCAGTGTTGTCGAGGGCTTGTTGCATCATTTTTTATTTCTGTATAAGATAGCTTTCCCACAGAGTGTAATACACCATAGGCTGTAGTGTTTCTTGTAGTATGCCCGTATTGTTGGTGTGTGTGGGCTAAACGTACCTCCAACTCTCACCTGGAATTTTCTGTCTTTCAGAAGGTTAGTTTAAGTGTTCTACCAGAAATGTTTTTGCACATCGTTCCTCTTATTAGAGCAGCATGAGGTACTGCTGTTAACCCTTTAATGACGAGAGATATAAATACCGAGAAAACATGTTTATTGTTCTATCTAAATATGCAAAACACGTCAAGAGTAAGCATAATCAACAAAAAGAAAAAATATTTTGCAGAAATTTTTCAGCAATAGAGGGAAAACCCCAGGCAGGAAACAGGAAGTGGGCTTCACCCCATTGAAGCCACCTAGCTTTATTTTCAATTTGTATAGACAGCTCTTATCATATGTGAACCAGAGGTGCCCATTTCATTTGCTTTACATCAGATGTGCGACACCAATGCAGCTGCATACGTTGCATTGGCCTGTCTCCTCTGAACTTGCTTGCACAAGACAGTGAGTCGCGTGCCAAACTTCTGCTTCCTCGTCCAGTGTTCCTGCTCTAAACCAACAAATGACGCTTGCCGCTTGTCATTCAGTGTTGGCCGAAGACATTTAGCTAGAAACTTCGTACTCGATACTTAAACTCGACAAGAGAAAAATTCTTTTTTGGTGTGTTGCCTGTAGGCAACACTCGTCAATAAAGGGTTAAAAGCCTCTTCACTCTGTTCATTTTTTCATAAGCGGTATTACACAATGTCCTGCAATAAGGTTTCTGCTGCTTATGGCCCACTCATATCTGCCAGAAGAGACAACTCTTGAAAAAGGTTTTCTTTGTGCTATGTGTGCGACGTAGTATGAGCATTCATGCCTTGACATTTATACATCTGTAGAACCAGCTTCTTGACAGAGTACTTGCTATACCTGATCATGCTTACTTGTGCAGTGCTGTTGAACAATACATATTGATGCAATGAATATTTACACACTTGAATTATCACGAAAGATGCATGGTTGTTTTACAATTCTGCGCTTTGCTTTCTATTGGTGTTAGATTTTGCATAAGCATGCCCCCCGTGCAATAGCATTTTGAAGTGTAAGGGTTCAATAAAAGGTGATGAACTAAATTTAAGTGCAAGATGCAAGAGCTTTTTTTCGCACCTATGACTCCCATCGAAATGCGGCTTCCATGGCTGGCAAATCAATCCCTCGCCTTGTGTTAGCAGCAGAATGCTATAGCCAAAGTGGCAGGTGAACAAATTGAAGAACAATATTTCTGTCTATAATTTTTTTTCTTGCCTGTATGTAAGTAAAGTTTGGAATAAGTTTGTCATTGCAAAAAAGCCCAGTTTGTGTTCTTTTATTGAATAAACCACATATTGTGTATAGTTGAAATGCAGAAATTTGTTCTAAAATCCTCAGGTGATATATGTTCTTGCAAGTAGCATGGTATTTCATTACTTATAAAGATAGTAATCGCAGCGGATATCGTTATATGGGTTTACACACTAATATATGTGATCACAAACTTATTAGAAACTTGCTAGAAACATGTAAGGCATGAATGTTTCTGCACACTTGATCAGCTGTGAACGTGCAAGAACTGCTTGTACTGGCTGACTTCACTGCAAAGTTTGGATTTACTTTTCTTCAGCGTGTCGTTTTATACTGTTTTATCCAGACAAGAACAGGGCGTTTGCCTGCTTTTCGCATTGTTGCACGAGTTCTACATAATTGTGCAGGAGGGTACGTTGTCACTGTATTTACTTAATCTACTAGCTGTGCAGTTAGTTACCTTGCAGAGCAAGTGTTCATACAGATGCAGTAAGGATACAAAGTCCGCAACATAGTCAATGTTTATTGGTTTCTGTGCAAGAAAAAAAAATTCCAGAGAAGAGGTGCAACTAAACGTGCATGTAATATTTTATTCAAGCCACGGATTTAATGCTATCGTAGCAAATTCATTACGATAGCCTACACTTTTGCTCTGTCAGATTTAATAAGAGGCAAGATAAGCTTTCAAGATGCATCGGGAAATTCGTGCTTGAAAACCGACAAGAAAATGCAACTGAACGGTACCGCGTTCAGCGCAACGTTGAAACTTCGGGTACTTTGCTGTCTTGTCATTTGCCCTTGCCGAGGTTGAAATAATTCAAGCTGCTCCGTAAGCGCGATTTTTGCATGCTACTCAAAACATTGTAGCGACCTCGTCGTCTGCTGGGGATCGAACACCTCCTAGCACTGACAACTCGCAAAGGCGTACGAAGCAAACGTGAAAATGCACTTCATTTGCTGTGGAGAGTGTCAACAAACGCATAGAAATCGGAGAATGCAATATGCGGTACAAGTTTTTTATTCTCCCTTCGCGTACGTACCGAATTCGACGATCCACGTCTCCGCGTATTGCACTTGTCGATCGAGACGCCATTTTCCAAAACAAACCAGCGAAATAGCTCCTGTGGCAGCTCTCCGCGCAATTTCGACGGAAAATCGCAGCGATCGGTGCGACGGTGCGACTGTGCGACCAACCGGTTGGTCGCAGCCGAAAATCGGGGGGTCGGCACTGCGACTGCGATCTTCATCGCAAACGACGGAAATCGCACTTCCGGTGCGACGAAAATCGCATCATGTGAAACAGGCAAAACGGGATTCAATCTCGCGTACGCGGGCGAGGAACGCGGCCCGAATGCGCTCTCTCTCTCTCCTGTCACGTGCGAGGAAGGGCATCAGGCGAGGGAGGAGGGGCGTTCTTCTCCGACGGCTGCCAGGGTGCCTTGATGACCTCCTCGCACGCCGCTCCGTACACAGTGGAGACCACCGCGGCGTTTACTGCGGCCTTGGCTACGCGAATCGTGGACGCCGTAGTAGATGCCATCGCGCCGTAGGGACGCGTTGCCGGGGATCGTGTGTCTTGAAAGCGATCGGCGACGTGGCCAAAGAGGGCACGCGCGGGCTTCATCTTCACAGCGATCTGCGATGCTTGCAGAGGGCGCGTAGTGCCGGCAGCTTCGTATGCGCTGTGCTTTCGACGTTTCAGTCGCGTAGAAGCGAGAGATAGGTCAAGGTGAATTCGATTGCTGAGGCCAAGATTCCTCGTCCCAGAATATTGAAATCGAATATCGATCGATATATGTTCGTGTTTACCTGTGCGCGCTTGACACCGTGCTGGGTAATTTAGTTAAAACAAGTTGGTGGCCTAGTAGGTTTGAATATATGATAGAATCTGTAGGCGCGACCGAAGAAGGACGAGGAAATACACATACACACAAACACAGCGCTATTTGTTTAGAATCTTTTAACCAACCATGCATGTCCATTTCATCGTCCTCAGCGTTGACACTTGGGTTACACATTTTTTCCCCGGTCGTTCTAAAATACATTAGAATAAAAGAACTCTGGTATGTAAAAACTTTTTCATGGTTGTTAATGCTAGTGCCGGAACACTGTTTCCATCTTCAAAACTATCCCGAACAAATGCTTCTGTCGGCAGAGTAATCTCGAAGGTTGTAGCTTTGGCTCCATGCACAATGCGCGCGTGTATGGTCCCCTTCCTTTGACAGCAGAATAACAGTTTCACGTATCTTCATCGACGAAAATAAGTACAAACGCGGCACGTTCCAGCATGACGTGCATAACTACGACTAATGGTTTATGTTCGGATACTTTAATTCGTGTTTTGTCAGCTACAGCGGCTCAACGCGGCTAAATATTCCATCTATAAAGTATGTAGCCAAAGAAAGCGACGAACAGCTCGCACATGACATTTCTTTTTTACAAAACAAGAATCCCGACAAACAAGTTCCCACCACTTACAGTCCTGCACTCTATGTGGTGGTGCCACCAGCCAGTGAGGGCTGAGCGACGACAATGCGTGACGACAGTTCGTAGAGTAAGAGAGAGAGCAACACTTCATTGAACTCGAATAGATGATCGCCTTCGGAACAAAGTCCCGGAGTTCTGGCCCTCCCTTCGCTCTTCAGGCATCCGGGCGCTGTGCAAGACCAGGACGTTACTGACTGCAGTTGAACAAAAATGCTAATTTTGCTTTTTGCCCTGGCACGATGTTTGAGAGCCGCTTCAATGTCGGCTGGCAGGGATTGCTGATCTGCCCATGAGCCAAAGATAAACCAAGCTGTAGAAGGGGGCAGAGGGGTCCAATGGGAAAGAGGAGGCAAAATAAATGAACAACTCCAGAGTATGCCGTCTGTATTGGGGTAACCGCAGCAGCGTGACAATTGCGGAATAGGTCCAGCACCTTCATAGATCATATGGCGCCGCGCATTAAGAAGAAACGGGTTTGTCAGAGCGTGTCGGAAGAGTCTTGCCTGCCATCTCACGAGCGGTGGCTCGAGAAAAGGGAACCGACGGCTCTTTAGGCGGGAGCTCAAGGGTGGAGGATCGCTGTAGACATTCTGTTGCAACTGCCGGCCCAATGCCAAGCGCCTGATTAAGAGCATCGCGGATAAGCTGGTCAGCAGTGCCATGACCTGGCAGTGGAACCCAGCCTGATAATATTGTTATTTCTATAGAATACGATACGCATTCCGCGACGACTGTCAATGATTGACTTAACAATGATGGCTATCAATGACTATGAATCAACAATTTTTTTAGCGTTTGTCGATTCATGCTTTCGACGAAGGGTTTTTCGTCGATTATTTGAATAATGAAAACTTTGCCGGACGCTTTTCGAAACGTTGAAGGGCAATTACCTAGTGTTGCATAATCCCATCTTAGAATTTAAGACATGCAACTATGTTTGAAACACAAGTGTATAATCGCTTCATAAACTGGCGGATAGCACGGAATTAAATAATTTGCATGGTGCTAGTGGATCTTTGCAAAGTACAATTAAACAAGAAATAAGAAAAATGCGAATGTGAAAGGTGAACTCAAACTGGAATATGTAAGAAATCGCAATACGCGAGGGGAAACGAAAATGACAGGTATAGGAATTTAAATTGCCAGCTCTTTCTTTTACAGCTGGAAGGAATGTCACTTGGTTGGGAGGTTTGGCTAGAACCGGCACCTTCATTGAATGACCAAACATAGATGCACGGACGCTATATAAATTCCCGGAATTGACATGAACTCCATCGCCCTGTCGAACACATGCTGAAAAACCGGCAACTAGGCTGTGCCGCGCCTTTAATGGACTGGGAATGGCACGACGATCAACGACTGGGTTGCTACGACATGTCTTGAAATGCTAGGCGTTTCAAACCTACCGCTTCGGCCCACGTGGGTGTAAAGAGGAGAAGCACCCGGTTCGGCATCGCTCGGGACTCCGAAAAGCAGTCGACAGTCGCTCTCCCACAGCCGCACAGTCACTGCTCGTGCAGCGCCATTCGAGAACGATTTCAATATTTTCGCGATTGTCCCGTCAAACCCTCGATACGATTATTCGAACACGTTTAATCGATTAAGTCAATTAAATCAACTGAAGTCAGACCAGCAACCAGCACCAGGCTACGAAGCACCCGGACTCCACCAGCTACAGCCCTTGCCGAAATTTGACTGTGAATCTGCGCCACATATGGTAATGAAAATAGCGGGCCTTCCTTTAAAAACTGGCGGATCCCACGCACTATGGAAATCGATGTGAACGAAGCTTAGTATCCTATTTGCTATGATTGACAATAATTAACGATGATGATGGGGATAAATGTGCAGTTCTTTGGAGTTTAGCCGAATACGAGAGTGATGAGTTCATGTTAAACGTCGCGTTGCGTGCTCCACTGCTGTTTGTGTGCGCACTCCACAGAACAAACAGGGAGACATGTTTGGTTCAGGCGTTGTTGCGCGTCATCTTTCATAACATCTCAGAGAGTTGAGCATTATCATCGTCTCACATGAAACATCGTATCGCGGTGGAAATTGTCAACTTTATTTGAATTATCGGGCTGTATGTAATTGAATATCTTATTCCGGAATTATACGTATACATTGTAAACGTACATTCGCAGTCTGAAGCACGTTGCGCTGCGTAGGAAAAAGGCTCCTGTTCCGCGCGACGCTTCTTTCGAGCGTGGGTGTCCTCGACGCTGAGTGCCCGGGTTGGAACCATTTTGCTGGCCCGGTCAGCAGGCTATTAACACTCAGTAATGCTGGGGTGTGTGATATCTACCCACAACTGGGTGTGACGCTAATCATTTGGGACGCATCTTGGACGATGAACGAGGAGATGTTCAGATGTAGATTTGGAACGTTGTAAGCCATTTTTTCTTGCGTTGTGAACGAAAACGCACATGCTACCGATTGCATGTTTTTTTGAATCACGCCGCGAGAACCTGTGCTGATCCACAGCGTGATCTCAATGCGCCGTCAACGTCTGATATCGACCGCAGTGACCAACGCACTTGCACATGACCAAATTAAGTAAGATATAATACAGAGCCCTGAGACATTCCTGTTTACAGTTGAGGGAAGGATGGAGAAATAGCGCCAACAATGCTCTTGGCTTGGGCGAGAAGCAAGTCACGGGTCTAGTTGTTGGTAGAAATCCAGGAACCTCCCCTTCGAATTGTGCCCAGCACGATGTTATGGATTGCGTATTCGAACGCGTTTTTTTAGGTGAGCAGCTTGTATGGCTCTATGTTAACCGCTGCTGTAATTGTCAATAATTTGTTTGGAAATGTTGAGTAGCACATTTTAAGTGGGAGATGAGTCGTGGATAGTCAAGAAGTCGTGAGTGTAGGTGATCGAATTACCAGAGGTGGCGATTAAATTTGCTAAAAATTATGTGTTCTAGCAGCTTACCCACGAATTATGTGAGAGAAATAGGCCGTATGTTCGTGTGGTTCTCCGTGCTTGGAAATGAAGGAGAGCTGGACCGATTTCCAGGGATCCGGAATTTTCCCCGAGATTCGCGTCTCCTTCATGATGCACACTTAGTGCTGGTAGGCTGATTCGGAGAAACTGCGGAGACTTCTCACGGTGAAGTGTTCTGGGCCGGGGGCCCTGTTCTGGCAGTGGCATGTGCGTAATTAAGCTCGTCACCCGAAAAGTGATATGCTTTGTATCAGGAAAAAAATTGGCTAGAAGTAGCTTTGTCTGATTGCAGTTCTCTAGCAGATGTTGAAAGCTGTGAGGGTAGGGCTTGTTCACGTTCATGTGCCAAGGTTTTTAAGAGGCCCTGCGTCTCCGCCACTGCTGTGGAAAGAATCGTAAAAAAAATGTTTATATTCCAACGGCACCTAGCTGGTGCTAGGTGCCGTCCTTCCGGTGGGTGCCGCCACGTTTGTTGACGCAAAGCCTTTGGGGCAGCTTTTGGAGCTTCAGCTAAAATCAGTGAAATAACGTGCCGGATGCGAAAGCCAAACGCAGTTTGCGTCTCGAGCATGCGCAGTCCCTTCGGCGCTATTTCTTAGGGGCCCGAAACATTTATGGGGCCCCGATGCTAAAACTCTATTAAGGCGGAAGCCTTAATTGGCTCATACCGCCGATGAGCTTGAATAAAACGCGTCGTCCGGTATAATGGTACAAAAACTATCTTCAACAATGGCTCATACCCCCCTAAGCAAGCAAAAAAATGCAATGTCTTATACCTGTCGTAACGCAGAGGCTACAAGCTCTCGGCAAAGTGAGGCGTACAGTGCGTATACGTTGTAATCACGCATACAACGCACAGAAAAGCGTCGTCTAGTCGAGTGGCACAAAAAAAAACACGTGACCTTCTCAACGTCTGATACCCCCGTAAGCAGGGAAAAAATGCGACGGCTGATACCCCCGTAAGGCTGAGGCAGCAAGCGCTCAGAAAACTGAAGCGAGCAGTGCATGCATTCATTTAAATCACCCAAACAACACACAGAACTGCACGCGTTTCAATCCCCTGCAGAGAGGACGCAACGTAAAGTCGAAGAGAAAGGTCGTCGGCGCGAGTCTGACCCCGCTATACGAGCGCGCTAAGCCGCAGCGAAGCGTATGAAAACGAGTCGAAGAAGCCGAACCGCGAAAGCAGCAACACGGCCATGCCAAGTTTACCAAGTGAGCAACAGGCCTTCGCCTTCACATGGTACAGGAGTGTAACATACTGCTGAACGTTTTGCTTCCGTTAGCAGTATTTTCCAATAAAAATGTCACTTTGCCCGTCCACGCCCTGCACTGATCGCTCTTGCCCGTGTCTTTCGTCCCTTTTGCGCCGTTTGAGAATCGAATTTTGATGAAATGACTTCAGAATGTCACAGCGAAAAACTGTATACACGATGTTCGCGTTGCGGCTAATCACACAGGGATTCTTTTCTTCGGCATTCGCGTGGGCGTCTGGTTTGCCTACATGGTTAGCACCGAGACTGTTTTTCAGCACTGCCTTTGGCATATTACAGGGGCACACTAATGACTTTGCGCACCAATACATGCAGTGTACGTCTGCCGCTGAAGCACCACTTTCGGCGGCAACTACTTGTACCTTTCGGAATACAGTTTTCTGAACACGGGATCGAAGTGAAATCTAAATTTCATCGCAGCCTGCAGTCAGAGGTCCGTATCGAAAGGTAGAGTTGGTACTTCGCTGTACAATCATCGCATTCCTGACACCATGTCACACTGGGCGATGAAGTCGCGAGAAAATGTTGAGTTCTGCTCATTTTCCGGGCTCGGAAATATTCTAACATATTACGTTATATATATACGGCATATATACGTATGTATACGTTAGATAGCCCAACTCCGGTGTCACATGACCTGTGCGTTTAAGGGTTACGAGCTACACGCGTCTTCTGGTCAGCGAAACTTCATTTACGACTCACGCGACGATAACTGGACGAGGCTCCACTGTGAGCCGGCCAACTTGGAATCGATTCATCGTCAAACTTTGCGCTAGTCATTGTGCATATTTCTTTGTCCCCGTTTGTCCAGCGCGAAGTTTGAGGACGATCGAGGCCCGTCCGCGTGCTCTATCAGAGGTAGTGTCACCTAATTTGCCTTTTAGCCACACCAGAAGCAGAATAGTGCGTGTTTATGTGTTTTGTTAGATTGCATTCATGAACTTCTCTTTCGGTCTGCTTTTCTTGCTTTTGAGTTACGGCATTTCGCGGTGGATTGCTCCTGCAAATAACGACGAACACGCTCTTCTTTATTTCTTCTTGACTGCCCGTCTGAGCAGATGGTATGTCTCTGAGACAAAATACAACGACGGGCAGCATCGTGCTTACGTCACACGCGGTTCGGCTCTGATTGGCCGCATTCGTCCACGACGTCACCAAGCGCGAGGCAGCGCCGGATCGCGATCCAGCAGTGCTCGTTGAGGTCGTCGAGCTGCGTGCACCCGTCTTCCTGTCGATGACACGTGACCCTCTCCTTGACGACTCCCGCGAGTCGCATGAAATCGTGCAAGCCTTCGAAGGACCTGACTTCGTCTCGGAGAGCGGCCGCTGCCTCGTCCTCGCTGATGGACTGGACTTCGGCAAGTTCCTCCAGAAGAGCTCGGTGCCGCAGGACCCGCTCCAGCGCCGCCGCAGTGGTCCTGTCGAAAACGCGATACGTGCCGGGACACGTTTACATCTAGTCGAAGTCGCTAAACTGAAGAAAAGGTTTCACCGCGATACAATAGCAGTGGTAACATGTGTTATGGCGTGGTAGAGCCGATGCAGTCATACGAAGGAAGTTGTTGGAGTAGCTCCTCTGTAGGGTTCGTAATGAAATGCTGTGCTCAGGATAAGACAAGATAATGAAAAATCGAAAGGCATATATATCGCCATCTTGTGGATACGCTGAGGCGTTATGCTTCAAAAAGTAATAAACGCATCACTTCCTGAAGCACTTGATTAGCTTATCTCAGATCCCTTTAGCCCAGCCGAGGATGAGGTCGCGACCTCATTAGGGCAGTTTCAAGAGATTGTTCACATTTCTTTCGAAGCAGCTGCTATGCCGGCTGAAAGCGAATGCTATAAGCGACAGTGGATAAGCCAACGAGCAGTCTTAATAAGAACGGCGGGATTTTTCGGACATTGCAAGGTTAAAGGCACATCTAAAAGAAATGATCAAAATTCAAGAAACGAATAAGAGCACGCGCTGTTGTTCCCGACACGAGTCTTGCGAGTATTTGTGTCTAAGTGCTGCAGTTTCATTACTGGTACTTACTTGTCAGGATTAGCTCCAGCGAGGAATTGCGAAGCAGTGGCCACCAGGCGGGAGTTCCTCCGGGCCGTGTCCCAAATGGCAAACGAGTCCTTGTTCATGTAGCCAGGAACATCGACTCTTAGGAGGCTGTAGTTACGAGATATGCCGTCGGACAAGCGACTCACGAACGCCGCCCAGTTCCAGCCCCTTCGTACCGAAACCGAGAACCTTCGTATGTTTTCGCTGTGCTTGACGACATCAGCCATGCACTCAGAGTCGTCCTCAGACATGCATGTGGCGCTGACGTACAGCTCTGCTAAGCTGCTGTTCCTTGAAAACGACTCAACCACGGCCGTCCAATCTAGGTCAGTTTCATTCGCCGAGTAGGCGAGAGACATCGAGATCAATCGCAGTATCTTGAGCGTGGTGGTTGTTCCAACATAGTCTGTGAGAGCAGACGACAGGTTCTCACTGTGTCTGCCAGGATCAATAATCACAGTCAGCGATGTCACGTGGTTCAGCGAACACAGCTGGTGCAGGAGCCTGCCAAGCGGCGGAGCATCGCTGGTATCCTGCCCGGCTATGACGTCGCGAAAACAATGGTACCTGAGTAAATGGAGAGCGTACCAATAGCAGGCAACCCCCAAGTGTGGCCAGAAAACGACCTTCTCCTCGGCGCCACTTTCTCGAAGGGCTTCGCAGACTTCTTGCAGGACTACGGCGCTCGCGGAGTCCCCATCAATGACCACGTGCTTCAGACTGTCCTTCGCCGAAAGCGCTCTGAAGAAGAGAGCCCACTTCTGGGGTCGCCAGATGTGCAAGGGCAGCGTAAGTTCTTGCAGCGTCTCATTCTCCGTGAGAGCCGTCAGCCAGCCATTCCAAACAAAAGCACCTGTGTGGTGCTGATGAAGACGGCAATGAACAATGTGAATACTGCGCAGCGTCTTATTCTTTGCGAAGATGTTAGATACTTCTTCGACGCAGTGCTCCAGCACCAACGCCTTCCTGAAGTCCAGTCTGGTGATGGTTTTGTTTTCCACGAGTCCTCGCAGTATCAACTGCATAGAGGTGCGGTAAAAAGAGTGCTCTCCCACAAAGCTTAGCGTCGTTAAGGCAGTCGAACTCTTCAGGTACTCCGCGAAAGTGGCACACATTCCTTCTTGAGAGGAGGCCACTACTGCAGTGTTCAAAGAGAGTTCTTTCAGGGTTGAGCACGCCGAGATCGCAGTCAAGAATGCCTCTGCTTCCTTACGTTTCATGTACAAATTAGGAAGATGGAGAGACGTGAGCGACCTCGTCGTCAGCAAAAGGGACGTCAGTTTATCCAGAAAAGAGCTCCGGCACTCCGCATTACTGGTGAACTCGAAGTGCTTCAAGTTTGGCAGGGTCGGCACGACCGCGCAGAAGATACGGTCAGGACCGATGCCCCGGCCGTACGAGTCCCGCAACTTGAGCGACTCGACGAATTGGTTTCCGCGGAGGGCGTCGCACAGGAGCTCGTCGTACAAGTTGAGCCAGCCCATCGTGACGTCGAAATGCGTCACGCAGTGATGCTTCTTGACGAGGCAGTGCAGCAGCGTGGCGACCCGGTGCAGTGTGTCCAGCGAGTGGTCCCTCATGTACGGGCAGTCAATGCTCGCCACGGTCAGCCCGCTGCGAGTACGCGGGGTTTCTCTTAGTTCGAGCTTGGCCTGCGAGAGCACTTCGTTCCACACACTGAGGTGTCGAACGATATGGCACGCTCGGTCCTCGGTCGCAGTGCAAGGTGACGTGTGGTCAATAGCTTCGCCCGAGAAGAAGCCCTTTATTCCTTGGATGTCTGCCAAGACGACGTCGCCCAGATTCAACGAGTCTGCCCGACCACTCGTTACCGGGAACTTCCTTGGGTCATCGCTTGCCATTTTACCTGGAAGGACAGATGGGTAGCTCTTCCAAAATCGATCATGCGCATGCCTTCAAAGCGATAATGCGTCTTGACGCATGATATTTAAGCTATTCCAACTATTTACCAATAAAGTGGTGCATTAATTGGTTCGTTCCCCGGACTTTCTTCTTCGCCGTCCGGCTTGTCTTAGCCACTAAGGCTGTTGGGAAGCGATGTTTGAATCTGACGTGAAGCATTCTCTCCCTCACCTTCTCACGTACGCGGCATGTATTCCCGTCCAGTTCGCGGTCCATGCTATTTTGTCATCGTTCACTCTACGCTAGTGCATCGTGTTTTGTGCTCCGACTATTGGCAGGCATTCACTGCAGACTGCACCGCGGGTAGCTAGCCTTACACTGGTGACACAGAGCTAGGCACTCAGAGCTTGTGCTTTATTTTGTCGCCGATGGCCACCTCGCGATCCCACAGAGCGAAAGAATAGCGTAAGCTTCTCGTGCGGCTATTAAAACGACGTTGAGACCAACCAGCAAATGAGTCTAGCAGACAAATCTGCACATTAATGGCAGATTAGACCAGACCTTTGAGAGCGCTTCCAAAGCGTTTCCATGGTCGCGTAAAATGACAATGAAGCTGAACTACAGACACTAATGACTTTATAGTCACATTATTGACGTGGCTGTTAACACTATCGTAACGCGCCATGATAGTTTTATTGCCACGACAATGCTTACCTATTTAATGGACCACTGATTGTTCGCAGGGCTGCCCGAAAAAGGAGCATTCGAATGTGCCATTAGGTAGAATGGTATAGGTTAAATGATATGCCTTGTCAGTGCAAGTGCTCAGAATTTACGTATGACTTGCCTCGTGATGAGGCGAATGAGCTCGCAGCTCGGTTGACGCAAGAGATCTAGACTTGGTGGCATAGTGGCCTCAGAAATCGGCTGGCTCGCTTTCGCGGGGATCACAGAGACCATCCGAAGACTCCATCGGATTTAGCTTACACTCGCCATTCCCCCTTTGTTCAGCGCTTCGAGCCTTTCACGAACATACACGGGTGTGGCACTCACCAGAGACGCCAGTCGATGTTTCTAGCTTACTCTTGTACTTGTTGAGTCTTGTTATCGCTTCTGCCGTGACTGTTGTTCTTGACGCTCAGACTCCACCACCAACGCCCTGTAGACTACTTCTTCTTCGTCGACCTTAGCACGAGAATCAGTAATCGTGCTTCTCGTTTTAATTTTCTACATGAATATTGTTACGAAGACTAAATCGTCAAAGTACAGATGAGAAAAGAGTGTGCAGCTAGGCTAAAAAGCGCGGTGGTGCCGTGGGTTCCATCTCCGCACTAAAACAAATTTTTTTTTTCGCTACCAGCGAGGCTGTCTGCCAGAGGAAACCGCGTGGATTTCCATTGGTATACCTTCACGTATTCTGATGATGACTACAGCAACGACGAGGATGAAATCAGAAAATAAACTAACGAACATTATACAATATAATTTTACACAATTGTATATTTTTAAAAATATAATTTATAATGACAAATTCACGTAGTCAGCAACTTGTGGGTGTTCACGATGCGACCCTTTCGGTCTCGAACCACTTTCCAACGAAAGGCCTTCACTGCCGCATTTGTCATCCCTCCACATGTTTCTTGTGGTGATCTCAGATGTTCTTGGTTTGAGTAAAGTGTTTACTCCAAAACACGCAGCGATGGTTGGAGCACTTACGTTGACCCGCTCGTCTGAGCTGATCGCAACTATTCGCAAGTTCCGTCGTAGATCTCAGTTCTCGTGTGATCACCCCGATCTTCCATCAAGCACGCCGGCCATGTTCTGATGCTCACTTGACGCGCCAGGTACTTCGCAGCGTCATAGGGAACACACGAATGATAAACACATAATTCTGTGGACAAGGTAGGGAAGAAAAATCTAGTGTGACCTCAGAGCATCTATTATTCGGATCCAGCCGGCCTGCGGGGAGACGCATGTTGGCTTATAAGTGCAATGACGATGATGATGGTGATTATGATGGTTGTAGTGATGATGATAATGATGAAGAAGGACCTGTTTGCGGTAGGTGTAAAGAGCCAGAATAACAATTCTGAGTTGGAAGCTAGCCGAATGCGTGCATGGTAGGCAACTGCAGATATATAAATCGACATCTAAGACTGATAAACATGAAAGAAAAAGGCTCGATTCAGTTATAGATACGTCAAGAAATGCACTAATTATGCATAACTGAGAAGTGATACAAACTTAATCCAAAGTATTGAATAGACAATTAAAGAACAAAGCACAGAAGACCGCTCTATGAACAAAGTCGAAGCATAAGAAAATTTAAATAATTAGTGACAAGAGTAGAAGAAATGCTGATGAAAATAAAATTAAAGGAAGCCTGGAAAAATTTTGCACAATGGTACTGAGTCATTAGGGTAGGTCCTTCTGATCATTAAGGGACGCATTTAAGTAGCTCGCGTAAAGCATGTAATTTATTATGAGGTTTAGAAGAGGTGAATCGCTACCGATCGCAGCGATGCCACTCTCCTGAGTTTTCAGCCCAATTGATGTCACTTAAGGGAAAGCATTGGTTTGGGGAGATTGGCTCCCGAGGTGGCGTCACCGATAATGTTTTCCAGCTTTACGATGAACAGGTATTCTTCGTAATAGTTGCAGTGCTTGTAAAGCTTCTTTCTATAAAATGTAACAGAAAGAGCATACACAACGACAATTAACCGCTACACTCGAACACTTGCGGCACACAGCAAGTGTCGTCTGCTTGCGTTACAACGTTCTCCGTGTTGACGTGAGCTGCGCTGGTCACTGTTGATCTCGAGCTTGTTTTTTTTTTCGCGAGCACGGTTTTCTGCTTACGTTGTGGGCTGCAGATAAATGCGACTGGTGACATGTCAAGCTGCGACATTGTGTCACTCTGCAGCAGAATACGCGAACAGAGTGGCCTCAGCGCATCGGCCGGTCGTTATCCGATCGGCTCCAGCATCTAGCCAATCACAGATGCAGACAAAATCGTCATGAGACCATTTCAAAATGGCGTCGTACTTGATACCTCTCGAACGTCTGCAATTCTTGAAAAGTTTTCTTCGGTGGAAGCAAGCAGGTGTGCAACAGACATGGACAAAGTGCATAGAGTCTGACCATTTCAATCTTCAAAAGTCCGCGGCGCAGTTCATTTCACTGCTGACCCCGTTTAACTCACTAAACTGCACTGCCAACTGAATTGAAACTTCAGAATACTTGCAGCAAAGCATACGTTTTATTTCTTTTCAATAAAGAATTAGGCTTTCACCGTTCCACTATACTATACGAATGAAAACGTACAAAATTACGCACTGATATATTTTTGTGGCTAGCGCCTTGTTTATGTAACGGGGAAAGTTTGAAATACGAACTATTTGCTGTCTCGCGTGGAACAGTGGCTGGCGGTTATGAGGGCGCGGGCGGGGCTTCACTGCAGACTTAAGTTGTATCCGACTATAGTACACTGTAGCTTAGCGCTAGTGGATGGCGTCTTGTGCTTTCAATGCCACTGCGGCGTCAAGGAAAAGCTATTATAAATATTTAAATACACCATTTTATTGTAAGAGTAATTTTGTCCATTCGTGTTTTTGCGTTTAATTCCAATTTAGAAGTTATTGCATTAGCAGCAAGTAATTAGTTGCGCATTGTATTGAGTAACCAAGTTTACGTGCCTTCACCAGCCAAGTTGAGCCGTGTAAGACCTACGAGCCATGACCATGAAATTGAATTCGAAATCAACGCCATCCATAACCAGAAGTCAATGCCAACTGAAGTTTCACTTCAGTTGGCATTGACGGGCTCAAGCAGTGAAATTAATTGTACCGAGGATTTAGAGGAGTAAAATGCTCAGACCCCATACACTTTGTCGATGTCTGTAGCGCAGCTCATCGCTTCCGCTGATGAAAAGACTATTCAAGAACAGCAGACCCTCTGGAGGTATCATGTAAGACGCCATTTTGAAAACGTCACCTGACGACTTTGTTTGCTCCTGTGATTGGTTAGCTGAGCAACACAACGCCGCGCGGTTCGTGTGCCTCGGTTGCCAAATGCTGTTTCTTAAAGTTGTATCCGACTATAATGAATCAGTCTTCATTACACACGCTAGTTGAGAGAAAGCGATAAGCGCAGTCATTGCTCCTAGCTTGCAAACTTCACGCGTTACCACGAATCGAGCCGAGTTTGGTGCTAGGTTAGAGCCGTCTCTTCAGTGGGTGCCGTCACGTTTGTTGACGCAAAGCCTTTGGGGCAGCTTTTGGGGCTTCAGCTAAATCAGTGAAATAACGTGCCCGATGCGAAAGCCAAATGCAGATTCAGTCTCGAGCATGTGCACTGCCTTCGACGCTATTTCTTTGGGTCCCGAAACGTTTGGGGACCCTATTCTAAAACTTCCTTTTAAGGTGGAAGCTTTAATTGGCTCATACCCCCGATGAGTTTGAACATTCAACGCGTCGTCCGGTGTAATGGTAGAAAAAGTGTCATCATCAGCAATGGCTCAAACTTCCCTAAGCAAGCAAAAAAATGCAATGTCTTATCCCTCTCGTAACGCAGAGGCTACAAGCACTCGGCAAAGTGAGGCGTACAGTACGTATACATTGTAATCACGCATACAACGCACATAAAAGCGTCGTCTAGTCGAGTGGCACAAAAAAAAAATTGGAGGACGCTTAAGCTTCGCCTTCAAGAGTGGGACGCGACAGCGTTCCCGTCGACCCGCCAAGGGGTATAAGACAATGCGCTACGGCACAGCAATCACTTACGATGCGCCCCGCATCGGACTTAGCGCCCACCTATCACGCGGTGAACGTCGAGCAACGCAGCGTTCGGCGCGACAACGAAACGTGCGCCTGAGCGAACGAAACGAACAAAAGAACTCGGTGTCTCGGAGGGGAAACGATCTACGCCAGCCAAACGTCGTGATCGGCACGGGCAGAGAGATAGATAGTAATCTAAACCGGAAGCACGGCGAAGCGTCGTCAGGGGAGAGGGAGTCCCGCGACGCGCCTGGCAGCGGTCCCAATGCGCGCGCGGCGCGCCTCCTGTCGGGGCAGCGCCGTACATTGAGAGGAGGGGGTCTTCTGTGTTTGCCGCAAGATGGCTCTGCGTGTGCGGAAAGCGCAAAAGAAATGCAGCGGAAACGCACTTCGCAACTCGTGTAATTGTGACTTCTGTACGTTACATGTTCATAATTACCGATATACACCGCAGTATAACTTTCCACGGCTGGTTTCGAAGGCAACACCGCATTCACTAGAGGCGCGTTTGCACCGCTTGGAAGCATCGAACTCTAACCTGTTGAAACATGGTTAGAAGAAAGGGGTTTATTTGTTCCGTGGGGTACTCATTGTTTGTTATGCAAAAAACCAGAGACAATTGAGCATGTGTTTTTAGATTGCTGGGGTGGAGTGTTCTTCTGGGACATCTTACAAAGAACCTTGAAAAAAGAGTTGCCATTAAGTCCGCACGGAATCCGTTATCTCACGGTCGAAAACGACGATGGTATGCCTTTCGATCTGGTTATGCTCCTGGGCCTGCACAGTATATGGCGAACTCGGACTGCTGTACACAATGCGGATACTGACGCTAGACCGGTTCGCGAATATTTTTGCGAATCTGTGTCCCATTTTGTCGAAGTGCAGAAGGTGCAGTCGTATGTACCAGAATGGGTTCCAAGATTAGAAATGTTGTTGCAGATGCCGAAATACTGATGGCTTGTAGTCAGCAAACAGCTGACGGTTCTCGGTACTATTATCTTGTTAATCTGTTCTTCTGATCTCGTAAACTCTGTGAAAAGCGAGGCAATAAAAAAAAAAAAAAACTCGTGGCTGAGTGGTAGCGTCTCTGTCTCACACTCCGGAGACCCGGGTTCGATTCCCACCGGGCCAATCTTGGAAGTTGCTTTTTATTTATGAAGCGCCTGCCGTGATTTATCGCTCACGGTCAACGCCGCCGACGCCGACACCCGACGCCGACGACACCGGCTTTTCTGCGACACGAGCTCCTTAACGCTATCGCGTTAAAACACGTGACCTTCTCAATGGCTCATACCCCCGTAAGCAGGGAAAAAAATGTGACGGCTCATACCCCCGTAAGGCTGAGGCAGCAAGCGCTCACAAAAGTGAAGCGAACAGTGCATACATTCATTTAAATCACCCAAACAACACACACCACAGCACATGTTTCAATCCCCTGCTGAGAGGACGCAACGTAAAGTCGAAGAGAAAGGTCGTCGGCGCGAGTCTGACCCCGCTGTACGAGCGCGCTAAGCCGCAGCGAAGCGTACGAAAACGAGCCGAAGAAGCCGAACCGCGAAAGCAGCAACACGGCCATGCCAAGTTTACCAAGTGAGCAGCAGGCCTTCGCCTTCACATGTTACAGGAGTGTAACATACTGCTGAACGTTTTGCTTCCATTAGCTGTATTTTCCAATAAAAATGTCACTTTGGCCGTCCACGCCCTGCACTGATCGCTCTTGCCCGTGTCTTTCGTCCCTTTTGCGCCGTTTGAGAAATGAATTTTGATGAAATGACTTCAGAATGTCACAGCGAAAAACTGTATACACGATGTTCGCGTTGCGGCTTATCACACAGGGATTCTCTTTTTCGGCATTCGCGGCGGCGTCTGGTTTGCTTAGATTGTTAGCACCGAGATTGTTTTTCAGCACTCCCTTTGGTATATTACAGGGGGCGCACTAATGACTTTGCGCACCAATACATGCTGTGTACGTCTGCCGCCGAAGCACCACTTTCGGCGGTAACTACTTGTGCGTTTCGGAATACAGTTTTCAGAACACGGGATCGAAGTGAAATCTAAATTTCATCGCAGCGTATACAGTCAGAGGTACGTACCGAAAGGTAGAGTTGGTACTTCGCTGTACAATCATCGCATTCCTGACACACATTTCACACCGGGCGGTGAAGTCGCGAGAAAATGTTGAGTTATGCTCATTTTCCGGGCTCGGAAATATTCTGACATATTACGTTATATATATACGGCATATATACGTATATATACGTTAGATAGCCCAACTCCGGTGTCACATGACCACTTCTGGTCAGCGAAACTTCATTTACGACTCACGCGACGATAACTGGACGAGGCTCCGCTGTGAGCCGGCCAACTTGGAATCGATTCATCGTCAAACTTTGCGCTAGTCCTTGTACATATTTCTTTGTCCCCGTTTGTCCAGCGCGAAGTTTGAGGACGATCGAGGCCCGTCCGCGTGCACTATCAGAGGCAGTGTCACCTAATTTGCCTTTTAGCCACACCAGAACCACAATAGTACGTGTTTATGTGTTTTGTTAGATTGCATTCATGAACTTCTCTTTTGGACTGCTTTTTGTTTTTGAGTTACGGCATTTCGCCGTGGATGGCCCCTGCAAATAACGACGAACACGCTCTTCTTTATTTCTTCTTTTGTCCGTCTGGGCAGATGGTATGTCTCTGAGACAAAATACAACGACGGGCAGCATCGTGCTTACGTCACGCGCGGTTCGGCTCTGATTGGCCGCATTCGTCCACGACGTCACCAAGCGCGAGGAAGCGTCGGATCGCGATCCAGCAGTGCTCGTTGAGGTCGTCGAGCTGCGTGCGCCCGTCTTCCCGTCGATGACACGTGACCCTCTCCTTGACGACTCCTGCGAGTCGCATGAAATCGTGCAAGCCTTCGAAGGACCGGACTTCCTCTCGGAGAGCGGCCGCTGCCTCGTCCTCGCTGATGGACTGGATTTCGGCAAGTTCCTCCAGAAGAACACGGTGGCGCAGGACCCGCTCCAGCGCCGCCGCAGTGGTCCTGTCGAAAACGCGATACGTGCCGGCACACGTTTACGTCTAGTCGAAGTCGCTAAACTCAACACTTCTCCGCGATACAATAGCAGTGATAACATGTGTTATAGCGTGGTAGAGCCGATGCAGTCATACGAAGGATGTTGTTGGAGTAGCTCCTCTGCAAGGTTCGTAATGAAATGCTGTGCTCAGGATAA
This sequence comes from Dermacentor albipictus, assembly GCF_038994185.2. Taxonomy (NCBI): domain Eukaryota; kingdom Metazoa; phylum Arthropoda; class Arachnida; order Ixodida; family Ixodidae; genus Dermacentor; species Dermacentor albipictus. The sequence goes on from NC_091828.1 coordinate 105,374,887, forward strand.
GACAAGATAAATAAAAATCGAAAGGTATATATATCGCCATCTTGTGGATACGCTGAGGCGTTATGCTTCAAAAAGTAGTAAACGCATCACTTCCTGAAGCACTTGATTAGCTTATCTCAGATCCCTTTAGCCCAACCGAGGATGAGGTCGCGACCTCATTAGGGCAGTTTCAAGAGATTGTTCACATTTGTTTCTAAGCAGCTGCTCCGCCGGCTAAAAGCGAATGCTATAAGCGACAGTGGATAAGCCAACGAGCAGTCTTAATAAGTACGGCGGGATTTTTCGGACATTGCAAGGTTAAAGGCAGATCTAAAAGAAATGATCAAAATTCAAGAAACGAATAAGAGCACGCGCCATTCTACCCGACACGAGTCTTGCGAGTATTTGTGTCGAAGTGCTGCAGTTTCATTACTGGTACTTACTTGTCAGGATTAGCTCCTGCGAGGAATTGCGACGCAGTGGCCACCAGGCGGGAGTTCCTCCGGGCCGTGTCCCAAATGGCAAACGAGTCCTTGTTCATGTAGCCAGGAACTTCGACTTCTATGAGGCTGTAGTTGCGACATATGCCGTCGGACAAGCGACTCACGAACGACGCCCAGTTCCAGCCCCTTCGTACCGAAACGGAGAACCTTCGTATATTTTCGCTGTGGTTGACCACATCAGCCATGCGCTTAGAGTCGTCCTCAGACATGCATGTGGCGCTCACGTACAGCTCTGCTAAGCTGCTGTTCCTTGAAAACGACTCTACCACGGCCGTCCAATCTAGGTCAGTTTCATTAGCCGAGTAGGCGGGAGACATCGAGATCAATCGCAGTATCTTGAGCGTGGTGGTTGTTCCAACATAGTCTGTGAGAGCAGACGACAGGTTCTCACTGTGTCTGCCAGGATCGATAATCACAGTCAGCGATGTCACGTGGTTCAGCGAACACAGCTGGTGCAGAAGCCTTCCAAGTGGCGGAGCATCGGCTCCGTCATCAGCCTGTGAGGCGATGACGTTGCGGAAACAGTGGTACCTGAGTAAACGGAAAGCGTACCGATAGCAGGCAACCCCCAAGTGTTGCCAGAAAACGACCTTCTCCTCGGCGCCACTTTCTCGAAGGGCTTCGCAGACTTCTTGCAGGACGACGGCGCTCGCGGAGTCCCCATCTATGACCACGTGCTTCAGACTGTGCTTCGCCGAAAGCGCTCTGAAGAACAGAGCCCACTTCTGGGGTCGCCAGATGTGCAAGGGCAGCGTAAGTTCTTGCAGCGTCTCATTCTCTGTGAGAGCTGTCAGCCAGCCATCCCAAACAAAAGCACCTGTGTGGTGCTGATGACGACGGCAATGAACAATGTGAATACTGCGCAGCGTCTTATTCTTTGCAAATATGTTAGATACTTCTTCGACGCACTGCTCCAGCACCAACGCCCTCCTGAAGTCCAGTCTGGTGATGGTTTTGTTTTCCACGAGTCCTCGCAGTATCAACTGCATAGAGGTGCGGTAAAAAGAACGCTCTCCCACAAAGCTTAGCGTCGTTAAGGCAGTCGAACTCTTCAGGTACTCCGCGAAAGTGGCACACATTCCTTCTTGAGAGGAGGCTACGACTGCAGTGTTCAAAGAGAGTTCTTTCAGGGTTGAGCACGCCGTGATCGCAGTCAAGAATGCCTCAGCTTCCTTACGTTTCATGTACAAATTAGGAAGATGGAGAGACGTGAGCGACCTCGTCGTCAGCAAAAGGGACGTCAGTTCATCCAGAAAAGAGCACCGGCACTCCGCATTACTGGTGCACTCGAAGTGCTTCAAGTTTGGCAGGGTCGGCACGACCGCGCAGAAGATACGGTCAGGACCGATGCCCCGGCCGTACGAGTCCCGCAACTTGAGCGACTCGACGAATTGGTTTCCGCGGAGGGCGTCGCACAGGAGCTTGTCGTACAAGTTGAGCCAGCCCACCGTGACGTCGAAATGCGTCACGCAGTGATGCTTCTTGACGAGGCAGTGCAGCAGCGTGGCGACCCGGTGCAGTGTGTCCAGCGAGTAGTCCCTCATGTACGGGCAGTCGATGCTAGCTACGGTCAGCCCGCTGCGCTTTCGCGGTGTTTCTCTCAGTTCGAGCTTGGCCTGGGAAAGCACTTCGTTCCACACACTGAGGTGTCGAACGATGTGACACGCTCGGTCCTCGGTCGCAGTGCAAGGTGACGCGTAATCAACGGCATGACCCGAGAAGAAGCCCTTTATTCCTTCGATGTCTGCCTGGCCCACGTCGAACATCTTCAACGAATCGGCCCGACCAGTCGTCACCGGGAACTTCCTTGGGTCACCGCCTGCCATTTTACCTGGAAGGACAGATGAGTAGCTCTTCCAAAATCGATCATGCGCATGCCTTCATAGAGATAGTGCGTCTTGACGCATGAAATTTAAGCTATTCCATCTGTTTACCCTTAAAGTGGTGCATTAATTGGCTCGTTCCCCGAACTTTCTTCTTCGCCGTCCGGCTTGTCTTAGGCTCAAAGGCTGTTGGGAAGCGATGTTTGAATGTGACGTCAAGCATTCTCTCCCTCACCTTCTCACGTACGCGGCAGGTATACCCGTCCAGTTCGCGGTCCATGCAGTTTTGTCATCGTTCACTCTACGCTAGTGCATCGTGTTTTGTGCTCCGACTATCGGCAGGCATTCACTGCAGATTGCACCGCGGGTAGCTAGCCTTACACTGGTGACACAGAGCTAGGCACTCGGAGCTTGTGCTTTATTTTGTTTCCGATGGCCACCTCGCGATGCCCCAGAGCGGAAGAATAGCGTAAGCTTTTCGTGCTGCTGTTAAAACGACGTTGAGACCAGCAAGCAGATGGGTATAGCAGACACTAGTGCACATTAATGGCAGATTAGACCAGACCTTTGAGAGCGCTTCTAAAGCGTTTCCATGGTCGCGTAAAGCGACAATGCAGCTGTACTACGGACCCAAATGACTTTACAGTCACATTACTCCGGACTTGTTAACACTATCATAACGCGCCATGATAGTATTATTGCCACGATAAAGCTTACCTATTTAAAGGACCACTGATTGTTCGCGGGGCTGCCCGAAATAGGAGCATTCGAATGTGCCATAAGGTAGAATGTTATAAGTTAACTCATATGCCTTGTTAGTGCAAGTGCTCACAATTTACGTATAATTTGCCTCGTGACGTGAGGCGAATGAGCTCGCAGCTCGATTGACGCAAGAGATCTAGATTTGGTGGCATAGTGTCCTCATAAATCGGCCGGCTCGCATTCGCGGGGATCACAGAGCCCATCCGAAGATGCCATCGGATTTAGCTTACACTCGCCACTCTCCCTTGTTCAGCGGTTCGAGCCCTTCGCGAACACACACAGACCTGGCACTCACCAGGGACGCCAGCCGATGTGTTTAGCTTACTCTTGTACTTGTTGAGTCTTGTTCTAGCTTCTTGATTCTTGTTCTCGCTTCTGACGTGGCTGTTGTTCTTGACGCTCAGACTCCACCACCGATGCCCTGTAGATTACTTCTTCTTCGTCGACCTTAGCACGAGAATCAGTAATCGTTCCTCTTGTTTTAATTTTCTACATCAATAGTGTTAAGATGAGTAAATCGTCAATGTACAAATGTGAAAAGAGTGTGCAACTAGCCTAAAAAATCGCGGTGGTGCCGTGGGTTCCATCTCCGCGCTAAAACAATGTTTTTTTTCCCTAACAGCGAGACTGTCTGCCTGATGAAACCGCGTGGATTTCCATTGGTATACCTTCATGTATTGTGATGATGACTACAGTGACGACGAGGATGAAATCCGAAAATAAACTAACGAACAACATTATACATTATAATTTTTACTTTTAGCGTTTTCTGATGACAAATTCACGTAGTCAGACACTTGTGGGTGGTCACGGTGCGATTCTTTCGGTCTCGAACCACTTTACAGCGAAGGTCCTTCACCGCCTATTTGTCACCCCTCCACATGTTTCTTGTGGTGATCTCAGATATTCTTGGTTTGAGTAAAGTGTTTACTCTAAAACACGCAGTGATGGCTGACGCACTTACGTTGACCCGCTCATCTGAGCATCGCAACTATTCGCAAGTTCTGTCGTAGATCTCAGTTCTCGTGTGATCACCCCGATCTTCCATCAAGCACGCCGGCCATGTTCTCATGCTCACGTGACGCGCCAGGTACTTCGCAGCGTCATAGGGAACACACGAATGATAAACACATAATTCTGGGGACAACGTAGGGACGAAAAATCTAGTGTGACGTCAAAGCATCTATTCTTCGGATCCAGCCGGCCTGCGGGGAGACGCATGTTGGCTTATAAGTGCAATGACAATGATGATGGTGATTATGATGGTTGTAGTGATGATAATAATGATGAAGAAGGACCTGTTTGCGGTAGGTGTAAAGAGCCAGAATAACTATTGTGAGTTGGAAGCTAGCCGAATGCGTGCATGGTATGCAACTGCAGATATATAAATCGAGATTAAGACTGATAAACATGAAAGAAAAAGGCTCGATTCAGTTATAGAGACGTGAAGAAATGCACTAATTATGCATAACTGAGAAGCGATACAAACTTAATCCAAAGTATTGAATAGAGAATTGAAGCACAAAGCACAGAAGACCGCTCTATGAACAAAGTCGAAGCATAAGAAAATTGAAATAATTAGTGACAAGAGTAGAAGAAATGCTGATGAAAATAAAATTAAAGGGAGCCTGGAAAAATTTAGGACAATTGTACTGAGTCATTAGGGTAGGTCCTTCTGATCATTAAGGGACGCATTTAAGTAGCCCGCGTAAAGCGTGTAATTTATTATGAGGTTTAGAAGAGGTGAATCGCTACCGATCGCTGCGATGCCACTCTCCTGAGTTTTCAGCCCAATTGATGTCATTTAAGGGAAAGCATTGGTTTGGGGAGATTGGCTCCCCAGGTGGCGTCACCGATAATTTTTTCCACCTTTACGATCAACGAATATTCTTCGTAATAGTTGTAATGCTTGTAAACTTGTTTCTATAAAATGTCACAGAAAGAGCATGCACAACGACAATTAATCGCTACACTCAAACACTTGCGGCACACAGCAAGTGTCGTCTGCTTGCGTTACAACGTTCTCCGTGTTGACGTGAGCTGCGCTGGTCACTGTTGATCTCGAGCTTTTTTTTTTCGCAAGCACGGTTTTCTGGTTACGTTGTGGGCTGCAGATCATGCGACTGGCGATACGTCAAGCTGCGACATTGTGTCACTCTGCAGCAGAATACGCGAACAGAGTGGCCTCAGCGCATCGGCCGGTCGTTATCCGATCGGCTCCAGCATCTAGCCAATCATAGAAGCAAATAAAATCCTCATGAGACCATTTCAAGATGGCGTCGTGCTTGATACCTCTGGAGCGTCTGCTATTCTTGAAAAGTTTTGATGGGTGGAAGCGAGGAGGTGTGCAACGGACATGGACAAAGTGCATAGAGTCTGACCATTTCAATCTTCAAAAGTCCGCGGTGCAGTTCATTTCACTGCTGACCCCGTTTAACTCATTAAACTGCACTGCCAACTGAAGTGAAACTTGAGAATACATGCAGCAAAGCATACGTTTTATTTCTTTTCAATAAAGAATTAGGCTTTCACCGTTCCACTATACTATACGAATGAAAACGTACAAAATTACGCGCTGATATATTTTTGTGGCTAGCGCCTTGTTTATGTAACGGGGAAAGTTTGAAATACGAACTATTTGCAGTCTCGCGAGGAACAGTGGCTGGCAGTTATGAGGGCGTGGGCAGGGCTTCACTGCAGACGTCATCATCATCATCATCATCATCATCATCATCATCATCATCATCATCATCATCATCATTTATTGTTCCCTTAAGGGTCCCTTCGGGGACATTACATAGGGGGGGGGGGGGACAGCGATGTGAAAGTGCTATACATCAACTGAAAACAAATGCAAACAATGGCAACAGAAACGTAAATAATAAACTGTAGAAAACATCAGGTATAGACAAAACAACGAAAATATCTCAAACTTAGTAGCAATAAATTGAAAGAAAAGCGTACACGTAAATGTGAAACATGCTAAACATAAGTGGCAAAAAAGAAGAGAAGGAAAAATAGGTGATGACACAAGCAAGTCGGATTGCTGGGAGAGGATTGATTGATTGATTGATTGATTGATTAACTTTTATTTTACAGTCGTGCAGCACGAGTATTAGCACGTTGCGGGCCGCTCCCACGCTGGGAGAGGAAACGTGAGGAAAAGTGGCTATTTTGGGTTGAAATGGTCTGATAGTAACTGTCTAAATTTGAAGGGATTTGGCTCCAAAACCACGGCTTCGGGAAGATTGTTCCATTCTTTTATCGCGATGGGGAGGAAGGATTTGTTGAAGGCGTTGGAAGAACCATACAAACGCTGTATGCTAAGGGAGTTAAACAAACGGTGAGATGAGCGTAGCGGAGCATGTAATAAGATCTCGCGCAGTGCAGGAAAGTTAAGGTATCATTTATGAAAAAGACAGAGCATTGCAAGTTTCCGGCGGAGTGCTAGGGGTGCGAGTCCGAGAGTCAATTTCATGTCAGTAATGCTGGGCCAAGGTGAGTACTGGGAAGTTATGAAGCGGGCTGCCCGGTTCTGAATGGCATCGAGCGACTCAATCAAGTAAATCTGGTGAGGGTTGCATATGGCTGAGGCATACTCCATCTTAGAGCGGACGTATGTTTCGTATGATAGTTGCCTGATGGATGGAGGGTACATAGCCAGAGATCTTCGGATGAAAGCAAATGTTCTGGAAGTGTTAGCACAAAGTTTCGTGATATGGTTGCACCCAAGTTAGCTTGTTAGTCATTTCGACTCCTAGGTACCTGTGTGAGTTTGTTCCTGATAACGCCGTGGAGTTCAGCGAGTACGGGAAAAGGGTAGCGGAAAGTTTACGTGAAATGTGCATGCATTTACATTTTGAAATATTAAGCTGCATAAGCCAGTCAGAACACCATTTCTGGATTTTGTTTAGGTCGTCTTGTAATAATGATTCCTGGTCGGTATTATCGGAGATGCGGCGATAAATGACGCAATCGTCCGCAAAAAGACGGACGGATGACGACATCCCAGATGGCAGGTCGTTGATGAAAATTAGGAAGAGAAGCGAAGCAAGAACGGAACCCTGGGGAACTCCAGAGGTAACGTCAGTAGTTTTAGACGCATGGCTGGCGATGACGGTGAACTGTGAGCGGTTAGTTAAAAAGCGGCGAATCCAGGATAAGATAAGAGGGTCGAGTGATAAGCATGCAAGTTTACACAATAGACGTTGGTGAGGAACGCGGTCAAATGCTTTTGAAAAATTTAAGTAGATGACATCCGTTTGGAATGAAGAATCTAAATTAAGGTGAAGATCGGTTGTAAATTCGAAAAGTTGGGTTTCACACGAGAAGCCTACGCTGACACCATGCTGTTTAGGAAAGAAGAAAGAATTATGATCGAGGTGATTCGCAATATGGGAGTAGAGTATATGTTCGAAGAGCTTGCATGAGATGCATGTTAATGAAATGGGACGATAATTAGAGGGGTCAGCACGGTCGCCGCTCTTATAAATTGGCACAAACTTGCATGATTTCCAGTCATCCGGAATTTGACTGGTATTGAGGAACTGGGCGAAGATGAGTTGCAGGATTTAGCTTGTGAAATATTTCGTGCCTTTGTGTATTCTAGCAGGAATGTTATCAGGTCCGGGTGAAGTGGATGGCTTGAGGTTATCGATGAGCTTTGAAATTTCCTCAGATCTGAAGGTTACGGGTGGCATCGGAATAAAATTTAGGCTCGGTAAAATAATTCGCTTATCCGCTGGCTCGTTGGTGAAAACTGAGGTGAAGTAGGAATTCGTCGCGTCTGATCGCTCGCAAAGCGGAACGTTTGTGCCGTCTTGTATTTTTAAGGATATGTTAAAAGAGCTGTTCTTGTTGGGCTGTAGCAAATTCGAAAATGTCTTGGGGTTAACACGCAATATTTCTAGAAGACGTGACTGTAGAATTTTCTTTTGGATGACCGCAATAATCTAGTGTATTCGCGAAGGATGCCGAAGTATTTTTCCCATTTTACAGGTGATCCGGAGTTGGCATTACGGAAGAGGCGCTCCTTTTTTCGTGACAGCTTGCGCAGCGAGTTAGAATACCATGGCTTTGTGGCATCCCCGCGGATGCAGATGAGTGGGACGTAGGCGTCTATGAGCGATAAGATTTTGTGCTTAAAAAGACACCAATTTTCGTTCACGGATCTGGTAGCCATGGACGCATGAAAAGTGGTGAAAAAGTGTTCGAGGTCGGAGTTTACGCTCGCGAAGTCAGCCTTACTGTAATCACGGATGTATTTGATGGATGGTGGACGGGGGGAGACTTGTATCCGACTATAGTACACTGTATAGCTTTGCGCTAGCGCATAGCTTCTTGCGCTTTCAGTGCCACTACGGCGTCAAAGAAAAGCTATTATAAATAATTTAATATACCATTTTATTGTAAAAGTAATTTTGAGCATTCGCGTTTCTGCGTTTAATTCCAATTTAGCGGTTATTGCATTAGCAGCAAGCAATTAGTTGCGCATAGTATTGAGTAACCAAGTTTACGTGCCTTCACCAGCCAAGTTGAGCCGTGTAAGGCCTACGAGCCATGAACATGAAATCGAATTCGAAATCAACGCCGTCTATAACCAGAAGTCAATCCCTTCAATGTTTTCCTCATGAACTTCAAGTTTTACTCATGAACCTTCAATCCCAACTGAAGTTTCACTTCAGTTGGCATTGAAGGTTCATGAGTAAAACGGGCTCAAGCAGTGAAACTAATTGTACCGCGGATTTAGAAGAGTAAAATGCTCAGACCCCATAAACTTTGTCGATGTCTGTTGCACAGCTCATCGCTTCCGCCAATGAAAAGACTATTCAAGAAGAGTAGACGCTCTGGAGGTATCAAATACAGTTCGCGAGGGTTGCAATGTAAGCTTGTTGGTAATGCATCTTCAAGGGGGGTATGGTAGCGCGATTCAAAGGGGGCACAAAAGAAGACACAAAGGGACACACACAGCGCTGTGTGTGTCCCTTTGTGTCTTCTTTTGTCCCGTCTTTGAATCGTGGTATCAAATACGTCGGCATTTTGAAAACGTCACATGACGACTTTGTTTGCTCCTGCGATTGGTTAGCTGAGTAACACAATGCCACGCGGTTCGTGTGTCTCGGTTGCCAACTGCTGTTTTTTAAAGTTGTATTCGACTATAAGGAATCAATCTTCATAAGATACGCTAGTTGAGTGAAAGCGATAACAGCAGTCATTGCTCCTAGCTTGCAAACTTCACGCGTTACCACGAATCGAGCCCAGTTTGGTGCTAGGTGCCGTCCTTTAGGTGGGTGCCGCCACGTTTGTTGACGCAAAGCCTTTGGGGCAGCTTTTGGGGCTTCAGCTAAAATCGGTGAAATAACGAGCCCGATGCGAAAGCCAAACGCAGTTTGAGTCTCGAGCGTGCGCAGTGCCTTCGACGCTATTTCTTGGGGGCCCCAAACGTTTGGGGACCCTATTCTAAAACTTCCTTTTAAGGTGGAAGCTTTAATTGGCTCATACCCCCGATGAGTTTGAACATTCAACGCGTCGTCCGGTGTAATGGTAGAAAAAGTGTCATCATCAGCAATGGCTCAAACTTCCCTAAGCAAGCAAAAAAATGCAATGTCTTATCCCTCTCGTAACGCAGAGGCTACAAGCACTCGGCAAAGTGAGGCGTACAGTGCGTATACATTGTAATCACGCATACAACGCACAGAAAAGTGTCGTCTAGTCGAGTGGCACAAAAAAAAAAAAAAAACACGTGTCCTTCTCAATGGCTCATACCCCCGTAAGCAGAGAAAAAGTGCGGCGGCTCATACCCCCGTAAGGCTGAGGCAGCAAGCGCTCGGAAAAGTGAAGCGAACAGTGCATACATTCATTTATATCACCCAAACAACACACAGAACAGCACATGTTTCACTCCCCTGCCGAGAGGAAGCAACGTAAAGTCGAAGAGAAAGGTCGTCGGCGCGAGTCTGACCCCGCTATACGAGCGCGCCAAGCCGCAGCGAAGCGTACGAAAACAAGCCGATGAAGCCGAACCGCGAAAGAAGCAACACGGCCATACCAAGTTTACCAAGTGAGCAGCAGGCCTTCGCCTTCACATGTTACAGGAGTGTAACATACTGCTGAACGTTTTGCTTCCATTAGCTGTATTTTCCAATAAAAATGTCACTTTGTGCGTCCAAGCCCTGCACTGATCGCTTTTGCCCGGGTCTTTCGTCCCTTTTGCACCGTTTGAGAAATGAATTTCGATGAAATGACTTCAGAATGTCACAGCGAAAAACTGTATACACGATGTTCGCATTGCGGCTTATCACACAGGGATCCTTTTTTTCGGCATTCGCGTGGGCGTCTGGTTTGCTTACACTGTTAGCACCGAGATTGTTTTTCAGCACTGCCTTTGGTATATTACAGCGCCACACTAATGACTTTGCGCACCAGTACATGCAGTGTACGTCTGCCGCTGAAGCACCACTTTCGGCGGCAACTACTTGCGCCTTTCGGAATACAGTTTTCTGAACACGGGATCAAAGTGAAATCTAAATTTCATCGCAGCCTGCAGTCAGAGGTCCGTACCGAAAGGTAGAGTTGGTACTTCGCTGTACAATCATCGCATTCCTGACACGCATGTCACACTGGGCGGTGAAGTCGTGAGAAAATGTTGAGTTATGCTCATTTTCCGGGCTCGGAAATATTCTGACATATTACTTTACATATCTACGGTATATATACGTATATATAGGTTTGATAGCCCAACGCCGGTGTCACATGACCTGTGCGCTTAAGGGTTACGAGCTACACGCGTCTTCTGTTCAGCGAAACTTCATTTACGATTCACGCGACGATAACTGGACGAGGCTCCACTGTGAGCCGGCCAACTTGGAATCGATTCATCGTCAAACTTTGCGCTAGTCCTTGTGCATCTTTCTTTGTCCCCGTTTGTCCAGCGTGAAGTTTCAGGACGAGGCCCGTCCGCGTGCTCTATCAGAGGTAGTGTCACCTAATTTGCCTTTTAGCCACACCAGAAGCACAATAGTGCGTGTTTATGTGTTTTGTTAGATTGCATTCATGAACTTCTCTTTTGGACTGCTTTTTGTTTTTGCGTTACGGCATATCGCGGTGGATGGCTCCTGCAAATAACGACGAACACGCGTAGTATGTGCGATTTCTTCTTTTTTTTCTTCTTGACTGTCCGGCTGGGCAGATGGCGTGTCTCTGAGACAAAATACAACGACGGGCAGCATCGTGCTTACGTCACACGCGGTTCGGCTCTGATTGGGCGCATTCGTCCACGACGTCACCAAGCGCGAGGCAGCGCCGGATCGCGATCCAGCAGTGCTCGTTGAGGTCGTCGAGCTGCGTGCGCCCGTCTTCCCGTCGATGACACGTGACCCTCTCCTTGACGACTCCTGCGAGTCGCATGAAATCGTGCAAGCCTTCGAAGGACCTGACTTCGTCTCGGAGAGCGTCCGCTGCCTCGTCCTCGCTGATGGACTGGACTTCAGCAAGTTCCTCCAGAAGAGCTCGGTGCCGCAGGACCCGCTCCAGCGCCGCCGCAGTGATCCTGTCGAAAACGCGATACGTGCCGGGACACGTTTACATCTAGTCGAAGTCGCTAAACTCAACACTTCACCGCGATACAATAGCAGTGATAACATGTGTTATAGCGTGGTAGAGCCGATGCAGTCATACGAAGGAAGTTGTTGGAGTAGCTCCTCTGTAAGGTTCGTAATGAAATGCTGTGCTCAGTATAAGGCAAGAGAATGAAAAATCGAAAGGTATATATATCGCCATCTTGTATATACGCTGAGGCGTTATGCTTCAAAAAGTAGCAAACGCATCACTTCCTGAAGCACTTGATTAGCTAACCTCAGATCCCTTTGGCCTAACCGAGGATGAGGTCGCGACCCCGTTAGGGCAGTTTCAAGAGGTTGTTCACATTTGTTTCTAAGCAGCTGCTCCTCCGGCGAAAAGCGAATGCTATAAGCGACAGTGGAGAAGCTAACGAGCAGTGTTAATAAGAACGGCGGGATTTTTAGGACATTGCAAGGTTAAAGGCAGATCTAAAAGAAATGATCAAAATTCAAGAAACGAATAAGAGCACGCGCCATTCTTCCCGACACGAGTCTTGCGAGTATTTGTGTCGAAGTGCTGCAGTTTCATTACTGGTACTTACTTGTCAAGATTTGCTCCTGCGAGGAATTGCGAAGCAGTGGCCACCAGGCGGGAGTTCCTCCGGGCCGTGTCCCAAATGGCAAACGAGTCCTTGTTCATGTAGCCAGGAACTTCGACTCTTAGGAGGCTGTAGTTGCGACATATGCCATCGGACAAGCGACTCACGAACGCCGCCCAGTTCCAGCCCCTTCGTACCGAAACGGAGAACCTTCGTATGTTTTCGCTGTGGTTGACGACATCAGCCATGCACTCAGAGTCGACCTCAGACATGCATGTGGCGCTCACGCACAGCTCTGCTAAGCTGCTGTTTCTTGAAAACGACTCAATCACGGCCGTCCAATCTAGGTCAGTTTCATTCGCCGAGGAGGCGAGAGACATCGAGATCAATCGCAGTTTTTTGAGCGTGGTGGTTGTTCCAACATAGTCTGTGAGAGCAGACGACAGGTTCTCACTGTGTCTGCCAGGATCAATAGTCACAGTCAGCGATGTCACGTGGTTCAGCGAACACAGCTGGTGCAGAAGCCTGCCAAGCGGCGGAGCATCGCGGGCAGCCTGCCAGGCTATGACGTCGCGAAAACAATGGTACCTGAGTAAATGGAGAGCGTACCGATAGCAGGCAACCCCCAAGTGTGGCCAGAAAACGACCTTCTCCTCGGCGCCACTTTCTCGAAGGGCTTCGCAGACTTCTTGCAGGACGAAGGTGCTCGCGGAGTCCTCATCTATGACCACGTGCTTCAGACTGTGCTTCGCCGAAAGCGCTCTGAAGAAGAGAGCCCACTTCTGGGGTCGCCAGATGTGCAAGGGCAGCGTAAGTTCTTGCAGCGTCTCGTTCTCCGTGAGAGCTGTCAGCCAGCCATCCCAAACAAAAGCACCTGTGTGGTGCTGTTGAAGACGGCAACGAACAATGTGAATACTGCGCAGCGTCTTATTCTTTGCAAAGATGTTAGATACTTCTTCGACGCACTGCTCCAGCACCAACGCCATCCTGAAGTCCAGTCTGGTGATGGTTTTGTTTTCCACGAGTCCTCGCAGTATCAACTGCATAGAGGTGCGGTAAAAAGAGCGCTCTCCCACAAAGCTGAGCGTCGTTAAGGCAGTCGAACTCTTCAGGTACTCCGCGAAAGTGGCACACATTCCTTCTTGAGAGGAGGCCACGACTGCAGTGTTCAAAGAGAGTTCTTTCAGGGTTGAGCACGCCGTGATCGCAGTCAAGAATGCCTCAGCTTCCTTACGTTTCATGTACAAATTAGGAAGATGGAGAGACGTGAGCGACCTCGTCGTCAGCAAAAGGGACGTCAGTTCGTCCAAAAAAGAGCGCCGGCACTCCGCATTACTGGTGCACTCGAAGTGCTTCAAGTTTGGCAGGGTCGGCACGACCGCGCAGAAGATACGGTCAGGACCGATGCCCCGGCCGTACGAGTCCCGCAACTTGAGCGACTCGACGAATTGGTTTCCGCGGAGGGCGTCGCACAGCAGCTCGTCGTACAAGTTGAGCCTGCCCATCGTGACGTCCAGATGCGTCACGCAGTGATGCTTCTTGACGAGGCAGTGCAGCAGCGTGGCGACCCAGTGCAGTGTGTCCAGCGAGTGGTCCCTCATGTACGGGCAGTCAATGCTCGCTACGGTCAGCCCGCTGCGCTTTCGCGGTGTTTCTCTCAGTTCGAGCTTGGCCTGGGAAAGCACTTCGTTCCACACACTGAGGTGTCGAACGATGTGACACGCTCGGTCCTCGGTCGCAGTGCAAGGTGACGCGTGGTCAATTGCTTCGCCCGAGAAGAAGCCCTTTATTCCTTCTATGTCTGCCAAGCCCACGTCGAACAGCTTCAACGAATCGGCCTGACCAGTCGTCACCGGGAACTTCCTTGGGTCACCGCCTGCCATTGTACCTGGAAGGACAGATGAGTAGCTCTTCCAAAATCGATCATGCGCATGCCTTCATAGCGATAATGCGTCTTGACGCATGAAATTTAAGCTATTCCATCTGTTTACCCTTAAAGTGGTGCATTAATTGGCTCGTTCCCCGAACTTTCTTCTTCGCCGTCCGGCTTGTCTTAGCCACTAAGGCTGTTGGGAAGCGATGTTTGAATCTGACGTGAAGCATTCTCTCCCTCACCTTCTCACGTACGCGGCAGGTATTTCCGTCCAGTTCGCGGTCCATGCAATTTTGTCATCGTTCACTCTACGCTAGTGCATCGTGTTTTGTGCTCCGACTATTGGCAGAGTCGGAGTACGTACTGCCATAGTGGCCTTACACTGGTGACACAGAGCTAGGCACTCGGAGCTTGTGCTTTATTTTGTTGCCGATGGCCACCTCGCGATCCTCCAGAGCGAAAGAATAGCGTAAGCTTCTCGTGCGGCTATTAAAACGACGTTGAGACCAGCCAGCAAATGGGTTTAGCAGACAATTGTGCACATTAATGGCAGATTAAACCAGACTATTGAGAGCGCTTCCAAAGCGTTTCCATGGTCGCTTAAAATGACAATGAAGCTGAACTACAGACACTAATGACTTTATAGTCACATTATTGACATGGCTGTTAACACTATCGTAACGCGCCATGATAGTATTATTACCATGATAAAGCTTACCTATTTAAAGGACCACTGATTGTTCGCAGGGTTGCCCGAAAAAGGAGCATTCGAATGTGCCATGAGGTAGAATGTTATAAGTTACCTGATATGCCTTGTTAGTGCAAGTGCTCAGAATTTACGTATAATTTGCCTCGTGACGTCAGGCGAATGAGCTCGCAGCTTGGTTGACGCAAGAGATCTAGACTTGGTGGCATAGTGGCCTCAGAAATCGGCCGGCTCGCATTCGCGGGGATCACAGAGACCATCCGAAGATGCCATCGGATTTAGCTTACACTCGCCATTCTCCCTTGTTCAGCGGTTCGAGCCTTTCGGGAACACGCACGCACTTGGCACTCACCAGAGACGCCAGTCGATGTTTCGAGCTTACTCTTGCACTTGTTGAGCCTTGTTCTTGTTTCTCGGCGAAATTCTGACGTTGTTTTTGACGATCAGACTCCACCACCGACGCCTTGTAGATTACTTCTTCTTCGTCGTCCCTAGCACGAGAATCAGTAATCGTTCCTCTTGTTTAAATTTTCTACATCAATAGTGTTACGAAGACTAAATCGTCAAAGTACTGATGAGAAAAATGTGTGCAACTAGCCTAAAAAACGCGGCGGTGCCGTGGGTTCCATGTTCGCGCTAAAACATTTTCTTTTCGCTAACAGCGAGGCTGTCTGCCTAAGGAAACTGCGTGGATTTCCAGTGGTATAGCTTCACGTATTCTGATGATGACTACAGCGACGACGAGGATGGTGATAAGTGCTATGATTATGACGATGCTGCTGATGATGGTGGTTATAGTGATGCTGATGATAATGATGAAGAAGTACCAGTTTGCGGGAGGTTTAAAGAGGCAGAATAACTATAGAGAGTTTGAAGCTAGTCGAATGTGTGATAGGCTGCTGCAGATAATCAAAGCGATATCTAAGGCTGATAAACATGAAAGAAAAAAGGCTTGATTCAGTGATAAAGACGTCAAGAAAAGCACTGATAATGCATAATTGGGAAGGCACACAAACTCAATCTATACTCTTGCATAGACAATAAAAGAACAAGGCGTAGACGACCGCTGTATGAACAAAGTCGAAGCGTAGGCAAATTGAAATTATTAGTGACAAGAGTAGAAGAAATGCTTAAGAAAATAAAATTGAAGGGACCTTGAAACGATTTGGACGATTTTGGACAATGGTACGGAGTCGTTAGGGTAGGTCCTTGTGATCATTAAGGGACGCATTTAAGAAGTCAGCGTAAAGCGTGTAATTTATTATGAGGTATTAAAGAGGTGAAGCGCTACCGATCGCAGAGACGCCGCTCTCCCCAGTTTTCAGCTGAATTGATGTCAGTTTGGAGAAAACGTTGGGTTGGGGAGCTTGGCTATCTAAACCCGGTTGGCTATCTAGGTGACGTCACCGATAATTTTTCCAACCTAATGATGAACAAATGTTCTTCGCAATAGTTGCAATATTGTTAAACTTGTTTCTATAAAATGTCACAGAAAGAGCGTACACAGCAACAATCTATCGCTACACTTCTTAATCGAATTAATCGTTCTTCTTTTGCCCTGTTCTGACGCGCTACGCCTTTTTGACTCCATCATGATGTACCAACAAGGCTCAACGTGCAAGTTTAGTTTACGCCACCGCCCATCCGTCGAAACGCCCAGCTCGCCTGCGTTTGCCGGATTACCGGATGGGCTCGGCGCTGCGACACAACGCCCGCGACGCACGATGCTTGGATAGGTCTCTCTGTGGATGGACGGCCAGGCGGCTTGCGGAGTGGTTGGAGAGGCTGCGCGCGCTGGCTCCGAGCACAGACCCCCCCACTGCCGGTCACCTGGGTGTGTCACGTACATACGACCGGATCCGCAGACGCTTCTTTGCCAACGACGCAAGACACCATCAACGCTCCCTGCTGGGTACCTTCAACCACTCGACGTTCCCGCGATACCATTCTTTCGGCTTGGTTTGGACTTACTGGGACCTTTTCCTCTTTCTACCTCTGGGACCAGGTGTGTCACTGTGGTCACGGATTACGCCATGCGCTACGCCATCACCCGAGCGCTCCCTACAAGCTGCGCCAGAGATGTCGCCGATTTTCTTCTACGCGACGTGATTTTATTACGTGGAGCTCCGCGACAACTTCTCACAGACCGTAGACGCACATTCCTATCAAAAGTTATTGCGGACATCCTGACGTCTTGTGCCACGAGGCACAAGCTTTCCACGCCATACCATCCGCAAACAAATGGCCTCACGGAGCGTCTCAATCGCACTCTCACAGACGTGCTCGCGAAATATGTCTCTTCAGACCACACTGACTGGGACCTCGCTCTACCGTGTGTCACAATTGCTTTAATTTCTCGACACAGCCGGTTATTCCCCACTTTTCCTTCTGTGCGGCCGAGAACCAGTACTGCCTCTCGACACAACCCTCCTTGTTCACGCGGCACCGACTAGTGAATATGCACTTGACGCCATCACCCGCTGTGCCCACGCAATGGAAATTGCCCGTGACTGCCTTCTGAAATCGCAAGGGAGTTAAAGGCGTTGTTAGATATAGCGCCGTTTCCTGAGGCTAATTCGAGTTCCCCAAACCACTTCGAATCGCAGCACAGCTAATTGAGGAATGCAGAAGCAGGGGAAAGCACATTACAGAGGAGCGCCCGAGCAAACAAGTTGAAGGCCACAATACACGTGCAAACAAGTTCGCGGCCCCCAGGTCGTGTGCCGCCGGGATTAGAAGGGGCCCTAGGACAATGGAGCCCAATCGTCCCCCCTCATCGCCTTTGAAGAAGACATTTGCTACCGCTGCGCGGCCGTAGCACCGGGAGCAGGTGGGTCCTAGGACAATGGAGCATGAGCACCCCCCTCCCCTTCTCCTCCTTGGAAGAAGCGCATTGCCAGTCTGCGAGGCAAGATCGCAGGGGGATCAAGTGATCAAGAGAGGAGGATCAAGCGCCGACTCTCTTCGCCGGGTATGACACCATCGCACGAGCGCCTACCATTGGCTGAAAATGGCGTCATCTGAGCGGACTCTCCCATTGGCCAAACATGACGCGACTTCCAGTCCTCGAAGGGTTTAAAAGAAGGATTCCAGAGAGACCAGTGCATTCCCTGATTCCCTGATTCACCTCTCTCGAACTTCTTGCCGCGGGCCGCAGCGTCCGAGTTGCTGCCGGCCCGTAATGACTGTACGACCTGTTACTTGTCTCTCACCTCTCTGTATATAATGTAAAATAAATACTCCCAAGTCTGGTTTTCATCACGACGTCCGTCCTTCAACCCCTACATCTGGTAGCAGCGGCGGGATCGCCTCCGAATGCAACAGCTGGTGGCAGCGGTACAGATCAACCTTCGTCGAGAGCGATACTAAGGAACCGGGAAGAGCGAAGAAGAGAGAGCCTTCGTTGAAAAAGGTCTGAAGAAACTGGGAGTAGCGAAGAAGGAGCGAGCCTTCGACCCAGCGAGTCCGGAGGGACCGGGAACAGCGGACGAATGAACCGGATGGCAGGGTGCTGCAACCGCAAGTGAGCGCGTGGTTTTTTTCCTTATGATTCGCCAGACTCAAATGTTGTGTGTTCATTTTGATAGTTCTGGGAATCGGGAGTTTGATGCATTGTGTGTTTGCACAAATTAATTAAGGAAAAACGTTTTAACCACCTGTCGGGGCAGCTGCCATGGATCTTAGAAGGTTGACGAGGTTAGACTTGTTGTTGGTGTGCGACGATTTGGGAGTTGAGGTGGACGAAAGGATGAAAACGCCAGGTATCATAAAGGCGATTAACGATAGTGGCAATGATGACAAAAGCATTGAGCTTGCTTGGGAGGTGATACAGGAGCCACGGGAGCATGAGCGTCGTGAACGTTTGCGGGAGCGTCGTGAACTTAGGAGAGAGCGTAAGCGTGAAGAACGCGAGAATGAACGGAAGCATGAGCTTCAAGAACTTACTCTTAGGTGTGAGCGTCACAAACGTGAGAATAAACGCGAACGTGAGTATCAGGAACGTAAGCATGAGCGTGAGCAAAAGTATGAGAGAGAGAAGGCAGCACTGATCAAATAGATAGATACAAAAGAAATAAAATATATACAAATAGATACAAAAGAAATAAAAGTATGAATCACATAAAAAAGTTATCTGAAGTAACACAGGAGTATAAGTTTGCTATAAAAAATACGAAGGAAGAGTACTTTAAGACACTCAACGACAGAATGAAAACTAATCCTAAACAATTTTGGAGGTTTTTAAAAGGATGCGGATCAGATTTTGTAGGAATAAATGAAATTGTTTGTAATCAACAAATAATTACAGACGATTTTGAAAAGGCAACGTGTTTGAATACATATTTTCAATCTGTCTTCCTACCTAAATCCAATCATAGCTCTACACCACATGCAAGCAGACTTCCTTTAATGGAACAAGTTGAATTAAGTGTTAGAGGCATCGAGGCACTCCTAAAGGTGATAGATGAAACCAAAGCAAACGGTCCGGATGGTATATCTCCACGTATACTAAAGCGGTGTGCTACACCTATCTCGATGTACCTTTATTTAATCTATGAAAAATCGCTATCCACAGGACTCTTACCTAATGACTGGAAAACCGCTCAAGTTGTACCTATTCATAAAGGGGGTTCGAAAAGAGATGTCGCGAATTACAGGCCGATCTCACTAACATCCATCTCGTGCAAAATCATTGAGCATATTATATATTCCGAGATAATGCGTCACATAACAAATAATAATATACTAATCAAAGAACAACACGGGTTTCGGAAAGGTCTATCTTGCACAACACAATTAATTGAATTTTATCACGAATTGGCATTCGATGTTGACGAGGGAGGACAAACAGATTGTATCTTTTTAGACTTTCGCAAGGCATTCAATACAGTGTCACATCCACTTCTTCTTATTAAACTTAAAATGTTAAACATTCACTCAAGCGTACTCGCTTGGATTGAAAATTATCTGTCTCAGCGCCGACAATGTGTTGTTTTGAATGGAAAAAGCTCGGCATACGCTGATGTGACGTCAGGAGTCCCACAGGGCTCAGTCTTAGGGCCACTTTTGTTTCTACTTTATATAAATGATATTTCTGTTGGTATTTCTTCATGTATTCGGTTGTTTGCCGACGATTGTGTTGTTTATAGGAAGATTAAGAGTGAACAAGATGCTGCCATGTTACAATCTGACTTAGAATGTATTAATACTTGGTGTTCCACATGGAAGATGAATTTGAATTTAAAAAAGTGTGTTCATGTATGTTTTACAAGAAAGAAGAAGCGGATTGTAAATCTTTACCAGATAAATAATACCCTGATAAAAAACGAACCTATATACAAGTATCTAGGTGTGACGCTCTCATCCGACTGTTCATGGTCTGCTCATGTAGATGACGTCATTGTAAAAGCTGGTAGGGCACTCAATTTTATTCAGAGGAACTTAAAATGTTCACAGCCGAACCTAAAGAAAACTGCTTACCTAACATGTGTTAGACCAATTTTGGAATACGCCTGTGCCGTCTGGGACCCCGTGCAGAAAAACTTGATTGATAAGCTGGAAAGAATTCAAAACCGAGCTGCTAGGTTCGTCCTGGGGCGGTATGGGCGGAGAGAAAGTTGTACTGAAATGAAACTTGAATTGAATTGGGAGCTGCTTTCCTCTCGGCGGAAAAAGTTGAGACTGAAGTTATTATACCTCATATTTAATAATAAGACTGGAATTAGCAGTAAAAGCTACTTGAAAGAACCACATTATATTTCTAGGCGTAATGACCATTCACTTAAAATTCGCGAATACCATGCCAGGACGCACTTGTTTGCGGATTCCTTTTTTGTGAAAACTATTGTGGAGTGGAATCGGCTGTCTGAAGAGCAATTGTGCTGTACGAATGAAGATTTGTTTTTTTCCCTCCTGTAACCCCCCTGCTATAACGCCTTCGGGCAATGCGGGGTAATTCTTGAATAAAGAATAAAGAAAGAATAAAGAGATACAGTATTGTGATCAGTTATTGGCACAGAGACAACGGCTGTCTGAGAATTGTGTAGGTAGTACAGAGCGAAAGAATGAGGCAGCATCGAGCGGATTTTCGCCAAAAGCCGACGAGAATAGTGCCTGTGAGATTGGCTGCAGATTCATCGGAAAAGGGAAAAGGCTAGCTGCTAACGATACCTTAGTGGCAACAGAGGCCGTTAAAGGCCGCAAGGAGAGCGACGAGGTGCTGTGCCAACAGATGACTGTGGAGACAGCTAGGCCAGCTGCGAACAAATTGGCACAGTTACCGCGTGTGTGCGTCGCTGGTAATGTTAGCGAAGTTGCTAGCGAAGAAAAGGGTACTGCTGACCCGACAGAAGCGAGCACCCATGTAGAGCCAGATGTGCGTGCAGAAGTGAAGTGCGAACTGGACGATGCAGTTGAGAGTAGTTCTCGGGATGGCGAGCTCCGTAGTTCACGAGAGAACAACTGCATTGTTCAGGGATCGGTGCGGCTCTCCGCCAGTCTAGATGGCCTAGATAGGGATGATTCAGTTGTTAATCATTCGGACTGTGCGCGTGAGACGGCGATCGATACCGACGGGCTGTGTGATGATGCACAGCGTGAGCTGGGCAATGTAGTAGAGGGCAGTTCGCAAGAGTGCGAGTTGTCTAACTCGAGTAAAGCCTGCTGCATTGTGCCAGAGTCGGTAGGGCTGTCCGCCAGTCGAGGCAAAGTGAGAGTAGATTTAAATGTAAATCACTCAGACTGTGCGGGTAAGAGACCGATCCGGGCCGACGAAATGTGCACCGGCCAGCACGAGGCACGAGGCGACATGAAAGCGAGTGCAAAGAGAAAGCGCCGTAAAAAGAAGCGCGGTAAAGACCGAAAGTCGGTAACTAATGTAGCGCCGCCAAAGATGGCGGGAAACCCAAATGGGCAGGGCGCGAGGAGAAGAAAGGTGCGGTCGTCATTGACGATGTTGACGCACCCAAAATGTTCAAACCATCGGACCAAGGGGGACCGCGAAGCATGTTCTGCACGGACGCGGACAAAGGGCACGAGGCTGTTAAACTCCTCGTCGTTCCGTAGTTCTTTTCATAGCTCAGCGTGCAGTTCGAAGAAACGCAAGGTGGCAGGACGAGACCAGGTGGGGAGTAGCGACGCGGTCAATCGAGTTTGTGAGGAAAGCGGGGCGCCAGGACGCAAATTGGCAGGAGACCGTAACGTCTTGGGGGAGCTGATAGTGAATCAGCCCTTTTGTTGTTTCTCGGCAGCCAGAGTAGCTTTCAAACCGCGCCCACCTCGGTTACGACTCAAAGTGTGAGTCAGACATAAGCGTTTGAAAAGGGAGGCCAAGAGCGCTTCCGTAGAAATTAAGTGTTTTGGTTTTTACTTTGAGCATCGGAAAGTTTTCGCGATTTGAGACTAGGATTTCTTTCAATATGTAAAGGCATGAGCTTTGTTTGTGTTTTCGTTAGAGAAGCTCGAGATTTGAAAGATGCGTTTTATGTAAACCTGTAGTCTCGCGAGATGCTCATTAATAAGTAGATAGGCTTTTTTGTGTGTGTCTGAGTAACCTGAAGGTCAAGGTTATCGTCGAAAGGCCTATGGTAAAGCGCGCGTGTTATTTAACCTTCTTTCTTTTTATAAGCGTTTTTTTTATTTTCTAAGGTTAACCGCGTAGTTTTCAGTAAGTGCATCATTTGCACTGAGAAGCGTTCTTAGTTCCATTAGCGCATGTCCTGTGTGGACGGAAGGAAGCAGATTTATGACTGGGTTGCTCGTGTGTGTTGAGGGCAGCCGTATTCTGACTTCTCTGATAAGTATGCGTGGAACGAGTTATTAAAAGACGCATTATTTTAAGGGTTCTGCGGAGTGTGTAAGTTCCGTAAGTTTAATTGTTCGTTTACGTCACGTGTCCTGTAGGACTTTCAGGGAAGAAACTTGAGTAAGCGTAAACGAAATGTTTGCCTACAACGCAAGTACGCGTTCTGTTTAGTGACCACAAGGCTAGTGCGCTTGTGATTACGTACTTGTGAGGTTGACCAGATTGTTCAGTGGCACCAATACGTGCGATAAGTACGCCACTGCGATAGATTGGAAACATGCTGTTCATGTAGTTAGGCCACTTAAGTTAGGTTCGGCTGTTTTCATTTGTTGTTTGCAACGTCAACGACCTTTTTGTTTGCAACAACAATAGTACTATGGTCTTGTCGGCATTCGAGGAGAAATGGATACCTGTTTGGAATGGTGGTTGGAACTATTTTGTCAAAATTGTGGAAATAAAAGATCCGGGTTCATTTTGACTCAGTAATAGCCTGGCGAGTCAGGGGTGAAGAGCCTGCGCTTACACGTGGGGCAGCGCTGTGTTGTTTTGTTTGTTTGACGTTTGTTTTCCAGGACCCAGGATCCCGAAGTTCGTCATTCGAGGCTCGACACCAATACCCTGCAGGTTCTTTCAGCGTTCCTCATGGCCAGCGAATTGAGTTCACCGGCCATTCAGAACAACCGGGGCGAGGACGAGCTGTTAGATATGGCGCCGTTTCCTGAGGCTACTTCGAGTTCCCCAAACCACTTCGAATCGCAGCACAGCTAATTGAGGAATGCAGAAGCAGGGGAAAGCACATTCCAGAGGAGCGCCCGAGCAAACAAGTTGAAGGCCACAATACACGTGCAAACAAGTTCGCGGCCCCCAGATCGTGTGCCGCCGGGATTAGAAGGGGCCCTAGGACAATGGAGCCCAATCGTCCCCCCTCATCGCCTTTGAAGATGACATTTGCTACCGCTGCGCGGCCGTAGCACCGGGAGCAGGTGGGTCCTAGGACAATGGAGCATGAGCACCCCCCTCCCCTTCTCCTCCTTGGAAGAAGCGCATTGCCAGTCTGCGAGGCAAGATCGCAGGGGGATCAAGTGATCAAGAGAGGAGGATCAAGCGCCGACTCTCTTCGCCGGGTATGACACCATCGCACGGGCGCCTACCATTGGCTGAAAATGGCATCATCTGAGCGGACTCTCCCATTGGCCAAACATGACGCGACTTCCAGTCCTCGAAGGGTTTAAAAGAAGGATTCCAGAGAGACCAGAGCATTCCCTGATTCCCTGATTCACCTCTCTCGAACTTCTTGCCGCGGGCCGCAGCGTCCGAGTTGCTGCCGGCCCGTAATGACTGTACGACCTGTTACTTGTCTCTCACCTATCTGCATATAATGTAAAATAAAACCTCCCAAGTTTGGTTTTCATCCCGAAGTCCGTCCTCCAACCCCTACAGCGTTTGTACGACCGGCGACACCGAGAAGTACACTTCTGGCCTGGTTCTTTGGTTCTGCTATGGTCTTCGTCGCGTCAGGTTGGCCTGTCAGAAAAACTGCTCTCCCGTTACACAGGCCCATACCGAGTGCTTCGTGCCGGGACTCCCGTCACCTACGTGATCGCCCCTGACGCCCCATCTGCTTCCCAGTCCACTGATATCGTGCACGTTACACGATGGAAGCAGTATCACCCCCTCAGTGATGACGTTTAGACGCTCCAGGACGTCTCTTCTGCCACCGGGGAATATTGCTACACGCGTGTGGTATTTTATTGCTTTAACGAGGCACGTGGGCCCCATCACTCGAGAAAAGAGGAGGAAGAACGAACCGGGCTCACGCTGTGAATCTAACCGGTCAGCGCTACAAGCGCTGTTGTATATATACCCTGTAAATAGTTGCTCGTCTGACTTCTCCTTCGCGTAACAATATTGTATGGCGCCTCGCAGTATTACGCAACGGGCTGGTTTGAGCCTGTCGGATCAATCTTTCCTGTCGTCTCGTGAGGGATGGCTTGAGAGGAGGGAGCCGACGACGCTTGGGACGGTATCTTAAGGGTGGGGGATCGATGTATACACTCCGTTGCACGTGCAGGCCCCAATGCAAGGCATCCGGTAAAGAGTTCCGCGGGCAACTGTTCAGCTCTGCCATGACTTGGCAATGCAGCTTTGCCTGGTGCTCGCGTTATCTCTACGGGATAAGATACGCACCCCGTGAAGTGGGAGGTCATGGAAGCTATCAAGTTGTCATTTTCTAGACGCCCAACCACCTCCATGGAGTCTGCAAAATATGGAAGTAGCCGCAGGAAGGAGGTGTGGGAGGCGTTCAGGGCGTTCACCACCGCCTCAATTTCGGCCTGGTCACGGTCAATTATCGCTTCTATAGACTTCATAATCTTATGTCCACGATGGTTTCCAACTCCTCTGGCTGTACCTTTGTTTGGTAGGTTGGCGTCTACATTGAAGCAAAGTGTGTTAGAATGCTTGAGAGCATTTTTAGTGTAGTACATAACAGGCTGCCTGCCTCTTTCGGGTTGTCGGGTGAGGTGCCTGTTGGTAGGTGGAAGAGCCACTTGCAGGAAATGCCATTTCTGTGTCGGCATGGGAGCTACTTGTGGTGGTGATGGTTACATTACCGGTTTCTTGATGAAGTTTCTTGATGTTAATGCGTGTGACCTGGCCTTGAGACGTGAAAGTCAGGTGGAGCCCGTACCATTTGCGTTGAAAATATATATCATCGAGGGTTGTGCCGTTGCGTTTTTTCCAACGGGGCCGCGCAGGCACCGAAAGATACGGATGGTGAATTAATTCTCCTTCGCATAAGGATTACTCATTCATTATTTTAGCGCTTAATCTATTGACCGATTTCGGTGCAGGGTTTTTCGTCGAATAATTGTATAATCGAAACTTCTGCCGGGAACATTCCAAAATGTTGAAACATCTACTGTTGTAGGACCCGATATTATATTTAAGAGGTCGAACCAAGTTTGAAGCACAAGTATATAATCGTTTGAACGTCCACTTGCATTTGATGTAAGGACACCTCATTTCGTGCCGCGCAAGCTCAGGCTCTGGTCACTTAAGTGAAATCGAACAGGCGACGTGAATTCGGCATTGTGCCAAGCATATCCAAACGGGTGGATTATGCGAGTCTGAAGGCGTATATTGAAATCGAACCTCTTTATCATCATCTGTTTGCTTCTTTCACGACTTTACGTCGGCTGAGTAATCTGTCTGTGTAAGGTGGGTTAATTTCGACAACACTGCAATCACAGGCTGTGACTTTGTGGACCGATCTTCATACCTGAACGCAAGGTACATTTCGCGCTGTACCCCAACGCACGGTACAGCGCGAAATCGTGAAAGAACTGCAATGAAACAGCAACCACAGGACTCACGGCCTTATCCGTTATTGCTAGCTAACAAGCGTAGTTAGCACTGTATCTCTGCAGGTATAAACGGGATGCTATCGCCTGACATCCACAATCAGCTTCGACGGATTATGTCCATGTTTTTTCAAAGTCACGCTCACTCTTTCTCTTCATTCGGCAACGGTTAAGTCAAGTGCGTCGCAAGAACGTCGATCAAGTGGACGAGCGACATGCTGGAAACAGCCGAGACGTCACGTGATACGAAGGCACAATGCTTCAATATATCAAAATTGACGTCACACATTTATTCCGATATTGATTTTACGAATGTTGAAAACCTTGCTGCCGGTCCTCGGCCAAAGCGCTGGAGCGAGCCCAGCGTCTCAGCGCACTCCAAGAGCAGGTTGCCCAGCTGTCGTCGGTCAGTGCGGCTGAGGCGGCCGCCATAGAGTTTCCTACAAAAATTACTAGAGGGAACTCTGGCGCTGCAGTCGTTGTCCTACCATGGGAATGATGGGAAGTACATGGATTTGTCTGATCTTCGTGCTTGTGGATTCAGACGTTTTTGTGGCTTTGTATATTACGCTATATAAATCTTATTGGCGTATATTTCAGCGCAATCTTCGAAGTGCAGAAGACGCCGGGAACGCGTACAATTGCTATTAATGGCAACGATTGAGCTTGTATATGCCCAAATCGAAACGCGCCAAGCGTCTCAAGGCAATGGCATGCCCTCGATAAATTCATAAGTGCGGTTCATTCGCTTGTGGATACATGCATCCGTGGCTTAATGGTTTTAATATCGGGCTTCTGTACTATAGTCCCTGTGTTCGAATCCTGCCATCGGGCAATTTTAATGATGTCTATTCAATTATTTATTACGCAATACACTGTTGAAAATGACGAGTTCACAAAGCCGTTTGAAGCCAAAAGGACGAAGTTTAGGCAAATCCGTGTACTTCCCATAATTCCCATGATGGGGCAACCGCTCCCACTGCAGCTCACGTAGACACTAGCACCAGAGTTCCCTGTAGTAATTTTGTAGGAAACTCTATGGCGGCCGCCATGATTTGAGAGGCCGTCAGGAGCTTTCAGGACATGGACGCCTTCGTGCTAATAGCCGGCGTCGTCGAACGCCGTGTCGTCTGCCACTCTCGCGGGGATTCCCGTCTGCAACTGGGCAGTCTGAACGAGCATTGCTGGAACCTCGCTAGGCGACACCTGATGCTCGAGTATACATAAAGGAATCCCGCGTAGGAGGACGCGATGGCGGCCAATGAAACGTTCCGTCGTCCTACACTTATTTTCGCAAAAGGGCGAAGGCGCCGAGTGGAATGGAAGCTTGGGCGACGAACGTGTCATGCGTCCACAAGGACACTGCGGGTGCCGAGCTTGCGTCTTGAGCGCGAACTGCGCTTGTTTATTTTTCTCTTCTGTT
Source organism: Dermacentor albipictus (assembly GCF_038994185.2). Taxonomy (NCBI): domain Eukaryota; kingdom Metazoa; phylum Arthropoda; class Arachnida; order Ixodida; family Ixodidae; genus Dermacentor; species Dermacentor albipictus. The sequence continues at coordinate 105,402,276 of NC_091828.1, forward strand.
TAAACCGGCACCAAGGCGCCGGCTGAGAATGCCGCACATAAGGTGCCCGCTTTGCAGCGTGGTTGGGTACTACACCCTTACTGAGCCGTCCACCCTTTGAGACAGCATCTCACGGGGTGAACGATGTTGGCAACTCGGAAATACCACCACCATTTGTGCCTGTTACATTTATTTCATCCAATGTGGGCATGCAACTTGGCGTATACTTTTCTTTCCTTCTAAGACCGCTGATGGTTACCGATAACTCCCACTAGAGAAAGGTTCTAGCAATATGGACTGAAACAGACCTGATCCATAGTGTTATTACACCAATATCTGCGCGTACGATGATGTTTATTTGCACGTATGCATCAAATTTGGCAAAAACTGCCCTTAAAAAGGTTTATTCAGTGTTTTTTTTTGACACTTCTCTCTCCATAATATTTGTACTGGTGCTTCCTGACGCGGTTAGGCTCGAGTGGTAGATACCCATACATTTCCCCATGCCACCCATCTTCGGACCTTCAACGGATGCTGCAATATTTGGACAAAGGTAACACTGACATCCGCCTTTCCTGTAACAAGAAAATGATTTCTTTGCAGTTCCGTCCTCTTTTATGATAATTACTTCTTGCACGTTTGTATGTTTTCCCCGAATTAAGTTGTCGTATTTGCTGTCTGGAAGTTACAGTTTGCTCATTAGCTCGACCTCCCCTTGTAATGTGCTAGACTCCTCATTTGCTTAGATGTTAGAGCGACCGACTCGGAAAGGCGTTGGTCTCCGATTCTATTCTCTGACCTGGAGAAACTTCCCTTCAGCTTTGAAGGTTTCCTTCCAAGAAAGCTGCGGGTGGGTTTCTATATTTTAGCAGTTTTTCGCTAAAGTCCATATAGTGCCAATTTTTTTGCCTTACATGAAACTTCCACATTTCTGTGCATTTTGATCAGAACTCACTTGCCATTTGGCGGCATTTGATATAAAAAGCTTTCCCCTTGTAAGTGCTTCTTGAGTTTGAATCACTTCTGACTTTCGCCATAAGCTCATGCGTCGCCATGTTACAAAAATAACCACATAATTGTCGAAGGACGATATACAAAAAATACTTTCGATACATTCTTTCTCCTAGCGTTGGAATTTTGACAAGGATTTCACGCTGATAGTCGCCACTGGAGCTACTTGAAACGGCAAACTTGTTGGCATCATCGTTGCTTCGGGAAGCATTACGATGTCCAGGCTACTAGAGCCAACGTTGGACTGACGCATGAACTGCGTAATGCTCGTCGGTCCAGCGTTCGTAACGTACTCTGCCGGTTTCCATCCCGTCGCTGAGGACCTCCTCATTTATTGTTTCTATAGTGTAATATTCCTGCCGGTTTCAATGTTTTCGTTGGGCACTTTATCGATTAATGTTTCGACAGTGTTGACCGCCATCTCGCTGCTGATTTTCATGTCTTAATCGATTTTATATGGGCCTTTATGAAAGTTACAGAAAGAATGCCAAGCAAGGACAACCGCATTAGCGAGTGCTTTGTTCACCGCAAAAATGTCGGTAATTCTAATGAAGCACCTATGTTTTGTCGTTGTTGCAGACAGTAGATTAAAAGGCACGCGCTGAGAAGGAAACGCCAACACAATTTTTGAAGTCGCACTAAAAAGAATACCATTTTAGTAAAAACTTCATTCGAAAACAATGGCAACAGTCACATTCACTTTGAAGGTTGTGTAACGAGCTGTCTGGGAGCCAATCTAAAAATTTTGGCTCCATTGGAACCGTGCGCTTTGGTTCGTATGGTCTACCTAAGAATATATATATTTGCCTCAAAGACGCAAAGTATAGTGTAAGTGTTGAGCTACGAAAAATAAATATACAATGAATGATTGAGCAATGTTGCAGGGATTAACTTTGTAAGGCAGTTGGGCAAACAGCGACGTAAGTCGAACGAGGAAGCAAGACAACGGCGTTTGTTTTCCGTCTTGTTTTTTTGCCATGTTTTGGAGTCTGCCTTTAGTGTCATGAACACACGTATGTTACAGCTACTGATTGTGCGACATTTCCGCATAACTGCATGCCATGAGACCGCCCTGATACACCAGCTGCTTCTTTCATGGCTCCAAGGCCTAATGATGAACGAAACAGTTTAGCAAAGGAAGTATCAAGGCTGGATATTTATTCTTGATGTCACGCACGAATACACCTTTGCTACGGAAAGTTAATCTATAGATAGGTGTAAGTAATTACTATACCCGCTCTCAATGGTACCTTGTCTTCTTAAAATTCGAGATGGGTTTTATAATAATTACTACCCCAAGAAATCGAGTCTTACGGGAAAAAAAAGTAAATTTGTTGCGGTTTCAGCTCTTTTAACTCAATGTGACAATTAAGAATCAGAAGTCTCGTCATGAGGCAATGTCGGGTGCTGGCAGGCAACAGCAAAACGCATCCTCACACCTGCCTACGCTTCGTCAGAATCATTAAAATTTTATTGCTGCATGAAGCATTGGCGCTTCTAAAGAAATAACTGGATTCGTTGCATATAATTGAAATGCTGCTAGAATACCTGAACGCAATGCCTTAGAGATTCCTTGTAGCATTGTGTTGATTATTCCGCAATATTTACTATACCATGAAACACGAAGAAGGTTGGCTGAGGCAACACAGCAGCAGAAAAGAAAATCTTAAGCGCCGTTTTGATTTGGCCGGATAGAGTTGATCTGACTCATATGATTGCATGATTCTGTTTGGTGGTTACGCAACAATCCTGAGTTGTTTCAGAGGGTTGTTTCAGAGGGTGCAAGCGCATTTTCCCGCTTTGCTGCTACAAAAGGGAATAGCAAGTACAGTATTACAATATCATTATGCGTAATATTTCAGTCGCTAGACACAGGTCGCCTCAAAGCTAAGTTGCTTGAGGCTAATGTGAGCTCTTTAGCGTGGTGTTGTTAGCTTGACGTAAGGTAACGGCCATTATTTTCACTAATACAAAAAACAACGGAATAAGGCTTCTATTTAAAATTCCGTAAAATTGTTCGCATTGTTCTCATGCAAATAATTATTCAAAAGCAACCTTGTTGCTGAAACAATATCTTTGAAATACTACCGCGCAAAAAAAAGAAACTGTGAAGCCAAGTGGTGATCCTTCCAAAGCACACTCAGTCCCGTAATTACGCATCTGATAAAGGATGAAATAGCAGTCAAAGGCAGTTACGTGACACACGAGTGGTGAAGTAGAGATGCAAGAACTTGACAATTTAACATCATTGCTCAGGAATACAGGCATTTTTATAACCGACTAGAAGAAGTTTCACTTGCCTAACGGTAGCGAAAACCAGAATGGGCGAACCGCAAGCCAAACTCAAACAAAAAGTACCGTGGATATACCAGAACAAACTGTGTTTTGCGCTCCATTCTCGCATAGTTGGTATTTTCTGTGTGTTTCGTACAAAAGTGTGGCATGGGAGTGCAATACAGTAAACCTTGATTGCAGTCGGTGCGTTTAAAAAAATATGAGCTCAAATCGCGCACAGCAAAGCGCCGCCACGTATGTATATTTCAATGCGCGCAGCCGAATGACCATCCACAATATGGCGGCGATAGTGCTGCCACCTATAGCCTGGTCTGCCGGCCACTTCAAGGATGAGCGCGCGCTGTAATTAGCACAAGAGCGGTCACGTGGCTCAGCGCGGTAGTCTCCCGGATTCACTCAACTGTACGCAAGGTTGCCTTACTTGTACACTGGGTGCATAGTCCTGAAGCAATGACACAGACAGATCGTCACCGATGATTTTCTGTCGCGAAAGATCCTGCTTATGCTCAGGTCTCAGGTCATTCATGTTGCATTGAGAGTAAAAAAAAGAAACTAGACAAGAACAGGGCCATGACCAACTTAGAATTACAGCTATCGCTCTGTATGAAGAGCTGTTGTGTTTTAAATTACAAATTACAACCTTGCCATAGCTCTAAAAGAAAGGAACAGAATAACTCCCAATTGGAAGCAAAATATTGCTATCAATTTCTTAACAATGCTTGTTCACAATATCACTGAAGCTGTTGCTTGTTTACAATATCACTGAAGCTGTAACCCATTGTACATCAAGGTTTAATTTGTCATATCCAATGGCGACGTTCAAAAGTCAAACACAGTGCACCGTACACTTGTCATCTTCTGGTTGCCTGCGCTCTTATCAACGCCAGCGGTCCGTGAGTTCCATGGCGTGAGTAATACGCCGCCTCCTTCGAGAGATGGCGCCACGTGTAGTGTCTAGGCCGCCAGCGTCCGGCGCGCCGCGTATGGTTGTGAGATGGTTGAGAATAATTGTCGTAATTCCTCCAACCAATATGGTTTGCCGGTAGTCATCTAACACTTAAATCTACTTTCGATTACGGGTGAAACAGCTTTTTTTGTTGTCATACATATCTAATCTCATCTGGGCAGATTTCAAATATCAAAGTAAAGAGTTTGGCGGCGGTACCAATCCCGATGTGCCGATCGACATCGTAATAGCATCGGCATAGTTTGCCTAATCAGTCTAGCATATCGACCGAGGTGTGCAATGCCACTTACACGGGGCAAAAATAAATATTTAAGGCATAATACCGAGACTTGAGGTATTCCACTCTTAGGATGATGGAATGACGGGGGGGGGGGGGGGGGATAGCGCCGACAATGCTTGTAGCTGGAGCACAAACGATGTCACGGATAATTTAGAACGACTGAAAGCTGAGCTAGTTCAAGGATTCATTATGCAAAAAAAAAGAGGTGTGGCGGGCAGACAGGACACAAGAGTAAGGAGGTGGACAACACGAACGCCGACTATCATCTGAAGGGAGCACTGAGGCGAAAAAAGAAAGAAGACACAAAACTCATCTGCGCAAGCTCTGAAATGGTATCACCACGTGTCAATTGAGTACATGTTCCGGCCTACTTGTTAGATAACTGTTAAGGCACCTAATCTCTTCCTTATGTAAGGTAATCGAAGGCTGACTCATGCCCGCGCTTCCATCATTATAGATATGTCATGCCTCTATCAGAAGACGTGGTATAACTGTTAATCGAACTGTTTAGTACCTTAATAGTTATCTCTCCCGTAGACCAGCACATGTATTCGACTGACACGTGGCGATACCATTCCAGAGCTTGCGCAGATGAGTTTTGTGTCTTCTTTCTTTTTTCGCCTCAGTGCTCCTTTCAGTTGATAGTCGGCGTTCGTGTTGTCCGCTTCCCTACTCATGTGTCCTGTCTGCACACCTCACCTCTTTTTTGCATTATGTCACGGATAATATTGCACGTACGTGTTCCACTGTATCCAGTATTCCGTTGTAGTTCGTCCTGCACGTTGTCATGGTTTGTGTACTGTAATGCCTTCTTCATATAAGAAGCAAGTGTGGCTCTAAGTTGGGCCGTGCAGGAATGCTTGATTTGTTCGGAAATACTGAGCAGCACATCTTGAGTTGCAGATGAGTCGCGAATAGCCAAATAGTCGTGAGCATAGCTGGTCGAATTGCCGAAGATGGTGGTTAAGTACACTAAAGTTATGTCTTCTAGGAGCTTGTGTACGCCTGACGTGAGAGAAATAGGCCTTAGGTTATCGATGTCATGCGGTTTCCCGTGCTAGGTAATGAACGTGCTGTTAGTCTGATTCGGAGTGATTGGAGAGGGAGCTCACGGTGACGTGGTCTGGGGCCGGAGGCCGTGTTTGTTGAGGCAGCGGCAATTGCCTGATCGAGCTCTGCAAGCGTTATATCGCCGTCTAAATGGGACGCAGAGGCCCCAACATATCCGGAATAGAAGTATCTGCGGCTGCGACATGTTTGTTACAAAGTGCATCAAAAATTTACGTATTGGACGCATATTACAACAGGATGATCTTGCTGCTGAATTTTGCAGTAGTGACAGTCCAAGATTCTGAGGGGCCAACTAGTTCGCAAGCTATGTGTCACGTTTCGCAAAGTTGTAAGGTATTGTTCGGATCATCACATACGAAATGCCATTTCTCACGCGTGCGATGGCGAGAATATTGTCCAATGGTGTCATTCGGTTGCGCGATGCGTTTTGGAAGCGACATGTTGCATTCGATCTTGCGCCAGAGACGGAGGATCCAATACCTCGCTTTCCAAGGGTGGATGACGATAACGTCGATAGCAGGCTCGCCGTTGTGTCGTGCAGCTTCTGTATGTTTCAATCTTGTCACGAAGGTCATCGGTCCATCCTTGGGGCGTGATGGATCAACCAATCACCGGTGTCTCAACATTACGCCAATCGGTAATTGTATTATGCGGTGTTTTGGGGCAGAAATTATGGTAGAACGGGATGACCTCTCGTAAGAGCACCCTGTGAGTTGTGCCACGTGACATGAGCAATTCCGAGCAATCAATGCAACAGGAGCAATCAAAGCAATTCCCGCGACGCGCGAGAAATCATGGTAGTGTACAAAAATGAAGCGATCTCACTGAATATAAGCCGAAAGTGCGCGACTTCTGTGGGCTGTATGGGATGTATGCGACAAGGCTACCGTAGCATGACTGCGCATCTTGAATGCTCAGACACTCTAGGCGGACAGTCCGGCGCCTATATAATCAAATGCTTGAATAAAGTGAGCTTTATTGTTGTGATTATCATGCAGTTGCGTCGCCGTTGCGAGTTACAATATGGATATTTTCTTCTGTTTTCTTTACCAAAAGCCTAAATAAATAAAAGAGTAAATAAATAAAATAATATAAATAAATAAATAATAGGCTTACTGCTTCCCGTCCACCCACATATATCAAGCTACAAAAGGAGGAAATTGTGGGGATGTGTGTGTGCAGGCATCCAACTGCGCCTGCAGTACGGCAGTTCGCAGTTCAGGGAAATAGAGGAGGGAAATGTACTGTAGAGATGCGGGCGTGTGATTATAACACTGTAAACAACGCCGCCGCAGCTGCAGTAGGAAATAAGCTACGTTGTACACAACACTTGTCGCCACCGTCTACCCAAGAAAGCGAACTCACGTCTACGAACTCACGTCTACGAACTCACGTCTACGAACTCACGAACTCACGTCTACCTAAAAGAAAGCGAACTCGGGGAACGAGCACTTACGAGTTTAACTGGTGAACTTTCACCGCGAAACAAACGAAGAACAAAGAACTCGGTGGCAGCGCCGCCAGCAATCGGCCAGAATGAGTGTCAGCCCACTCCCCGATACGTCTTTGTACTTGCGTCGTCGAACTTCTTCGACGAAGCATTGGTCAGGAAATACATTCCAAAACACTGCACAGCTTACTTCGAACGTGCGCCCCAACTGATGACGTGTCCAAACGCTCCTATAGAAAGAACGACAGCACTGAAGACACGTGCGCTATATTAAAGCGACGGTGCTCTCTCCACGTCACAACCGGAAGGCGACAACAAAGCGGTGCAGTCAAAGCGACGGATTCAAAGCAGAAATAAACCCACGAGGCACACTATCAAGGCTTACGATATAGTAAGTCCAAACCATATACGAAATCAGTGTTTTATAGCAGGAGCCGAGCACATGTTGGACGCGATGCTTTCTAGAACGACTTAACTGCGAAGACGTACACATACCTTCGGATCAAGGCGAGAACGCCAATACTGATGTCATCTCCACGAAGGGAAGCCCCCCACGTCAGTCTTTGGTCCGTCCTTTGGGGACGAGAGCATCCGAACCTTCGGTCCTTTGTCGTAGTTGCCAGGACAGTGTGGCACGTGGCGTCACCCCACTGCGATAGTGTGTAGGCACACACTAGCGTGAACACTCCGCGAACACAAAACTTCACATCGTGACGCAGCAGTTCACAGATGCAGAAAACACTTCCTTCCCGGTCGCCAACAGAAACGACAGTCCACCGGTTCAGAGGCTCGGCAGGCTTAGCAATCGGCGTCTTTCGAACGGCGTGGCCATACCTGAGGACACGTCCGCGATACGCGAGGTGTTGGTCAAAACTGAGTGACGTCACGGACCACGGCAGGAGGGGTGACCAAGTCTCAATGTATTCTAGAGGGCGCTGCGTCTGAACGGGGACGAAGTTTTTTAAAAGGGTTCTGAAAGGGCACGCCCTGCTGCGGCCAGAGTTTTGTAGGACAATCGCAAGAACAATTAAATTGAATTCTGGAATTTTACGTGCAGAACCAACAATCTGAAGTTACCACAAGGAACTCCGGCGCTAGGTTATGTGGAAACCGGGCCATTCAGCCAGGAGTTCTTGCAAGACATTGTCGAATTCTGCCCCCTTGTTGAATTTCCGCTCTGGTTAGCACTGATTGGCCAAGATGCCCGCTATGGCTCGTCCGCTTAACTTTCAAGAAATGCAGTTATAGAATACGACAATACGGTGGAGTTTGGCCAGAATGTTAAGGATTGTGCCCCAGAATGGTCCTTCGTACATGAATGTCCCTAAACTCGGTCCTTAAGGTTTGAAACGCTTTGTGACTTCGGAAGCTGATCATTTACAACGAATATTGCATGTCATAATTAAATAAGTAAACATCAATAAAATTGTGTTATGGCAGCATTGGATCAAAGTACCACCAGCACAGAAGCCTCACATTGTAATCATGATACGCCACGGGCTCAGGCATCGAGAGGCGGAATACAACATCTTTAAGAAGTTTCTAGGGGTAATTAAGCCGGCGGCGCGGAGTCGCTTCAGCAATCTTGACGCGTTTCGATAGCCGGAATCACTCCAACTAGCAGGCGTGATAAGAGTTCTCAGGGTCACCTATGTGCTACGCCCGCAGGAACACGATCAAATCGCTGCATTAAACGTGCATTGGCGGCATGTTAAAGAACCTTACGTGGTTGAAATTATTGCGGTGTCCCCTACTACGGCGTGCCACATAATCACATGGTTGTTTCGGCACGTGAAACCCGCAGAATATAATTTAATTTAGGTAAGGTATTTACCCGAGTCTTCATGCATTTAGAAAAATATAAGATTTCCTTAAGGATTTTGGCTAATAAAGGCAGACAAGGCGAAATGAACAAAGCCGCCAAAACACCGGAAGTCACAGGCGAGCATATCAGACAAATCCATCTACAATGCATCACTCGAGTGTTGGCTTACGCAAATGGGCAGGCTGTGTTCGCGATACACCCCTGCCCCTCTTCATGTCTGGTTGCGCCACCGTACCCCTGTTTCATGCGCAGTATTTTCATCTGACGAAAACAAAAAGGGCAGCTGGTGGCCGCCTTGAGTGGCAGCTATGCGTCAATCAATGTTCGACGCACAATTCCGCCATGTAACTTTTGCAGATACTAGACAACGAGTTCGTCGCAATGTTTATATTGCGTATATTTCGGTTCCACGCCGAAAGAAAGATAGGAAAAATTTAGTCACTGAGCTGCAATGCATAACATGCGTGATCATGGTGGCATCGAGGAGAGATACGGCGACCATGAAATTCTAAGGTGCCGGCAGATTTCGTTTCCAGGTACACGGAGGACACCAAGATCGCCGTAAAAGTTGACCACCGCTCTGTCCGGATTATTTTCGAGAAACAAATGTTCCCTCCTTCAGCTTTGAAGAGAGGGCGAAAGCAGACATAAAGGGGCTACGTCCGAAACAGTTGGTATGTTCGGTTCGCCTGATCCACATGAACCAGTTAATCACAAAGTGCTGCACTCTGCCATTTGTTTCAGTGGTGTAGCAGTTGTGACCTCTGAACCACGCCGTTCCTTTCAAAAGTTGAAGGAAAGTTGCAGGTTTGCTTCATGATTTTGCGTCACCCTCTCTTCTGTCGGTGCCGACTTGGTGCAGACGTACAGGTGCGAAACAGCGGCGCAGCAGACGACGCAGCACACATGCGCATACGCCGTTATAAGCTATCTTGCGTGCGTCCTCATAACAGCAGTTCACGACTTCCGAAACTTATGCACTCCGCCCACTGTGTTGGGAAAAAGAACAAAACGACTGCACCACATCCGCACCGCGTCTGCACCTCGACATTCGTTTCGAGTGTCGCGCTGTGATTGCACCGAAGAAACTGAGTTGTGCGATTTCGGAACTTCTCGTGAACCGCCGTGAACTGGTTATGTTTAAGGAAATCGAACGGACCTAATAACAGCCGCACCCGCTCCCTTTGAGACGGGGATACCGCACTAGTCGGCGCGGCAAGTCGACATGCGAAAGTGCTTTCCCTTCAACGTTCCCTTGATGTCAGGTTTTCTATATGTATGTTTTATAGTTTAACATAGCATTAATCTTGGTAGCATATTACGTATTGTTTGTAAACATCAAATTGTCTATAACGTTCTCATACATGATAGTTCCGTGCTACGTTACGTGCCTTATAATTTGTAACGTACTTGCTTTTCTAAATAGCTAAGCGTTGTTAAGAAATGTTTCCGTCTTAAATGTTGCACAAAAATATGATAAAATATGTGTGTCCCAGGGAATACACTATGTTTGATCACTAGGCTGTTCATTTATTAATACAGACATATGTCTTCAACTGTATTAAGGCATTGTTTTTGCAACTGATTTATCTTATGTTAATATTCATGCATCATCGTTGCCCGGACCTCAAAATTCTCAACTCTAAAATGAGTATATAACACTTTCTAATAAAAGAAGGTTCTGTAGAAGAAGGCGTTGCCAACATTACTTCGAAGACTATTGCAATGAGATCACTCACGTAATTTTCTTAGAGTGAGATAACTGCATCAATTACGTTGTGAACTCATTTGCCTGTTATGAATCCGTACTAGTATGGTCGGCGTATATGACGAATTTCAACTTTGTATATACTCACTATAATACTGAATAACTACATTGAATAAAAACGGTCCTACAGAGCTTCGTTGATGATAAATGAAGAGAGTCGGAAAGTGATTCAGTAATTCAAAGTGTTTCCGTGTGTTCTTCCTGGTAATAACGTTTTAGAGGTGGGCCTTCCTCACCTACACCACATCGTTAAAGTAGGCTTAACAAAACATTCGAAATCATATCGTCAAAAGATTTTTGCAGCTCTACGAAAATTCTGTATACATTATTTCTATCTTCAAATTCGGAAAATGTGTTATTTCTCAGAGAGCAATGCGGGCTCAGTACTGGGGCCTTCGCGGAATTGATATTCAGAGTTCGATACTGGAATACGTTTATGCTGAACTCATTCTAAAATAACTTCTTCAACTATACTTGAAAAGAGAACCCTGGTAACATAGAGCTTGGCCGATAGAGCCCCACGTCACTTTTATTGCCTTTCTTTTAGCAGAACGGTTCGATGCCATAGAAAAATGTAGGCGTGGGTGGACACTGGCGTACTTAGAAGGAAACGGACAAGGACTGAAAACTGAAACGACTATCAACTGAAAAGTCGCACCACGTCAGAAAAAAGGCAGTCCATGTTTGACATGTGGCGGCGTTATTCTTGAGCTTGCGCCGATAAGGTTCTTGCCTGCCGGCTTTCCGCGTGATGGTTCGACCTTGGATGCCATTAATATCTCTGTCGTTGCTATTCTTTTTATTGTAAATACCACTAATTATCTTACGTATACTTTCAGTGTATATATATCTATATATATATATTGTCGTGAAGCGCTTTGAGCAGTAGGCGTTCGCGACTAGAACATTGGAGCAGCGAGAGGTATAGTGTACCCGATCGAGCACCGAAACAAGGTTGTTCTTCTTCGTTGCCGTTGTCTCTCTCCTAGCCACAGCCCCAACGCTCCTTATTTGACAGTACAGTTATCTCCCCCGCGGAAAAGGCAGCCGTCCCGGCGACCTACGGGTAGGACAACACAGGCGGATCATAGTAGGGCTTGAGACGCTGGGCATGCACAGTTTCGCGTCCTCGATGCCGATGATACAAAAGTAGCTCGAGGGGTTCGACCATATAGTTGACTGGAGACGTTTGGTTGATCATGCGGTACATGGCTTGATACTTCGACGCGAGTTTCGGTGACAGTCCAGGGGTAGAGGCTGCAACCCAAAGCCGCACTAGCGCGCCACGAACATAGGATACAGGAGCGTTGGAAGTTTCTCGATGGTGCTTCTGGCGTTGCTGGTCTTCTGACGTAAATATACGGGAAAGCTTGCGACACTCTTCTGCGTGTGCAGCAGCTTCGGATAGGGTAGTTGCTTCCGTGGAGTCAGGACGGTACGGAAGGACAGTATCCATTGTGGAAAAAGGTTCGCGTCCGAACAGGAGAAAGAAGGGCGAAAGTACCGTGGTAGCCAGCGTGGCGGTGTTGTAAGGGTAGATCAGAAAAGTTAGAACATGGTCAAATTTGGTTTGGTCGAATGCAACGTACGTGGCCAACATGTCACCAAGAGTGCGATTAAAGCACTCGGTCATGCCATTAGTCTTCGGATGATACGCAGTAGTGGTGCGATGAATGATGCGGCATTCTTTGAGGAGATCCTCGATGACGCCTTCTAGAATGATGTGACGCTGATAGTGGGCAGTGGAGTAAGTTGGAAGTGGCAAACGGTGAGGCATCGCGGTTGCTTTATCAAACAGACTCGAGCCATCGTTGGGCTGATGATGAACTCCGTATAGCTCATCGATGCAACGCTCGTAACGCCGTCTGCCGGTTTCCATCACGTCACTGAGAACCTCTTCATTTATTGTTTGTAAAGTGCAATTTCTGACGTTCCTTTCGGTTTCAATGTTCTTGACGGTGACCTGCGCATACCCCTCCTTTTTTTTTCTATAGTGGTGTCAGAAATTTTCCTGTGGTTTTCATCTGATTTTCTGCGATTCGATAAGGTTTTTGTGCACAGAATAGTTATTTGCTCATCGAGTAGCTAACGTTGCCTAAGACATGCGCCCAACCAGTGCGCAAGCAACACATCCGGTTGGTCCCAGTAGCTGTGAGTGGCGAATCGACGCAAGGGCGGCCAACCCTCCAGAAGGTGCTGACGCAATGTGGGCTGTCTCAGTGTTTCTGTGCTAGCGGACAACATTCTGTGACAATAGACAGATTAAGTTTAGTACACGCAACTATACCGTACGCTATATGCTATAGTATAGCGCGTACTAAGCAGCGCGCGTTTGTTACAGTTTTAGTTGGTGTGCGAGGTCTTCGGATCTCAGAGGCCATATGCCTTCGTTGCGGTTACCTCACGACTGTTGCAATAGGTGGCGATGACATCTCGAATGTTTCTCGAACATTGAGGTAGGACACCAAGCACTATAATAGCAAGAGCTTGATGGCGCAACTCACCGCACCGTTCCAAAGGCAACGCGCATAAAATCCATGCAAACATCCATTTCTTTTGTTAGGCTTCGATTCGTTCAAAACTAGAAGCGATCTCGAAAACACCACTAGGTTATCCATAATAGTATGTCGCCGAAGCGGCCTGAGACTAAGCGAAAGCCATTTATAGTCATTTGTAGGAACGAAGCGCACTTTACAAAAGCAACGCCAAATTCTATTCGAAGCGGGTAGCCAGGACCGCCGCCATGTTTCACGCAAACTATGCAAACCCCGCATCGACGCATGCGCAGTGACGGCCCGCTATTTAGTAGCGTACGCAATGGTGTAGCGTACGCTAAACTAAACCTGTCTAATGAAGGGAAAGCTAATGAAGCGCGCACAGGAGGGAGCCATCCTGAAAAAAATGCCGTGTTTTCACTCACGTTAGTTTAAGCAACAGAAGAGGAAACGTAGGCATCTGATTAGCAGCCGTTATACAGGACAAAACGCGCCACTGAATGTAAAAGTTTACTTATTCTGCGGCTTTTCCCTTCCGCGTCTGCGCAAACGCGAAACCACCGCATGTGGAAGGTGCGTCAATTCAGCGTCTGTCCCGAGCAACCGAAAGCACTGTCAAATGCAGTCGGAGTACTTGGCGCGGTAACACGAGTGCAGAAGCTGAGCCCTCGTAGCTTTTCCTCAACTGCCACACGGAGTTGTCCGCGAATGTAGGCACGGCAGGCAAACTCCGAAAGCGTGCCAAGCCGGAACACCTGCATTAGGCAGCGCTACGTTGACTAGATAAATGTGGCCAAAGCTAATGGCGCGCTAAGGTCCTTCGTTGTTGCAGACATTGTATTAAAAGGCATGTGCTGGTAATAAAGCCTATCGCAAGTTTTGCAGCATTTCTCAAAATATTGTTATGCTCATAAACTATAATTCCAAAAATCCGGATATACCTATATACACTTTGATGGCCTTATAAATTTACATGTGCGAGCCGATCTATTAGATGCTGGCTCCATCAACAGTCCAAGCGTCCTGCCAAAGTCTTTCGAGTGCAAAATGACTGACGCCTCTAAAGCTACGTGCAGACTCATTTGATCACGCGTATCAAGAATATGAAATATGAGTTTTAACCTACTACACATTTCATTGTTGTTGGTTGTTAACGGTTATTCCCCACTAAATTTCATTGGCCATTACGCAACATTACACACAGAAATAAATATACCTGGAATGAGAAAACGATGTGGCAGGGATTTGTTGTCTGTGACGGCAGGTGTGCAAACAGGGACGTAAATAGACGGAGGACAACGGCGTTTGTGTTGTCCACCTCATTCGTCTTCAATGCTTGCCATTACGCGCCATGAATGCACGCATGCTACATTTCCTCACTACACAACATTTCAGCAAAACTGCATGTCATCAGAGCGCCCTAATATCCCAGTTTCGTTCCTCCAAGATCCACACATCGAAAATAAATTTGCACAATGTAAGCAGCGTGGCTGCACATTTATTCGAGGTGTCACGAGCCAGTGGACCTATCCTATGAAAGTTAACGGATGGACAGATGCTAATAACACCCATTAATGTTGATATCGGTACCGCATTTTTTGAAAACTCGAGATGAACTTACTTTACGCTAAGATTTTGATTACCACCGAAGAAATCAAGTTTTACTGGAAAAGAAAAAAAAGAGTCTTTCTGCGGAGTTTTGTGCTGTGGACATTCGAAGTGACGGCGAGGAATTCAAAGTCTCGTCATGTGACTATCAAAACTGCTGCTGGGAAAAGCGCAAGAAGCATCCGCGCGGCAGTCTAAGCTTTGCAAATGAAATTCAATTGCCGCGGTTGCTCGTTGAAATTTTTCGTTTTTTTAATCAAATGCAGAAAAGGTCAAGTTACTAAATCAATGAAAGTGAAAAGACTACACCTTGCAAGGACACGAACAGAGTTTTTAAACGATCAACATCTCATCTACCTCCCTCCCCTCTTTCTTTTGGGAGGCGGGAGGAAGGTGATACAAAGAGCCCCTGCGATATGTTGCACTTCTACATAATGCTCCGCTCGTAAGTTGCTGCGCGGGGCCCACCGCGCCAACGCTCGGGGATAAATGTTGCTGTTGCAGGAGGGTCAATGCCTCCACGTACAATTGCGGAGAGCTGAATGTCTCGCACGTGGCGAGCAGGAAGCAAGCGCCATGAGCCGGAGAACGCGGCGCCAACTACAGCGGCGAGCGCCATTGAAAACGATACCGCAAACCAAGCAACATGAGGAATCACGTGCGGCGTGCTCTCCCGAGGATTCAAAGTCTGGTGCGCGCATTTGTCTACAGAATGCATGCACCCAACAGCGTTAGTCGTGGCTGCTTTGCGAACAATAACTGCCTGACGACCCTACTATGTTTGTTTTACTGCAATATCAATTGCATGGACCCTCCGGGTGCATTTCTGCCGTCGCCGACGCCGTGAGGTTCCGTATAAATTTCAAGGTCGATAAAATCGGCGGCGCGCCAAGTATGCTGTGGGTGAGAGTGAAAGCGTGCGAGAGTTACAGTAGAACGCGGCTCACTCTCGGCACGGACTTGAGTAGAGGACGGGAGGAAGGGAGGGGGGGGGTCGTTCTTTTCCGTCGGCGGCTGCCCACGGCATGGCCGTGCAAGACCCGTGTCTTGAAAGCGTCTGCGACGTGACCGAAGTGAACGCCCGCGCGGGCCTCATCTCGAAAGCGATCTGCGATGTTCGAAGAGTGCGCGTATTGCGGGTTGGCTCGTATACGCTGTGTTCTCGAGGATTCGTTCAGGTTGAAGCGAGAGATACCCGAAGGTCAATTCGATCGCTGCTGCTGGCGCCATTCCTCGCTCCAGCATTTGGACAGTGAGTTTCCGCGCCCATAGAGCGATGTGTGTTCATGTATGCCTGTGCGCGCATGACATCGTCTTTGTTAACCTTAAACATGTAGGCGGGCTTGTTGGTTTCAATCCATGATAGAATGTGCCAGCGCGACTGAACCAGGACGTAGAAAGAAGCACACAGTCAGAGACAGCCCTGTCTCTGTGTGTCCGTGTATTTATAAGTCCTCTTTCAGTCCATCTTACACTCTAAGAAAAAAGAGAGTAAAAAGTGAGTCACGGCAACTTGACTCTCTTTTTTCTTCCGAAGACCCACTTTTGCGCGAGTAGAGTCAGAAAGAAGAGTCAACATTCCCGCATGGGTCGTTTGACTCTCAATAGCACGCTAAGAGTCATGGAAGATCGCCATTCCTCTGATATTCGAGATGAGTCTGGCGAGAGAAAGATTTTAATGCAGGAGAAGAAATACCAGATAAACTCTTCTGTTTTAGGCAGGCCCTCGGGTTCCTGTCCTGGTTGTAATACCCTGTATCATTCTTTCATCCTTGTCATGTTTTGCAATTACTTCGAACTCTATTGATTTTCCTTGACCACGTTTGTTGATACCTCACACGCTTAAGCGATAGGTGGATTCCCATGATAAGGAAAACTTGGATTTGTCACACTGGATTCTGACCATAAGTAAATCTAAAAAAAAAGGTATTGGCTACTAAAGAGAGCACAGCAAAGAGATAAGTTCAGTAGGTGCAGTCAACAGTGTCGATTGTAAATGTAATTCCGCGACTTAAACTAAATTTTGAAGATTTAAGTTCCAAAATCAATATCTTGTTATGAGGCGCACGGTAATGGAAAGCTGCAGATTTATTTTTAGCAGCTCGGGTTATTTAACGTGTACGGAATGCATGGTTACGCGCGTTTTCGCATTCTGCCCCCGTTGGAATGTGACTGCCGCGGTTGTGGTTGGACCCGTCGCGTCGAGCTCAGGAGCGCAACACCAAAGCCACTGGGCTACCGCAGTGCGTTGCGTTCCGCGGCCAGAAACAAATATTAGCGTACGCAACACTGCTTTGGAACCCCCTAGAAATATAAAAACTAAAATACAGCAGTTTCGCCCCAATGCTGCATGAACCACTGCACGAACTATTGCCCGAACCAAGGTTCGTTGTTTCATCGGCTGAATAAACTGCAGTAAACATTCGCTTACTCCTTAAATTAGGAAGCACTGGCTCCCGCGCGTACGTGCAAACAACAGATCTCACTCAATGACGGCGAACACTCGCTGCCACAGCGTTGGCGTGACGAAGGGCGCGAACAGAGCGGACCGAACGCTTCTGCTGCCTCTTCCGTCAAAGCGTCTCCGCAAAATTGCGTTATCTGAGCGCCCCCCCCCCTCCCCCCAGCTTTGCGTCCATCGGAAATTATCACCAAAACAGAGCGAGGGTGGCGCAAGACCGGGCTAGAGAAACGGCTAGAGGAGGAGAAGCGCGCTAAACTAGCGCATCCCTCTCCCGACTTGCGCGCGTTTTATCACGTGACCTCCTATAGATACTTGGGGCGCCCATCGAGCCCGGCTCAGCCTCAAAAACTTCCTTTAACGCACACAGCCAACGGCGCGGGATAGGATCTTATCTCACTTGACTTTATACGAAAGCTCACGGTAACACCGACAGATATATTTCGACGGTTGTGTCCATATGATTGCTATCGCAAAATTCGCAATAAATAGAAATTTTCACTAAAGACCAACCACGCTGCTTCTCCATGCCGTGAGAGAGCGGTGAACGATAGTTCTAGAAAATGTGTTGCTAAATCTCCGCCAAATGACTACGCTCGCATTTGGTGACAACGGCACACAGTCGCAAGAACTTGTGGAGGATATACCGGAGTTCTGGCAGCTTCAGGTGCACTAGGTCATTCAGTAACATGGGCGGCTTTGTAGTTCTACCTCACATCAGAGCAAACTGCACTCGACAGAAATAAAGGGCAGCCGCACCGTTATAGCTAAGCAAATTAAGGACAATTACGCCGCGTCTTCACACTTCGAGCATGCTCCGACAGCCCCCCGATAGATATTTCAAACGTAACCACGCTCGGACGGGCAAATTTTACTTCTGCCAAGTGAACGTAGCGGGCATTTCAACACGCGTGTTAAATTCATGGCTGTTTCATTCGTGAACATTACTTAAGTGACGTAAAATTATCAGTGAGCAAAACAGTTTTTATTTCAACGCGAGGAAACAAAACCGAAACTAGCGCAACTGTTTTGCTCAGTTGTGCAGATACAAAATGATCCAAAGCCGAAGCCGTCAATAGCATGACGCCATTTTAATGTTGCGCTGTATCACGCGCGAGTACGTTGTCGTTGCGTGGTTCTGAAATCGCTGCGCTAGGGGCGACTGCAACCAAGCGTTGCGGCAAGTTACGGTGGGAGCTTCTGTCCGTGCTGTGTGATTGCGACGAGGGGACCGCCGCCAGCAGCAGCGTATCGCCGATTTCGTCTTTCGGTTTGCACTGCATCTTTCATTCTGATATGGGAGATCGCAACGGACAGAGACGACCAGATGCATACGAACCACTACCAGCGGGGACCTGTGACCTGTGCCATATTTCTCTTAACGTCTCAGGTAAGCATATCAGCTTTTGTTCCGAGTTTACAAACGGCGCGGACTCGGCCCTTCCGGTATGGCTACATTTTGCGCCACGTTTCTCTTGGCAGTTCACAGACGTTTCTTGGGCATGCGTGCGCGTATGTATGCGAAAATACTACTGGCAGACGGAAGCCTCAGGAGAGCATCTGAAATTATTGCAAAGCTGTACTGCCAGGAGAAACACCGTTCTTAACGACTCCGGTGACGAGTGGCCTGTCGCATCGAAAAATCCGTATAATATCAAGTACTGCGTAACTTGAAGTGTAGATACAATACTAGCACCAGTGTGACTTTCGCTGGCGAAGACAGGTAGTCGAAAAGACAGCTTGTGTATTCTGAAGATTTACTAGCGCTTTAGGTATATTACCGCGAATAATAAAAGCGCTACAACGCTGTATGGCAGTGTCAGGCGATGTGGCAGCACAGATATCTTAAGAGCGGTAAAGCGGCTGCATGCACAAGCGAACAGACACAGCGCTTTAAAAGCGCTGAAACAGAAAAAAATTTATGTGCATTTGGCTGTAAGTAGAAAACACAAAACACGTTAGCTGACAATCTAAGCCGATGTATAATGTTATTATTTTTTATGTAATCTTTATTTTCATGGTGGTAAATATTTAAAAGCATGAATTTGCTGCAACCTTTATATAGTAAAACCTACAAGGCGTACAAAACCTGGCTGTGTTATGCACAGAAGTTGTGGTATTCCTACTGGATTTTTTATTTTGAGTCCGCTGTTTTATGAAAAAGAGGGTCTTTTTATTTGTAGTCTTACGTTAGTGCAGATATTTGGCAAGCAGAAATGAATTGATTGCAAAGTGGTACCTCCTGGTGATCTGCATATAAACCCAAGTTTATCCTGTCTTGGCTATTGTAATGTGCATATAACAATTTTAAGTATATACTGCTGTAGTTGGCTTAGTCACTGTCGCGTATTTTGTAAAAGTAGAAGGCTATGATTATTTTACTGTTTTCATGCAGAAATACCTTTCTTTCTTGTACCAAGAAACGCTCACAGCATTGAATGAAATGAAGTGTGGTGTATTATTCTACTAATTTAATAAAGGAAATTACGTCTGCAGTGCATCAGAGATTAGTTTACTTTCTTTTACTAAACAATGCGTTATCTCCTCTGCTACTGCTGTTCTGTGTGATTTTGAAATGTACTTTATTTTAGGTATTCAAGAAATGCCAGCATCCAGAAGACGCCATCTTATCCAGCACGTTATGGGTGAGACAGATCGTAGCAGGCACTTTCGCATATCTCATTA
The DNA here is from genome assembly GCF_038994185.2 of Dermacentor albipictus. Taxonomy (NCBI): domain Eukaryota; kingdom Metazoa; phylum Arthropoda; class Arachnida; order Ixodida; family Ixodidae; genus Dermacentor; species Dermacentor albipictus. The sequence continues at coordinate 105,422,171 of NC_091828.1, forward strand.
GCATATGATGCTATTTGTTGTAATTTTTGTGTCCACTTTCCTGGCGTTTATTCATTTCAGCATTATTGTGCAAAGGGTAATACTTTTACATCGAGATAGAGTAATCGTCCAAAGGAGAAACATGGCTGGAGGTGACGGCACACATAAGCCTCCTTTGTTCGTATCTCTATGTTGCGCAGTTACTCTGTCATTGTCTACCAACAAGTCCAAGTTCTTCATCAGCTACCTTTACTAATTCTCCGTTATTACAATTTCATTGATACAACATTGAAAGTACAGAGGTGCACAGGAAGACAGAGACTTGAAATGATGAAGAGGCGTAGAACAAGGAGCATCGCTAGAGCCAATGTTTCGACAAAGAGAAGGAGATAAGTTTTCTTGTCAAAACATTAGCTCCAGTAAAATTTCTTGTTCTATCACTATTTATGATTAAAAGACAGCATTATTGCTCTTGCTGAAGTATTATGCATTATGGAATAAAAATTAGCAGGGTTAAATGTCAGGAATGTGAAATTTCTTGTGTATTTTAATGCTACAGCGAAAGCCAGAAAAACAAGATTAAGAGAACCACATTGTTATTTGTCACTACCCAGTTTGGCCAGCTTCATCAGAGCATGCACTTTGTTGCATTATCGACCACTGGAATTCATTAATTGAATTGCTTCGTGATTACTTATATTTAGAGATGCTGAACTTGCTTTAATGCAGCTTAACATAGTGCGTGTAAAAAATATACAATGACATTTTAAGAGGCTTGCAGTTGACTAGCAGATCATTTGATGGTATGAGCTCGGGTTTCCACTGAGCTTCCATGCACAAATCGGATGCACATTCTTTTTTTTTTTCATTGCTTGGATTTTCATAAGCATAAGTACCATTTCTTCTTTGTCGATGTTCTAGTTGTGTTGTAGGACCTAACTGTTTACATTTATTTGTATTGGTATCCATGTTACACAGACAGCTGAATTTTTCTTGTAAATTGTGACATGTTAGGACTAAGAGCATTTGTGCAAATTTGCTGCAGGTACACTCTGGTGGCTCCCGCCCTTGCATCCTACCACCGTGTCCTGACTACATCCACTAGAGAGTTCGAAGCCTTTGGCAGCTCCTGCTGTCCTGCCACCACCGTGTCCTGACTACGTCCACTAGGGAGTTGGCAGCCTTCGTGATGATGCCAAGCAGGCTGGAAGCCGACAGAAAGATTAAGGTAAATACATGTGATTAAGTGGCAACTTTTTGAGTGAAGTGGCTTGTAGCCACTCAGCAATGAAAGAGTTAACTTCAAAGCAGTTTAGACTCCCTGCTATCTGTGCAGGGATGCTCAAGTCCACGCAGTTTGCCTTAGCCGCCAAAAGGCTATGTGGATTACACGAAATGCGCTGCAAATTTTGAAACCAGTAGGAGACCACTTGTACAATTTTTTTTCTTGCTTAACAAAAAACTGCTCCGATAAAGCTTTAGCAATCTAAAAACAATACAGTGTACACTCATACGTGGTAGTGGGCATAAATTTACTAGGACTGCCTCAATAGTAAGTATGCCGATAAACACACCAAAACTGACTTTTTTTGCTAGTTCATCCTCATCTCTGTGCACTGCTGCATAATTTATGTTCCTGAAACCAGTTTTTGCATGCAGCACGACTCCTAAATATGTGGATTACATAAATTTGCAGCTTTTGCTGTAAGCCAGATTCATGAAAATAAAGTTAATAGGCCATTTTGTCCATTTTTAATGACCCATAATAAACTGAGCAGTGGCTAATAAGCAGTTCAATTTTTGGTGTAAGGCCTCTCTTTATTGTCCTGAAAAATTTGGCCCCCTTAATGAAGGAACCAAATTTTCTGCTATGCCTTTTATGATTTATTTATTTATTTGATTGATTTAGTTATTTATTTGAACCTCAAGGGTCCCTGGCGGGACATTACATGAGGGGTGGGCGCAAGAACGGCGGTTAACAATGAATGTTACATGAGAATCATGACGATGACATGGCTTCCTCGATGGCAGTCTTGAAATGGACTGGATCAGGGATTTGTGCTAAGTGACAGGGAAGGTCATTCCAGTCGCGAGCTGTGTGGACAAAAAATGATTTCTGAAATGTAGTTGTTCGGGAACGATGCGGGATGACGCTGTTTGGATGGCCTGTGCGGGGTGTTCGACGTACTGGTAGGATGAGGTTGCTGTCACGGGGCGAGCAATGGAAAAACCTGTGATAAAGGCAGAGGCGTGAAATTCGGCGACGGGAAGCGAGAGAAGGAAGTGTTGCAATTTCAAGGCGGATATGCTAGAGTATCGAGAGTAGTTTGAAAGAATAAAGCGAGTGGCACGATTCTGAACAGATTCAAGGGCTGAGATAAGGTTAGACTGATGGGGGTCAAATATTGCGCAAGCGTATTCAAGTTTAGGTCGTACAAATGTTTTATAAGCTAGTAATTTTAAGGAAGGAGGTGTCATGCGCAGGTTACGTCGGAGATATCCAACTGCTCGATTAGATGAATTTATTATGTGGTTAATGTGGCAAGACCATGTTAAGTCACTAGCAAGGTAAATGCCAAGATACTTAAAAGAGTATCTTGGCATAGATGCATAGATTGGTGCATTACACAAAATCTCACTTAGTGCTTGCGCCAGTAAAAAAACTTTTTAAGTTGAGTATTTCTTGAAATTAACATTTGCGCTATATTGAAGGGCCTCCAGTTTTTCAAAAAAAAATTTCAAGTGGTCGTGTGCCAGATTGGTACAGCTCGCATGGAATAGCCTACTTACACAAATAGGGAGGGCCATGCCCTCCGTGGTTGCTCAGTGGCTGTGTTGGGCTGCTGAGCACGAGGTCGTGTGATCGAACCCCGGCCACGGCGGCCGCATTTCGATAGGGTTGAAATGCGAAAACACCCGTGTACTTAGATTTAGGTGCACATTAAAGAACCCCAGGCGGTCGAACTTTCCGGAGTCCTCCACTACGGCGTGCCTCATGATCAGAAAGTGGTTTTAGCAAGTAAAACCCCATAATTTTAAGTTTTTTTAGGGAGGGCAAAGTAAACTTGACTTTATGTCAAGATACTATTATTGATCTACAAAAGACAAAATGAAACATTCCATCCTATAAGCAGCTCTTCACACTCATTTACACTTTTGCACATTTTTATACCTGAAGTCTGGTGGCTTGTGTCTGTTTTCATTATCTGCTATGTGCCGATGGTAAACTTCAGGTTTGCCCTATGGTGAAGAATATTGTGGTACTTATAGATATCGATCTATGTTTTTCAGGTTGCCTCGAAATTTTACCAAAGCTGTACCACACACTCGGGCAAGGCCTTTTTGCAAATGGCGTATAACCAGGCTCAACGCATGAGTGTCGAGTGAGTCTGGAGATCAAGGCAACCTGCTGTGCTACCAGCATGCAACCTTTGGTGGCCCCTCTACATGTTCCACCTATTTCACAGCTGCACCTCCGCCGCAACTTATCCAAACAGCATCACCAACTGTGGTCACTCATCGAACCATGGATGAATGTTGGGGTGGAGTGATTTGAAGAGACATTCTATTTGTCTCTTCAAATTCTTAGCAAATACTTGTGTTATTATAATTAATATGTGTCTTTAGTGCCGAGTTTTTAATGGTTCCTTTCTATTAGAATTCTCACCATCGATTCCTGGTATTATAATGTATGTCTTTATGCCCAGTTTTTCGTAGTTGTTTCGTACTTGTGTATGTAATTGATAGGTTCATACTTGTTATACAGAAGGCTAAAATGCAAACTTACAGCATTTTTTTTCTTTCTTTTGATAATCTACAGCACTGCAAAGGGTTCAAGAAATGTAACCTAACGTGGGCTCTTGTGCAGGAAAAATTTAAGAGCAATATAGAGTACTTATTTCAAACACCCATTATTCTTGGGAAAGTCAAGAATATAGGAGCACAAAAAAGAAAATATTAAACTCGAGAAACATGAGTTCCCCTCATAAGTCTGATAATAATGCGACTTCCTTTCACTGCAAAGATACCAGTAATGTACTCGCATACAAGGTTTCAAACAAGAAAGCTATGATGCTCTTGGCATTTCTCAGTGCCTATTTGCCACACTGACGAATGTCAAAGGCATCGTAGGTTTCATGCACACATTGGTTGTGTTACACTTTTGAGTATTGCATTTCTCAAACACAAAGGTTTACAGCAGTGCTTTAAATAGCAAGTGCATTTCCTAATTTATTAGTACAAGAGTAACAGTACAGATCATGTAAAAATTATTTTACAGACTATATGTCCATGGATGCACGCTTCTGATGACATAGCAGTGACGTGTTCGTGGGATGAATGTCTTTATTTCAGATTTAAATATTGGCTTCCAGGTCTGGGTTAGTCTCCTACACTGAGTAGTCTAGGTCAGAGCCCATTTACTAGAGAAAGTGAATTAAACTAGGAATTATAAACATGAAAAGATCTTGTTTAGGACACCAATAAGACAATCAGCAAGGTTCTTTGGTTATTCATTTCCAAATTTATGAGGATATATTTTATGACTGGTTTCAATATTGTGAAAACAAATATTTGTTTATTGTCACACTAGAGTTGGCTGCCCCCATTTGTATACAACCCCTTTAGAGGCTAAAAATTCAGTGTGTTACCCTATTTACTCGCATAATGATCGCACTTTTTTGTAAAAAAAATTGACTTAAATTCAGGGGTGCGATCATTACGCTGGTTAAATTTCCCGCAAAAAGAAAAAAATATATTATCTGGCATTTACTACGGGATGACAACAGGTCAACAAATAGGCGGCTGCTGCTGTATGTAGTGCAGGACACGAAAAAAAATGGTGGCCGGCAGAGCAAGCCGAACGCGCTGATTGCGTTTTTCTTCTCGTGAGTACATTACAGTGCATTCAAACAGTTTCTTCCATATTAGTAATGAATAACATCGGCGAGTTTGCGGCAATAGCATAGCCATGCCCACTTTGAGGGGACAGAGATGGGCGCGCTTAGCTCTGCCAGTGACATAGGTACACATGGTGGGCATGCTGCGGAAACTGCGGCATTTGTCTTCACCACTATCCTAATGTGGCACGTTTCCGCTAAGGGTGGGCGAATATCTTAGCTGCGTTACAAACGTCGGTGAATGAATAGGGTACACTTCTAACGTATCAGTGTAAACGTGGCTGCTATCATTGCCGCTCGCGATTTGTTGCGTGCCCACAAGTGCAGATGAGAAGAATCGAAAGACGCCTTTTTTGTTGTTTTTGTTGACCACAACCATTATAAAGCCTACACATAATAAAGGAAAGTTTGGTTGTAGCTTTTTTTTGTCGTAGAAGTGCAGAAAGTGATGAAAGGAATGAAATGGGGCATCTGCTTAAGAAAGTTTTTTGCATGCAGTCTGCTTGGTTTGTCTTGAAGAGTCGTTCGCATAGCAGTCGACAGATGGTAAGCACGATCATTATTAGCTAGATTTGGCGCATGACACATCACTGCGGCAAGTTCGGGGTGATATCGTTACATGGGAAATAAAAAAAAATCGAATTTTGACGACAAAATTTAGGAGTGCGATCATTACGCGAGTGCAATCATTATGCGAGTAAATACGGTAATAGGCTGTTTTTGGTTTCGTGCACTCTATGTTAAGGGATGCAAATGGTGACATACAACAGAATGCAAAAATGACTAATGAATTCAAGCAGGGCATGAGGCTTTTTAGGCAGATGCGTGCGTGTGCTATTTATAAAGCTCCCCATGGTATGCCTGAAGGCATTTTCTAACACTTCGGTAGAATACACTGACACCCCCTTATTAACTCTTCGAAACAACTTCTATATATTTGTACTAGAGATTTGAATATACTGTCATTCATAAAGTGTTTTATTAGATTTGAATTGTCATTTATTTTTGTGTAGCTGCTGTTTTTCAGTTATGTCCTACACAGTGGCAAAATATTTTTGTGGGCACTTCCTGTGTATAAAATTTTCAGAAATAGCTTCATGCTGTATCTTATTTAGCTACTCGTATACTGCAAAGTGGTGATACCTATCCAAATGGCTTGTACAATTACTGGAACTATGCAAAAATATATTAGGCCACATTAAATAATTTTACAGATTGCAATTTCAATTAGACATCAGCATTCTGCATATCTTGAAGAGTACGTATGCCAAATTTCGAAGTATAGGACAACTATAAGTGCATAAGGTTATTCTCATGCTATTGTGAGAAAATGTTTTTGAAGTATATTCAATAGTTTTTTTTCACAATAGCATGAGAAGTATGCAAGATTAGTAGGCAGGCCTCTCTGCCTGCCTACTAATTTTGCATACTTCTAGTAACCTTACATGCTCTTTGAATAGATATCGGCACTTTGCAGTCTACAAAGAGCCGAGGTAGCTACAGCACGCTGCTTTTTGTGAAAATTTACACAAGAAAGTGCCCGCAAAGATCAGTGTATTTTCCCATTGTGTAGGACATAACTCAAGAAGCAGCTAAAGAAATACTGACATATATGACATCTGCATGAAGAACTCTACAATTTGCTCTCTTTTCAAGCCTCTAGCACGAATAATAAGACTGTTTCGAGTAATATTCAATCAGCAAAACATGCCCCTTGCTATAGTGACCTACAACCTAGAAACGCAAATTGAACGCAAGTCTTTTTGTTGAAGCGACTGGGCTGTCTTCCCAAGGGCTTCTGTTAAACACTGAAATTTCCTGCATTTACCAGAAGTGCAATACTCAAATGTTTGTGTATGTGCAATTGGTATTGGCAAACTAACAGAAAAAAAGACAGTTCTGTGAAATGAAGAATTGACTATAACTTTGTTCGACATTTACATTTTGACTCCATATCTTTGTTTTGTGCTTTGTACTGAGTGTTTCAGCAGTGACTTCCGCTAAAAATTGAACATAACTGCTTCATGACAATGCGACAATTTTCGCTAACAGAAATTTATAGCACTGGCAGGCATTATAATTACCGTACTCAATAACGTCTAGTTTGTAAGAACTCAGACTAGCACCAGTTCCGAGATACACAACCCAAAAAGACATGATCAGAAAGGTTTATCTTCCACACAGAATTGTCCCATAACGCTTACAAAATGTTTTGTGGCTAAGTAATATCTGCAACAGCAAAGCATGTTCCACCAAGTATGGCGATAAATATTTCAGAGCTGTCAGTCTGAGGACTCCTACAAACTAACAATACCTTCAGCACTGACTAGCCTCAATAATAGGAGGTCAGCCATTTTGCTGAAATTAATAAAACTTCAATTATTGTGATCTTGTTTACGAAAACATTTGCAATTGTAATTCAGTTCTAGTATCTGTCACTTTTGTAAATATTTTCCAATTAGTTTTTCAGACTACAATTTTTGGTAATAGAGGTATTCATTGCAGAAAGATCTAGTACATGGCACTTAATAATAAAGGTACTGGTCATCGTAGACTTTATGTTGCACAGCTGTTTCTTGAAATCTGAAAGGATGTACCCGCCTCCTTATGTTAGCTAGAAACGGAAATCTGTCAGTATGTTTTGTTTAAAATACAGCTGATCAACCCGATAGTTAGGCTGCTTGCCAAATATAAATTATAACGATAATAGTGAAGGACCATAATAACAGAGTGATGCTGACTCATAACTATGCCCAGCTACATCCACGCAGCTGTGCCATACAATGTGCATGTGTTCAGAAGAGCCAAATGCCCCAGAGAGAAAGCAACAGTAACTCATTGTTTGTCATCTTGTTCAAGCAGATTATGCGCTAGCTGTAATTTATGCTCAGTAAATACATAAATCAGTCATGTCAGGTGTCTTACTTAAGGTTGCAAGTTCGAAGTTCTTGTAATCTTGCTTGTTTTTATTTTGTTTTCTTTGTGAGAATGAGTCACTTGGTTGCCTTCGCACATATTCTCAAAACTGTTTCATCACTGGGAATCAGGAAATTTAATTTGCATATGAAATTCCCAGTTACTAATTTGGTAGGCTTTGAGCTTAATTCTCTTATCTTTTATATGTTTATCTACCAAGTAGTCTTATCGTTCATTGAAACATATCCATGTAATGCAGAGAGGGCACCCGAATTATATATATCTCTTCTTGCTTTCTACCCTGCTCTGGTGTTTTCAAAACCTAGCATTGGTGCAATGGCCTGTCTGCAGAAAAGTAGTAAAGCGGCTACATTTAAAGGTCAACAACATAATTAAGATACAAAGCAAAAATAAAAGTGCGCAATTGTCCCCCATAACGAGAGTTCTGCTTAGAATTAAACAAAAATTGACATCCTGCTGTGGTGTGAGAATTGCTTTGGGTTCCAAGGGGACTACGTAGCACCTGTACTAGTGTATACAAAGCAAAAAAAAAGATCACTCCAGATGGGAGCGGCAGTGGGAAGTCAAGCACAGATGCTTTATTTCACGCACCATTAATGTGGTTTATCATCTGCTCCTGTTGTATGGGAATGCATACATTGGGAAGACAATCCTTTGCGCCATTGGTACCTTAGCGGGACACCAGAGAAAGGTAGAAATCGAGAACAGGTATTCACACTTGGTTGCCCACAGTGTGTTATTTGGATGTGTTTCACTCTACAAAAGACTACTGTGGTAGGTAATCATAATGACAAAGACAAAAGAATTAAAGGAGGTATGTGTCTGTCATCCGTCCGTGACCTCCAGTGTTTATAGAAACACTTCTTTGTGTATATGTGCCAAGCCGTAGGGAGGCTTTACGTAACTCAGTCATGCTTGCTAAGCTAAAGATTGGAATAAGGAAAATCACAAGAACATTGTATGAGTGATTTATAAATGTGGCACCTAAAGTAACTTATTCATGTATGTCCTGAGGATAGATTACAGCCAGTGCATAATGTGCTCTTACAGGATGACTTGTGATGAGTAAAAGAAGCCTTCCTCACATCTTCCTCTTTGTTTCTTTTGGATCTTTGTGCACGATGTGTATTGTTACAGCTGCGTGCATGCAGCTGGGTATAGTTTGTTTATGTGTTCTGCTTCCCCTCTTGTACTCGTCATTCATGCGCTATCTTTGCCGTAACAAAATACAGCTGCCTGTGCTACTTATTTTGTCAACGTGTTTGGATTATGGAAAGTTTTGTATTAGCGGTTATTTCTACCTGTGAAATTGTCTGTGTCAGCTATTTTACTTAGTCTTGCAAAAGTATGCTTCTCAACATAAATAAATGATCAGTGTAAGTGTTGCTGTATTTATTTTTGTAATTTTGTCAGTTATGAGGTTTTTATACACTGTTGCATGTTGTATGACAGAATAAAATTGATGCACAACTTTTTAATGTGGTGTTTTTCAGATCAATTTTCATCACGCTAACATGCACAAATTGTGTGGGAAAAAGTGCCAACAAGAGTACCATAAGGTAAGACAGCTGTTTTTACTATTAGACTGGATTATCAATTGCCAACCAGTTGTTTTCAGCAAGCATAGCGTAATGCATAGATAATGTAATCTAAGTTGGAATATTGTTTTTATTGCACTTCATTATATGGGTCTCCTTTGTACATAAGTGCAGCCTCTCTTATTTGTTATGTGTAGCTTACTTGCTTAGAATGTTAAGTCGTAAGTTAAGTCTTTTAGAACAGGGAAATAGGTTGAACTTATGAATATTTCGACATATTATAAGAGACTTGTGCGGTGGTGAATTAACCTCCTACATGAGTTACATAATATTTTGGGGTCTCATTATGGTTCTGAGTGGCATTGCAGTGTCATGCATATGCAGCTGCAGGCTACATATTGGATATTTATTTAAGACTGTTTTGCTTAGTTGGCTATTGATTCCAGTTTAATGGTAAAGAGAACTGTCTTGCTTTCATAGTGATTCTGTGCTGACTTATACATTTGAATTTTCCAGAAGACAGTAACAAAGATTGATGAAATATTAACTTTTTCTTGCTAACCTGCCATGTGCTTTTTGTCAAGTTTACTGTGCATTCTTTGTTATCCTATGTTGTCTTTTCATAGTAGTCTTCTTGAGAACTAGTCGTAGTCGTGTGTACTTACAGCAAGAGTTATTGACACATTTTGAAAAGCGGCTCGACACTGCCATCCAAGAGTGAAACGACTTGCAAGAGGCCGCATTTGCCGCTAGCATTTGCAAGAGGCTGGCACCCCGCACTAAGGGTAACTTGACACACATGGTGGAGTCATCGGACTCGTCTAGAATAGTTACCTGAATCATTCTTGCAGTGTTCACGAGACACTTTATCTTGAGTCGTTCGACTCATTTAGAATTGTTAACGGACTCCCTCAGCACTAGTCTTGTAACCCTTTTGAGAGGGTATAGGCGACTATTACAACAGAGTATGCATGACTATTGTGTGCAGAGTCACGCGAACACCTTGTATTGAGCAGATAGTCTCGGGACTCTCTGCCAAAAGAGAGTTCGGGTGTCTCCCACAAAGTGAGTCGTATACGTGACGAGTCCAGACTCTTCGAAAAGAGTAAGGGATACTCTTTTTTTTCTTAGTGTGTACACATTATATCATTGTTAATTTGGTTAGTAAGCGAATGCTTACAAGATTACGCGGCCCATAAAACCACTATCCTCGATTCCTAAAGCTATTGTAGAGAAGGATTGGAACGATGTAGAGGGTTGTCCTCTTCAGCGTTTTGCTCGTTAATGGCGCTCGCGCTGAGAGTCCGTGCCCTGAGCTAAGGTTCGGTCCCAAACGCCGGTGACTCATAAACGCCTAGGCAAGTGTTGTATTTTTCTACAGTGTTCTCAGCCGTTTCCCTGGAGATTTTCACGGCATTTTCGAATATTCCATAGCGTTTTTGTGCACAGGATGGTTATGTGCTCTTCGGGTAGCCAATGTCGCCTCAGGCTTCCGCCTAACCAGTGCGCAAGCAGCCCATCGGGCTCGTCGCTGTACCCTGGGACTGGGGATCGCCGTACGGGCGTCCAACCCTCTAGGGTGTGGTGACTCAACGCAGGCTGTCTCAGTGTTTCTAGTCCCGGCTAGCAAACACGGGAAGGCTTCCAAGCCCGGATAAACGAATTAGCGAGTGCTACGCTTACTGGACAAATGTCGCTAATGCCAAAGGCGCCTTTATGTTCCTTCACTGCTGCAGACATCAGATCACAAAGCATTTGCTGATAACAAAGTTTCTTAAGAATGTCGCAGTATATGGTAAAAGTTCGTTAAGTTAACAGTAATTATTCAACATTGTTGATGTAGCGATATTCACTTGGAAGGTCGCATAAAATGGCATGTCTCAGCCTGTCGATTACATGTTGGTTCCATTGGCAGTAGAGTCGCTTTGACAGCCGTGACGACAAATGCAAAATTACAGAAATAATCATGGCTCGAAGACAAAGCAAATGCTTAATTCTCTACTTGTATAAAGAAGAATAGGTATATGCTTTACGCTACTGCAATTTGTTCAGTCATTCGCCCCTACATTTCAATAGCCATAATGTAACATTAAACAGAGAAATAAATATACCTAGAATGAGAGAGCGATGTGGCAGCCATTTGTTGTCTGTAAAGGCAGGTGTGCAATCAGGGACATAAATAGAGCGAGTACAACGATGCCAACGACAATTATATTGTCGAGCTCGTTATTCTTGCAGGCCTGCCTTTACGCGCCATGAATGGACACAAGTTACATTTCCTCACTACACAACATTTCAGCATAACAGCATACCATCAGAGCACCTTGTTAATACCGAAATCTGAGGGCGCCAAGCATCTGACCTTGAAAATAAATATGGCCAAAGGAAGCAGCATAGGTGGATATTTCTGCTTGAGGTTACGAACCAATCGACCTATGCTATGAAAGTTAAAGGGTGGACAGATGCTAAGGATGCCCATTAATGTTCTTATCTGTTCCGCATTCCATGAAAACACGAGATGAACTTACTCTACACTAGGACATTGGTTACCACCGAAGAAATCAAGTCTTACTCGAAACAGAGAATTTCTGCCAAGTTTCAGCTCTACTAACTCGAAGTGACGGCGAGGAATTCAATGTCTCCTCATGAGACAAGCAAAGCTGCTGGTGGGCAAGCGCTAAAAGCATTCACAGGGCAGTCTAAGCATTGCCAAACAACTGAAATTGCCGCATTTGGTTGTAACAATTTTTTTAATTTCTTAGTCAAATGCAGGAAAAGCCAAGTTACTAACGCAAAGATTGTGAAGAAACTACACCTTGCTAGGAGAGGAACGGAATTTTGGAGCGATCGACGTTTCATGTGCCACCCTAACCCCTTTCTTTTGGCAGGGGGGAGGGAGGTGATACAAAGCCACTCGACACAGCGCCGCTCGGAAGTTGTAGGGCACGGCCGACTGCGCCAACTCTCGGAGATAACTGTTGCCGTTGCAGCAGCGTCAACGCCTCCAGGTACAACTGCGGAGAGCTGAAGGTCTCGTCATGTGGCGAGCAGGAACTCAGGGTCCGTGTGACGCCCAAGGTCTATAAAGTTGTCCATGCGCGCCGTGGGCCGTAAGTGAGAGTGCAAGCAAGCGAGGGTGAGCCTGCAAGCGCAGCTCATTCGCGCATGCGCGAGCGAGGAAGGCTCACGGCAGCACGCCCTCTCCTGTCGCACGCGAGACATAGGGGCGAGGCTAGGGATTCGGTGGGGGGGAGGGGGGGGATTCTTTTCCGCGAAGGCCTCCGAGCGGACAGCACCCCCTCGCTTTCACGCAGCCATCATCTTCAAAGCAATTTGTTGTCTTTGCAGAAGACCCGTAATAACGGCAGCTCCGTAAGCGCTGCGTTTTCGACGTTTCGTTCGCGTTGAAGCGAGAAAATGCACGGAGGTCTCTTCGGTCGCTGCTGCTGCCGCGATTCCTCTCTCCGGAATTGTGACAGCGAGTTTCCGCGCCCATCGAGCGAGATCTGTTCATCTTTACTGTGCGCGCGGGGCACCGTGCTTGTAAATTTGATTCAAACACGTAGACGCGCTTGTTGTTTCATTCCACGAGAAAATATGTATGCGCGACTGAACAAGGACGTAGAAAGAAACACAGACACAACGACAGCGCTGTCTCTGTGTGTGTCTTCCTTGCTACACCCTCACTCAGTCGCGCTTACACATTAAATCATATTTAATTAGCCAGTAAGCTAATGCTTACAAGTTTACACTGCCCGTAAAACCCCTATCCTTACTCCGTTTAGCCATCTATTAAAATGCTATCACAATCGGTGCTTGTAACATTAGGCTACATGTCCCATTGACCGCGGCCTGGCGTAAGTGCCACCTGTTGGCGCGGCTACTGAAAATCTAAAGGGCAGGAAAAGCAGTTATTGAAGAGAGTACAGGAGACATCGACTTCAATACTGTGTGTAGCCCACGTGATGCGAAGGCACAACGCTTCAATATATCGATATTGATGCCACACACTTATGCTTATATCGATTTCACGAACTTTGGCAACCTAGAAAGAGCTCCTGGGCGCAAGCGCTGGAACGAGATCCGCGTCACAGCGCACTCCCGGAGCAGCCTGCCCGGCTGTCGTTGATCAGTGCTGCAGAGACAGCCGCCATGATTCGAGAGGCAGTCAGGCGCTTTCGAGACACGGACGCCTTCATGCAAATGACCGGCGTTGTCAAGCGGCGTGTCGTCTGCCACTCTCGCGAGGATTGCCGTCTGCAACTGGAGAGCATGAACGAGGAATGCTGCTACCTTGTGAGACGACACCTGATGCAGGCATACTTAAGTAAACTCTCGTAGATGGATGCGACGGCGGCCATTGAACCGTTCCGTCGACCTGAAATTTATTTCCGCATAAGGGCGATGGCGGTGAGTGAAGTGGCAGGTTGTGCGACCAACGTGGCGTGCTTCCAGAAGGACACCGCACATGTGTAGGTTGCGCCTGGAGGACACGCTATGCGCATCTTTATTTTTTGCTTCTCATTAAGCCGGCACCGAGGCACCGGCTGAGAGCGGTGGCTATAGGGTGCCCGCGTTGAAGCGTCGGTGACTGTCACACCCTTACTGAGGTGTCCACCCCGTGAGACGCCAACATCGCCTCACGGGGTGGTCGCTGTTGGCAAATCTGCAATACCACTCCGCCAATGAGCCCATTGTGATGGTGATGTTTATTTCATCCAACGTGTGCACGTAACTTTACGTAATGTTTTTCTTCTCAAACCGGTGTCGGTTACGGATAACTCCCACTACCCAAAGGTTTTAGTAATGTGGACTGATACACTCCTGGTCTATATTGTTATTACATCAATAGTTTGCGCTTACGATGATGTTTAGTCGCATTTGTGCGTGAAAAATAAAAAGCTTTTTTCCGTAGTTTTTTGGACACTTCTCTCTCCATAATATTTGTACTGGTGCTTCCCGATGCGGTAACGTTCGAGTGGTAGATACCCACACTTCTCCCCATGGCACTCATCTTACGGACCTTCAACGGGTGCTGTAATTTTTGGAGAAAGGTAAAACTGGCGTCTGCTTTTCGTGCAACAGGAAATGGAAGAGGAAACGAAAATGATTTCTTTGCAGTTCCGTTCTGTTTTATGGAAATTCCTTCACTTTACACGTTTTCCCCGAATTAGGTTGTCGTATACACTGTCTTGAAGCTACATTTTGCCCATAAATTCGGTCTGTCATCGCATTCTGCCGGGCTCCTCCTTTGTTTATATGGCGCAGCGACCAAATGGGAAAGGCGATGGTTCACGGTTCTGTGCTCTGACTTCCCTTCAGCTTTGAAGGCTTCTTTCCGAGAAAGCCGTGGATGGTTTGGATATCTTTTAGTACAGTTGCGTAAAGTCCATGCACTGTCACTTGTTTTGCCTTTGACCGAACTTGCACTTATTAGCGCGTTTCCTCAGAACTGACTTCCCATTTCGCTGCATTTGATATCAGAAGGTTTCCCCTTCTACGTGTTTCTTGATTTTGCTTCATTCAGACGCGCTCGACCGGTAAAACTGCCGTTTACTTTCGTCATGAGCTGATGCGTCGCCATGTTACAACCAAAACTGCACAATTGGCGAAGAACGGATTACGAAAAAAATAGTGTACATATCCCTTGTCCTAGCGTTGCAATTGTAGGGAGAGATTTGCCACTGAGAGTGGATACTGGAGCAACGTCAAAACGGCACACTGTGAGGCGTCGTAGTTGCTTCAGGGAACTATTACAGATGTGCAGGCTCGAGCCAACGTTGGGCTCATATGTGAACAGCGGATTGCTCGAAGGCGCAGCGCTCGTAACGTTCTCTGCTGGTTTCCATCCCATCGCTGAAGACCTCCTGATTTATTGTTACTATAGTCTGTCATGCTCTAGCTGGTTTCAACATTTTTGTTGAGTAGCTTGTCCATTATTATTTCTTCAATGTTGACCGTCATCTCGCTGCAGATTTTCATGTAATTCTCCACGATTTCATGTGCACCTTCATGGCAGTTACCGAAAGGAGACCAAGGAGGCACAGCGGCATTAGCGAGTGCTATGTTCATCACATAAATGTGAGTAATTCTAACGGCGCACTTAGGCTTCTTCGCTGTTGCAGATAGCAAATTAAAAACCAGGTGCTGAGAAGGAAAAACTATCATTATTTCTGCAGCTGCTCTCAAAAGTTTTTCATTTTAGTAATACACTTATTTAAAAACAACTGGAAGAGCCATATTCACTTAGAAGGATGTGTAACATGGCCTACGGGAGCCAATCTCTGAGTCGTTGGCTCCGTTGACGGGACGCATTGGTTCATTGGTTTTACGTAAGGTTCAATGTGCGAAAGTAGAATAAGAGCTATTCCTCAAAGACAAAATGTGGGCTTACTAGATCACGCGCATAAAGTATATGTTTTAACCTACTATAAATGAATGTGCCCTGGGTGATTGAGCAACGTGGCAGAGATTCTTTGTAAGTAAAGGCAGGTGTGCGAAGAGACACGTAAGTCGAACGAGGACAACGGCGTTTGTATTGTCCGTCTTGTTCTTCTCTTACAATGTTTTGAAGGCTGCGTTTAGGTGTCATGAAAACACGTGCGTTACAATTACTAATTGTACGACATTTCAGCATAACTGCATGCCATCAGAGCGCCTTATTATCGCAGCTGCTTCGTTCGTGGCTGCAAGGCCTGATCATGAAAAAAAAATCTGTTTACGAAAGGAGGCACCAAGACTGGATATGTATTCTTGATGTCAGGGAAAAATGCATCTTAGCTACGAAATTTTAATCTATGGACATATGCGACTATTTCCTATGCATGCTCACAATGGTACCTTATTTTTTCAAAACATTAGATAGATTTTATAATCATTACCACCAAAGAAATGAAGTGTTACTCATCCGCAAGCCACAGATATTACGAACCTTAAGCGGGTGCTGCAATATACGCAGAATGAGAAAAATTGACATCCGATTTTACTGCAATACGAAGCTGAATAGGAAACCAGAATATTTGACCTTCAGTTTCGTTTCCTTTTCCCAACTTCCTTTCCCTTGCGTGCTTTCGCAGAAGTGATTTGCCGTATTCATTGTCTTGGTGCTTTGGGTTGCCCATCTACTCCGCCTCCAACCTTGCAATCTGTAGGCTCCTGGTGTACTGAAATGCTGGTCTCCGAGTGACCGATTAAAAGGCGTGGATTCTGGGGTTGGATCCTCGCACGAGGGTAAGCTAGGGAGGCATAGCGCGTACAGGAGGGAGCGCTTCTGAGAAGAGAGTCAAGTGTTTTCATCCACGTTACTTTAAGCTCGGGAAGAGAAAACAAAAACACCTGATTAGCAGCAGGTATATAGTGCAAAACACCACTGAATGTAAAAGTTCACTTATTTTGCGGCTTTTCTCTTCCGTGTCTGGGCAAACGCGAAAGCGCCGGACGTGGAAGGTGCGCCGATTCAGCGTCTGTCCCGAGCAACCAAAAGCACTGTCATACGCTGGCAGACTACTTGATGCGGTAGCACGTGTCCAGAAGCTCCGCCCCCGTAGCTTTCCCTTCACTGCCACAGAGAGTTGTCCGCAGGTGTAGGCACGGCAGGCGAGCACCGAAAGGGTGCCAAGTCGGAACAGCTGCATTAGCTAGCAGAGAGAGAAAGAAACAGAGAGAGGGCTCTTCATTAGAAAAATAGAGAATTTTGCCGGCGCGTATATAACCGCTGGCATGCTACTCTGTAAAAAGATGGGGAATGGGAATAAAAGATTCCAGAAAAGAGTGGGAGATAAAAAGGATAAAAATAAGTATGAAATGTCCGAGTGGACCTGATACTAATATTTACAGGTGGCATGGCGGGTAAATTTAGGCTTTTGTATAGGAAGGATGCAATTTTTAAAGCTGTCCTATTTCACCAATTTCTGTCAGGTATTTGAACAATAAATCCAAAACCCGTCGCTGTTTTGAAGGGCCGGGCATTGGACCTAAGATGCTCGGTAGCGTTAACGGTTCGTGGCAAATAATGTCCATTTGGTGCTCAGAAAATTCTCTCTCGTCGCGGTACGTGGGGCATTCTAGTAATATGTGCTCAATTGTATCTGAGTTGCGACAGTTATCACAGTATGAGTTAGTGGGAAGTCCTATGCGGTAGAGATAATGTTCGTGTATGCCACGTTCAGTCGAAGACGATGGTACAATGTACATTTACTAGACAAATGTGGCCAAAGCTAAAGGCGTGCTTAAGTTCTTCGTTGTTGCCAAGAATAAATTAAAAGGCATATGCTCATAAGGAATTTATAAAAATGTTTTCAGCAATTTTCAAACTATTGCAATATTCATCAAATAACTATGTGAAAATAACAGATGTAGCCGTATACGCCTTCATGGTCATGTATAGTGACATGTGCGATCCGATCTAACCGAAGTGGCTCCATCAACAGTATTTGCCGAGAAGTTCTGTACCTGCCTCGAAAAAGAAAAAAAAACGCACATATAGGCTGACTTGATCAGACGTATAAAGTATAATACATGGAAGTTTTACCCTACTGCACATTTCATTGTTGATTGTTCATAGCTATTCCCCAATAAATTTCATTGGCCATTATGCAACACTAAGCACAGAAATAAATAAACCACGAATGAGAAAGCGATGTGGCAGCAATTCCTTGTGTGTAGAGGACAACGGCGGGGTTGGGTTGTCCAGCTCATTTTTCTTGCCAGCATGCCATTACGCGCCATGAATACGCGCATGTTACATTTCCTCACTACACCACATTTCACCACAACTGCATGTGGTCAGCGTGCCCTAACAACCGAGTTTCAGGGGTCCAAGATCCTCTTCGCGAAAAGGAAATTTGCCCTACGGAAGCAGTATGGCTGGATATTTGAACTTGATGCCACAAACCAATGCACCAATGCTATAAATGTGAACGGATGGACACATGCTAGTAATATCCATTAATGTTCTTACTTGTCGCGCATTCCATGAAAACACGAGATGAACTTACTTTACACTAAAATATTGATTCCCACCGAAGAAATTATCTCTTACCCAAGAAGAAAAAGAGAATTTCTGCCGAGTTTCAGCTCTGGTAACTCGAAGTGACGGTGAGGAATTCAAATTCTCGTCATGAGACAATCAAAGCTGCTGGTGCGCTAGAGCAAAAAGCATCCGCGCGCCAGTCTAAGCATTGGAAAAAAATTTAGATTGCCGCGGTTGCTTGTTGAAATTTTTAAATTGTTTAATCAGATGCAGAAAAGTCCAATTTACTAAAGCAATGAAAGTGAAAAAACGACCCCTTGCAAGGAGAGGAATGGATTTTTGCAACGATCAAGGTTTTATCTGCCTCCCGCCCTTTTCTTTGAGAGGGGGGAGGGAGCTGATACAAAGCGCCGCGGCGACAGGTTGCATTTCTACATAATGTACCGCTCGTAAGTTGTAGGGCGTGGCCGACCACGCCAACGCTCGGAGATAAATGCTGCCGTTGCAGCAGCGTCAATGCCTCCAGGTACAAATGCGGAGAGCTGAAGATAAACGTGGCGAGCAGGAAGCGAGCGCCATGAACCGGAGAATGCGGCGGCAACAACAGCGGCGAACGCCATTGAAAACGATGTCACAAACCAAGCAACATGGGGAATCATGTACGGCGTGCTCTCCCGAGGATTCAAAGTCTGGTGCGCGCATTTGGCTACAGAATGCATGCAGCCAACAGCGTTACTCGTGGCTGCTTTGCGAACAATAAGTGCCTGACGACCCTACTATGTTTATTTTACTGCAATATCAATTGCATGGACCCTCCGGGTGCATTTGTGCCGTCGCCGACGCCGTGATGTTCCGTATAAATTTCAAGGTCGATAAAATCGGCGGCGCGCCCAGTATGCTGTAGGTGAGAGTGAAAGCGTGCGAGAGTTAGCCGTCGAACGCCGCTCACTCTCGGCCCGGAGTTGAGTAGAGGACGGGAGAGGGGGGAGGGGGGGGTTTCTTTACCGTCGGCGGCTGCCCACGGCGTGGCCGTGCAAGACCCGTAGATTGCGAGCGTCTGCGACGTGGCCGGAGTGAACGCCCGCGCGGGCCTCATCTCGAAAGCGATCTGCGATGTTTGAAGAGTGCGCGTATTGCCGGTAGCTTCGTACACGCTGTGTTCTCGAGGATTCGTTCGCAGTGAAGCGAGAGATAACCGAAGGTCAATTCGATTGATGGTTATGGCGTCATTCCTCGCTCCAGCATTTTGACTGTGAGCTTCCGCGCTCATCGAGTGATGTGTGTTCATGTTCGCCTGTGCACGCAAATACATCGTCTTTGTTAACTTAAAACATATAGGCGGGCTTGTTGGTTTCAATCCATGAAAGAATGTGTGTGTGCGACTGAACCAGGACGTAGAAAGAAACTCAAAGACAGAGAAAGCGCCGTCTCTGTGTGTACGTTTATTTCTATGCCCTCGTTGAGACCCGTTTACACATTATATCATTTTTATTTTAATTAGTAAGCGAATGCTTACAAGATTACGCGGCCAATAAAACCACTATTCTCGATTCCTAAAGCTCTTGTAGAGAATGATTGGAACGATGTAGAGGGTTGTCCTCTTCAGCGTTTTGCTCGTTAATGGCCCAGCATTGTTCTTATTTGTTGCGCATTCCATGAAAACACGAGATGAACTTACCCTGCACTTTGGTATTGGTTACCACCTAAGAAATTAAGTCTTACTCGAAAAAGGGAATTTCTGCCACGTTTGAGCTGTGGTAACTCGAAGTGGAAGCGATGAATTCAATGTCTCGTCATGATACAATCGAAGCTGCTTGTGGGCAAGCGCAAAAGGCATCCATGCGGCAGTCTAAGCTTTGCCCAATAACTTAAATTGCCGCAGTTGGTTGTTAAAGTTACTAAATTTCTGAATGAAATGCAGGAAAAGCCAAGTTAATAACGCATGAATGTGAAGAAGCTACACCTTGCAACGAGAGGAACAGAATTTTGCAATGATCAACGTATCATGTGTCTCCCTCCTCCCTTCCTTTTGGGAGGGGGGAGGCAGGTGATTCAAAGCCACTCGGTACAGCGCCGCTCGTAACTAGTAGGCTGCGGCCGACCGCGCGAATGCTCGGAGATATGTGCTGCCGTTGCAACAGCGTCATTGCCACCAGGATACAATCGCGGAGAGCTGAAGGTCTTGCATGTGGCGAGCAGGAAGCGAGTGTCGTGAGACTCCGTGTGAAGCCCAAGAGCTATACAAAATTGTCGACGCGCGCCGTACGCCGTAAGTGCGAGTGGAAGCTTGCGATGGTGAGCCCGCGAACGCAGCTCATTCACGCATGCGCGAGCGAGGAAGGCTCACGGAAGCACGTCCTATCCTGTCGCACGCGAGACATAGTGGCATAGTGGCAAGGGATTCGGTGGGGAGAGCACCCCCTCACGTCCACTCAGCCATCATCTTCAAATGAATCTGCCATGTTTTCAGAGGAAGCGCAATGACGGCAGCTCCGTTAGCGCTGCGCTTTCGACGTTGCATTCGCGTTGAAGCGAAAAAATGCACGAAGGTCTATTCGATCGCTGCTGCTGCTGCGATTCCTCTCTCCGGCATTTTGACGGCGAGTTTCCGCACCCATCGAGCGAGATGCATTCACGTATACTGCGCGCGCGGGGCACCGTGCTTGCAAATTTAATTAAAACACGTAGGCGCGCTTGCTAGTTTGCATCCACGAGAAAATATGTACGCGCGACTGAAGGAGGACGTAGAAAGAAACATGGACACAACGACAGCGCTGTCCCTGTGTGTGTCTTTCATTCTACGTCCTCAATCAGTCGCGCTTACACATTATATCATATTCAATTTAGTTAGTAAGCTAATGCTTACAAGTTTAGACTGCCCATAAAAGCAGTACCCTTACTGCCTATAGCTATCTACTAACTTGCTATCGCAATCGGTGCTCGTAACGTTAGGCTACATCTCCCATTCACCGCGGCCTGGCGTAAGTGCCACCTGTTGGCGCGGCTACTGAAAATCTAAAGTGCAGGAAAGCAGTTAATAAAGAGAGCGGAGGAGACGTCGACTTAAACACTGCGTGCAGCCCACGTGATGCGGAGGCACAACGCTTCAATATATCGATATCGATGCCACACACTAATGCTTATATTGATTTCAAGAACTCTGGCAACCTAGCTGGAGCTCCTGGGCTTAAGCGCTGGAACGAGATCCGCGTGACAGCGCAATCCCGGAGCAGGCTGCCCGGCTGTCGTTGATCAGTGCTGCAGAGACAGCCGCCATGATTAGAGAGGCTGTCAGGCGCTTTCGAGAAATGGACGCCTTCATGATAATGGCCGGCGTCATCAAGCGGAGTGTCGTCTGCAACTCTCGCGAGGAATGCCGTCTGCAAATGGACAGGCCAAACGAGAATTGCTGGTACCTCGCGAGGCGACACCTGATGCTGGAATACTTAAGTAAACCCTCGTAGGAGGACGCGAGGGCGGCCACTGAACCGTTCCGTCGTCGTTACATTTATTTCCTGTAGGGGGCCGCTGCGGCGAGTGAAGTGGCAGCTTCTGCGAACAACGTGGCATGTTTCCAGAAGGACACTGCGCATGTTGAGCTTGCGCCTGGAGGACACCCAATGCGCATTCTTCTCATTAAGCCGGCACCAAAGCACCGGCTGAGAGCGCCGACCACAGGGTGCCCGCGTTGAAGCGTTGGTGGGTGCCACACCCCTACTGTGGTGTCCACTCCGTGAGATGCCAACAGCGTCTCACGAGGGGGACGCTGTTGGCAACTCTGCAATACCACTACCACTGCGCCAATATTTAGAGAAAGGTAAAATTGACATCTGCTTTTCCTGTAACACGAAACGGAAGCGGAAACGAAAATGACTTCTTTGCACTTCCGTCCACATTTATGAAAATACCTTCACTTTACACTTTACACATGCGTGCTTACTCCTGCTCTGTTTGCATGGTAGAGCGACCAACTCGGAAAGGCGATGGTTGACGATTCTATCCTCTGACCAAGGCAAACTTGCCTTCAGCTTTGAAGACTTCGTTCCGAGAAAGCCGTGGGGGTTTGTATATTTTTTAGTAACTTTGGTTTAGGTCCACGCAGTGTCACGTTTATTGCCTTTGACGAAACTTCCGCAAATTTGCGCGTTTCCTCAGAACCGACTTGCCTTTCGCGGCATTTCATATAGAAAGTTTCCCTTATAAGTGTTTCTTCATTTCAGTTCATTCAGATGCACTCGACCGGCAAAATTGGCATTTACAATCAGTTCTGAATTTCGTCATTAACTGATGCGTTGCCATGTTACAACGAAAACTACATAATTGACGAAGGACGGTTTACTAAATAAATGCTCTATATATTCCTGGTCCTGGCGTTGTAATTTTCGAGAAGGATTTCACGTTGAAAGTGGCCACTGGAGCAACGTGAAAACGGCACACTGTGAGGCATCGTGGTTGCTCAAGGAACTATTACGATGTCCAGGCTATAGCCAACGTTGGGCTCATATATCAACAGCGTATAGCTCGTCCGTCCAGCGCTCGTAACTTTCTCTGTCGGTTGCCATCCCGTCGCTGACGATCTCCTCATTTATTAATTGTTTCTATACTCTAATCTCTAATATTGCTGCGGGTTTCAATATTTTTGTTGGGCACTTATCAATTACAATTTCTTAAATGTTGACCGTGATGTCGCTGCAGAGTTTCATGTAATTCACGACGATTTCATACGCAGCTTCATGGCAGTTACCGAAAGGATACAAAAGCAGGCACAGCGGCATTAGCGAGTGCTACGTTCACTAGATAAATGTGTGTAATTGCAATGGTACACTTAGGTTTTTTTCGCTGATGCAGAAAACAGAATAAAACCCATGTGCGGAGCAGGAATATTTATCACTATTTCTGCAGCCACTCTCAAAAGATCTTGATGTTAGTAAAACATTCAACTCAAAACAACGGGAGCCGCCATATTCACTTTGAAGGATGCGTAGCATGGCGTGTGGGAGCCAACCTAGGTATTGTTGGCTCCATTGACAGTAGACATTTCCTTAGAAACAACATGGCTTACTAGATCACGCACATAAACTATAATGTATGTCTTAACCTACTATAAGTAAATGTGCCCTACATGATTGAGCAAGGTGGCAGGGATTTGTAAGTAAAGGCAGGCGTGCGAACAGTCACGTAAGTCGAACAAAGACGACGGCGTTTGTGTTGTCCGTCTTCTTTTACAATTATTTGAAGGCTGCGTTTACGTGTCATGAAGACACGTATGTTACAGGTATAATTGTACATTTGAGCATAACTACATGCCATCAGAGCACGCTAATATCTCAGCTGCTTCTTTCATGGCTCCCAGGCCTAATCATGAAAAAATGTGTTTAGGAAAGGAAGGACCAAGGCTGGATATTTATTTGTGATGTCACGGAAAAATGCATCTTTACAACGGAATTTTAATCTATGCAGAGATGCCACTAATTCCTATGCATGCTCACTATGGTACCTTATTTTTTTCAAAACATGAGAGGGATTTTATAATAATTACCACCAAAGAACTCAAGTCTTACGTGGAAAAAAAAGTGAACTTCTTCCGAGTTTCAGCTTTGGTAACTCAACGTGACGGTTCAGAATCGAAAGTCTCGTCATGAGGCAATGTCGAGTGGTGGCACAGAAACGCGAAAAGCATCCTCACACCTGTCTACGCTTTGCAAGGGCAATTTAAGTTGTTGCAATTGCTCGTTTATATTTAATCATTTCTTAATCGAACGCAACCAAGGCCAAATAATTAATGCAACGAAAATTACCCACTATACATTGCGAGTGAAAGAACTGAATGTTCCATACACGAACTGTATATTATTCTTCGAAATGTCCCAATTGTCTAGAGACAACAGCGGTAGTTCTTATTTCTGATGTATTCTTACTGAAAAAATCTCAAACCATGAGCGAGTGGCGTCTGCCACAACGTCTCATCCAAGTGACGACGAAATAAGCGGATTCGAATACGCACGTGGCGAGAGCACAGTGATAACATCCGCAAACACGGAAGAACTCGGTTTGTTTCTGTGCTCGACTGCTGCTGCATGTGCGTTCGCCTTTGCCACGCTTTCAACTGCACGTGCTATGTTGTCATTCTTGATCACTATTTAGTAAAATTTCTTAACTTTGTAAGGTAAGGCGTCATCTTCTTTCTTTTTCCAACGAGAGCATGGTTCCGCTTCGTCCGTGCGAAGCAATCGCGGCCCCATCGGCGGCAGCGATGAGAAAATGGCTGCCGTGCTCGGAGGAAAAACAAATCTTCAGGATGAAGCGACACGTGGTGATTTTGAAACCTAGTCAAAAAAATAAATGACGATCCAGAGAAAAGCACCGCACCCTGTAATGGAGCGGTCACTCCCCCCCCCCCCCCGTTACGTTTATTGAGTGTGGGGGAGGGGGCACTGAGCACAACGACGCTACGTTGGATGACTGTCTAATGCTGCGCTCGTATGATGCAGTTCCTGTTCATGTTCATCATACGCTCGTTTCGTATTTTTGTCATGTCCTATTTGAAGCACAATAGCGCCTACCTTGTCTTCTTTTGCATCGGTATTTGGTTTATCCTCTCCACTATGTTTTTTCAGTCCGAGACCAGGTGGGCCCGGGCATCCCGGAGATTGTATTGCCAATGGTGCAGTGCGCTTAATATTGGATTTATTGGCGGCAATTACGTCCACACCGGTAATATTACATATTTCAAGAGTAAACCCGCTCCTTGTGGACAAAACTGTAGCCACCTTCAGAACACGGCTGGTTCGATTGCGCGATGCCTAGTTTGTGCAAGGAAACTCGCTCCATTTCAGGAAAATGTGCTGTACGGCGGCTTTGCCTCATTGTGCGTATATCCACGGTAGTGCACCCTTTACAGGTATGTAGTGCAATGAGGTTAATTTTCCCTATATTGGAGCTAACAACTCCCCTGCCCTAATATTTACATACTCTGCGACTACTTCTCGCTCCCCATGGGCGCTGTCGGAGCAGCCTTCCAAACATAGTTTCGTAACGCCAGTCCTGCTTAGTCCATGCAACCTATCCCAATTTCACAAAAGTTTGCCGGATGGCCTCTTTGCATAACCCTTTCTTTATGTATGGCGGTGCCTCATTTTAGCTGTGTAATGCAATGCGGTTAATTTTCGAGTAATAATAAACCCATGCCGTAATTTTTAAGCACTCTGCGACTCACACTTGCTTTTCGTCTTCTTGAGACATTCACTTTAATTCTCCTTGTGACTCCCTAAGGCCCTCTGCAGGCGCGAAGGGGCTGTATTTTTTCAGAACTTACAAGATACCCAGATACGCTTCACCGGTGTGAAGTCAGCTCAGCCGACCTTGTCTTGAAATTTTCGCACGGATATTATCGTGCATAGCGTATCGTTACACCACCTCTATGTGCCAAAATTTTTCTTTCAAAAGGGGCTATATCCCAAACAGTCTACTGTAAGCTCGACTATTGTGCCCTCAGCCGTATATTGAAGGAACGTGTTCATCATAAGGTATACAGCCTCTAAAGTGTGACAGACGCAACTGTCAATGCTTTGTTTCAATTTAATCTTGCGAAATCATTGGCGAGTGTAGGGGGCAGAAGAATATTTTTCAGTGATGTTGGAAGAGAACAAAAAGGGGAACTTTTTTGAGAAACCGTTCGGAACAGTTCCGGCCAAAAGATGAAAGGAGGATCATTGTCGCTGAAATCGAATCAGATCGGACGACGTCTCATGCTTCCATTGGCTGCGAGAGAGAGCAGAGCAGCCGCCTGGCAGAAACTGGCTGGATCACAATAGTGTGGATGGATGTGGATGCCGCATCGCATTGGCCGCAAGTTGCTACTTATTTGCATAAACGCGTGCGGCTCAAATACTTTTAAAGCATATATGTTTTGCTGTTGTATCGAAGTCGTAAATGGTGGTATACATATTTTGATGATGCGAATACTAACTTTTTTTTGCGCTGCAACAAAATTAGTGACTGCACATTCCAAGAGCACGATGCGTGTCTCCGCGCTCCCCGTTCGTCACAATTTTTAATTTTATTGACGCATTGTGCTTTTGGTGCTTCGCAAAAAATAGTTGGCTTCGTTGTATATCAATGAAGTAGTGCAATAATCCCCTAACATCATTCTTTAGAGATTCTTTTCAGGGATGTGTTTTTTGATGTTTGCAATCTTTCCTATACCATGAAATCTGAAGAAGGTGGCTGAGATCACTCAGCAGTACGAAAGAAAATCTTAAGCGTCCATATATGATAGGAGCACAGAAATTATCTGAGTCATATGATTGCGGGACTGTAATTTTGTGGTCCCCCGCCGTGGTTGCTCAGTGGCTATGGTGTTGGGCTGCTGAGCACGAGGTCGCGGGATCGAATCCCGGCCACGGCGGCCGCATTTCGATGGGGGCGAAATGCTAAAACACCCGTGTGCTTAGATTTAGGTGCACGTTAAAGAACCCCAGGTAGTCAAAATTTCCGGAGTCCTCCACTACGGCGTGCCTCCTAATCAGAAAGTGGTTTTGGCACGTAAAACCCCATAATTTATTTTTTTTAAATTTTGTGGTTACGTGACAATCCTTTCATTATGCCCTTTCATTATGTGAATATTAGACTAAGCAGAAATATTTTCCTTCGCAAGTCCATTTTCCAGCTTTAGTACTAGAAAATACTTCGTTTTGCAAAAGGGAATGGTAAATAGAGTATAACAAGAACATCGTGCGTAAAGCTGCAGTCCCAGAACACAGGACATCCAAAAACTGAGTTCCTTAAAGCTAATATTATGAACTCTTGAGCATGGTCTTGTTAGCTTGAGTGAAGATAATGGCCATTTTTTTCACAAATAAAGAAAAGAACGCAATGATGCTGCCATTCAAAATTATTGAGAATTGTTCGCATCAATTTAAGGCAATTATTCAAAATCTACCTTGTTGTTAAAATGTAGTCTTCTTAATGCTACAGCGTAAAAAAAAGTTGGTGAAGCAGCGGTGGTCATTCCAGAGCGCACTCATTCCATTTTGCGCATGTGATAAAGAATCTAATAGCAAATAACAGTAAAAGGCAGTTATGTATGCGTTCAAGTGGTGAAGTAGAGTCACAAGAACTTGAAAATTTAACACCCCTGCATACGAGTAGAGAAGTTCTTATAACCAGTGCGAGACTAGCAGAAATTTCTCTTGCCTTCGCAGATGGTGTCACACCATCTTCGCAGATGGTGTGACGTCGGGAAATATATTCCTTGTGCTCGGGTCATTCATTGCGTTCAGATCCTGCGGTGCAGTGGTTGCGTTTTCGAATTGATATTGTACATCCAGTAACTGCTGTTGTTTTTGCAGCGTCATTGAAGCTTCGTGAAATTCTTTTTCGCAAAGCAAACATTGGGGCAAATAAATATACTAATCAGTCGGAACTCGTTTTGCTGTCCTCGGAAATGAATAAGAGGGTGATATGCCGTCGTAATTGCAATCGCTTTCTCTATAGCTATGTCTATTGGATAGCCTCTCCAATTTCTTTGTGTGGTCAGGTGGTTTCTCTGGGGCCTTTTGGCAAATAGTTTAGCAGAGTGCATATGGCTCAAGTATTTCCACTCGCACTGGTAAGCACACGACATTAAAGAATCCACTGAACACTTCTTCAGATCATTAACCTCATTTAAGTTAGCATTGCCTGTAAAAAATTGTCTCTAACCAATGCCAATGAAAGCGTCCGACGAATCAAGGTGGATGGTCCTCCTCAGTCCCTGGGCTAAGCCATATTTCCAGGAGTAACAGATGCACCCCCCCCCCCGAAAATAAACAAGTCCCCAAAGAGATAAAATTCTCCACCAGAAATTCCCCACATTCATGTCTGGGGACTTTTTTCTCATGGGCGAAACGCGAGAAAGAAGCTCTCGTTGCGAAAGCGGCGCGCCAGCCTGAGGGATCTTTTGACTCAATGGCCGCCCTCGACGACGCTTTAGCGTGGGGCGTTATCTCAGTATGTGGGGATTTGTAGGAGAATGATGACGTTGTGTTGACAGACAGATGTCGACGCTGAAGACAGGAAACGGAAGCGTGCCGAGGCTCCATGCTTTCTACATGCAAATGAGAGTACCGACGCACGTCATTCTAAAGAGTAGACGCCAGCCACTACGAGGGGATGGCTGATGTTCGCGAGGCACGTCTCACAAAGAGCACTTAAGTAAAACTCTTCTTCAGTCTCTCCCAAATGCGCGACTCCTGTCGTGCCCTCCAGGAGACCCACGTCATGGAGCAACGTTCGAGCTTCATGATGAAAGAGTCAGTCAACGCGGATGCATGGCTGTAGACAGTTCTCAAGAATACAACGAGCGTGTGCTACGTTGCAAGACGGCCACGGTGACCCGACGGGGCCAGTCTTAATGGCCCGTAGAATACGATGCGTATAAAATATGAAATAAGCTAATAAAAATCACGAGAAATTAGAGAAAACAGAGACGTAAGATCAGCATTTATTCATCGAATAATTTGAGCAACCACATACGTCGTCTTTCCCCTCCTTGGCAACAACCCTCAGTGAATACTCTTCTTTTTTTCTGCCGTTGTTCTAAAGTAAGTTAGATCAACAGAAGTGTGTCGTGTACCATGACATTCGTGACTTTTTATTCTAGGTCACGAATGTTGCACCGTTCTTGAAATATTTTGTAAGGAACTGCCCGGAACAGAACCCGAACGAATTCGACCTGAACCGCGCACCGAGCACATTGGAATTCGAGCTATCGCCACAAAGGGCGTAAACACACTTTGTATGAAGCGCTGTTGTGTGTTGAATCACAACGTTGTCCTTCCTTCAAAAGAAAGGGTTTATATAACTCCAAATCGGAAGCAAAATATTGCTTCCGATAACCTAATATGGTGTGTTCACAATATCACTGAAGCTCTAATTTTATCAAACAGCGCGAACGACAGGGTGCACAGAGGAGGCACACGACAAAGGCGCTGTGTCGTATGCCTCTTTCGTGAGCCGTCTTCAAAGATACTGCTTGTGCTCAGGTCATTCATTGCCTTGAGGCACAGCGGTGCAGTGGTTGGGTTTTCGAATTGATATCGCACATTCAGTAACGGCTGTTGCTTCTGCAGCGTGATTGGGACTTCTTGAAATTATTTTCCGCAAAGCGCAGAAAGCGGCAAATCAGGGTACAAATCAGGCTGAATAGGTTTTGCAGAGCTCGGAAATCCATAAGCGGGTCGCATGCCTTCGTAATTGCAGTCGCTCTGTGTCTCTTTAGCTAAGTTTATTGGATAGCCTCTCCACCTTTCTTTTGTGTTGTAATGTGGTTTCTCTGGGGTCTTATGGTAATCAATTTAGTAGACTACAAATTGGCTAAAGCATTTAAGTCCCGCTATTCATAGTCAAGTCCCCTTTTTCGCGCTGTTTTCCAAGAATGTGTTCGTACCATAAAGCCCGCCTAGCCGGTATTCTGATGTAACTTCTCGTACCCTGAAGCTTAATTTGTCATCTCCAATGGCGACGTTGAAAAGATGCAGTGCACCATGCACTTGATTGTCGTCTTCTGGCGCTGAGACGGGGTTACACTGTGTTTTTTGCAAAGCCAGTGGTCCGTGAGTTCCGCGGTGCGGTTTCTACGCCGCCTCCTTCGAGAGATGGCGCCACGCGACGTGACATTCATGCATATCTCATCGTTCTCGACATGGACGTCCACAATAGCATTTTTTTTCTGGAGTGTTGTCAGCCATTTCCCGAAGATTTTCATGTCATTTCCGACGATACCATATCGTTTTGTACACACAATGGTTATTTGGTCATAGGGTAGCTAACGTCACCCCAGGTTTCCGCCAAACCAGTGTTCAAGCAGCCCATGGTGCTCGTGCCAGTAGTCTGCCAGTGGGGATCGGCATGAGGGCGTCCTACCCTCTAGCAGGTGTTGACCCAACCCGGGCTGTTTCAATGTTTCTAGCACACCCTGGCAAAAACGGAAAGGCTGCCACGCCGGGGTAACCGCATAAGTGAGTGCTACGTTTACTGGATAAATGTGGCCAATGCTAAAGGCGCTTTCATGTTCCTTTACTTCTGCAAACATTCGATTAAAAAATGTTGGCTGATAACAAAGCTTGTTAAGAACTTCGCAGTATATCTTGAAAGTTCATAAGTGAAATAAAATATTTATTGAAAATTGCGTACGTAGCCATGATTGCTTTGAAGGTCGTATATAATGGCATGTGCGAGCCCAACTGTTAAAGTTTGCTCAAGTGACAGTAAAATCGGTCCTGCCCCGTAGACTACATTTGCAAGAGTAGGAAAACAATGATGCCTCGAAGACAACGTGCAGGCTTACTTGATGACACGTATAAAGTATAGTAAATATATGGTTGACCCTAGTGCACATTCAATTGCTGTTACTTGTTCACAGCTATTTCGCAGTAAGTTTTGTCGGGAATTATGCAACATTGAACGCAGAAATAAATATACCTAAAATGAGAAATCGATGTTGCAGGGATTCATTGCCTGTAAAGGGAGGTGTTCAAACAGGGACGTAATTGGAGCGAGTACGACAAGAACAACGGCGTTTGTGTTGCCCAGCTCATTCTTCTTGCAAGCTTGCTTTTGCGTGCCATGAACACATGGAAGTTACATTTCCTGACTACACTACATTTTAGCATAATTGCATGTCATCAGAGCGCCCTAACAGCCCACTTCCATGGCCTCAAGAACCTGATCACGAAATTATATTGAATAAACGAAGCAGTATGGCTCGATATTTCTTCTTGATGTCAGTAACCAATGCAACTATGCAACGGAAAGTTAATCGATGGACTTATGCGAATAATCTCGATTCAAGTTCACATCTGTAACGCATTCATTGGCGGCTTGTGATGGATTTACTTTGCGCTAAGATATTGATTTTCGAGGAAGAAAGCAAGCTGTACACGAAAATAAACAGAATTGCTGTCGAGTTTCACCTCTGGCAACTCGATGTGATGGTGAGGAATTCAAAATCTCGTCATGAGATAATCTCAGGGTCTGGCACACAAGCGTGCAAAGCCTATGCTATCTGTCTAGGCTTCGCAAAAGCATTTAAAATTGCCGCAATTGCTTCTTGGTGTTTCCTAATTTTTTATTCCAATGTAGTAATGGCCATATTAATAAAAAAAAACGAAAATGACGCGCTACAACTTGCACAGAGAGGAAAGGAAGTATGCAACGATCAGCGATTTATCTTTCATTGAGATGTTCCTATTATTTAGGTGCAGTAGCCGCAATGCTTTGTTTTTCGTGTGTTTTTATCGTAATTATGCCGAAGCACGAGCCAGTCGCGTCTGACAAAACTTCGCATTAAAAAAAACGAAATAAGTGGGCGTGAAGCTGCACACGAAGAGGGTACACTGATGACTTTCATGAACACACATGTAGTCAGCTTGTTTGTTAACTCGACCACCGCATTAACTGACTTCATTTGCCTCGCTTTCAAGAGGGCGTGTTCTATTATTCCCAAAGAGTATGTTGTTGAAGTCTCTGAACTTGATTACGTCAGCTGCAACCTTCTTTATTCCAACCAGAGCAGTGTCACGTGGTCCGTGCTAAACAATTCGGCTCCATCTGCGGCAGCGACGAGAATGTGGCCGCAATGCTTGAAGGGGAAAAAAAGGGGGTCTTCGCGAGAAAGCATCACGTGACGATCTTAAAACCTAGTAAAAACAGTAAAAACCAGGCGAAAAGCTCCACGTGCACCTCGTGATGGAAGCGTTCTTTCCCCCACCCCTTGTTTTTCCTGGGGGGAAGCAATACAGAGGGCGAGTGTGTTCGGTTGAACCTCCCAAAAGTGGCAGAGCGCGGCCGACCGGGCCAGTGCTCAGACATAAACGTTGTCGTTGCAATGGCGTCGATGCTTCCAGGCACAAAGGCGGAGAGCTAAAGGTCTCAAGCGTGGCGAGCAGGAAGCGAGTGGCCCGGGCTGCAGAACGCGACGCCTACTAAAGCGGCGAGCGCTATTGAAAGTGATTCGCACGAACCAAGCAACGTGCGCTGTCACCGACTGCGTGCTTTCCCCAGCATTAAACGTCTGGTGTGCGCATTTGGCTACAGAAAGCATGAAGCTAACATCTATAGTCGAGGCCGCTTTGCGAGCGCTGACTGCCTGACGTCGTATTCCAAACCATGTTTCTTTTATTACGATATCAATTCTGTAGACATTCCAGACGTATTTCTGCCGTCGCCGTGAGGTTCGGTATAAAGTTCAAGGTCGCCGCCGCGCGCGCTGTGATGTAGGTGCGAGTGAAAGAGTTCGAGAGTGAGCCATCGAATGCGACTCAATCTCGCGTATGTGAGCGGTCATTCCTGAGCATGCGCAGATAAGTTTTGTGCCGACCGTCCTTTCCGTTAATGCGTATACTTCTGGTTATGCGGGTGATTGTGAAGTCCGCTTTCCCTTACTTTTGTTTGCGTCGGAACACCTGCCTTTTTCTAACGTAAATTCCTACCAGCAAGCTGAACTTTCCGTCATCATAATGCTATAAGCGGCTCTGCATATCTTGGAAAAAAATAGTTTCGATGAACCCAACTTTCATACCATGCGTAATGTACGATGCTGTCAGATTTACATGTTTTAATTGCAGGCCATACCTATCTCTCTCGTTGCTTTTCTTTCTATTGTAAATAACACTATTTTATCATCATCATCAGCCTCGTTACGCCAACTGCTGGGCAAAGGCCTCTCCCATACTTCTCCAACTACCCCGGTCATGCAGTAATTGTTGCCATTCTGTCCCTGCAAACTTCTTAATCTCATTCACCAACCCAACTTTCTGCCGCCCCCTGCTACGCTTCCCTTCCCTTGGAATCCATTCCTAACTCTTAATTACCATCGGTTATCTTTCCTTCTCATTACGTGTCCTGCCCATGCGCATTTCTTCTTCTTGATTTCAACTAAGATATCATTAACTCGCGTTTTTCCCTCACCCAATCTGCTCTTTTCTTTCCCGTTGACGTTACACCTATCATTCTTCTTTCCATAGCTCGTTGCGTCGTCCTCAATTTAAGTAGAACCCTTTTCGTAAGCCTCCAGGTTTCTGCCCCGTGAGTACTGGTAAGACACAGCTGTATATACTTTTATACAATGCTATTATACAATACTCTTACACAATACTCTTATACCACTGTACAATTACCCGAGATATAAATTCTTGGATAAAATGTTTCTGTTTTGGGTGTTCTAACGGGTGCAATTTACAAAACTGCGGTAGTTGTTCTGGTAGAAAGATAGGGAGTTGTAGTATTCGTGCTTCTATTTGCTTTCAAACTTACCGATTTCCCGCAAATATATAAATAAGACTCTCAACATTGCATCCGCACCAATAAACACCAGAACTTAGCTTTCTGTCACAAATGCGCATAATTTAGTAAAAATAAGCCTTGAGTTTATCTCAGTAAAGTATTTCTGCGTTTTGTAAGTATTTGAATAGGCGGAGACGGAATTACGCCCGAGCTAAATAGTGGTTAATTACTGCTTGCGTTTGATGTAGGCACTTCATATCGTGCCACGTCAACGGAGTCTCTGGCCACTGAAGTGCAATCGAAAAGCAGAGTTGCATTCGACAGTGAGACAGGGTTGGATTATGCGAGTCTGAAGGCATATTCTGCAGGCCAAGTGTTTTCTTTTTTGCTTTATGCTTGCTTTTTCGCAATCTTACGTCGACTGAGTGATCTGAGTAACCTGGATTCATTTCGGCGAGAGCGCACTCACAGGTTCAGGCGTCATTAAAATGAATTACTGACTTTAATATCCCAAGACAACAATTTGATTATGTGGCTCGCGCTAGTAGAGTACTGCGGAATAATTTGGACCTCCAGGGGTTCTTTAGCGTGCACATAAATGCAAGTACACGTGTGTTTCCACATAGCTTTCCTATCGAAATGCGGCCGCTTCGCCCGAGATTCGATCCCGAGACCTCGTGCCTAGCAGCCCAACACCACAGCCATTATGTAACCGCGGGGGTGCAGACTGCGGCTCTGTGGACCGATCCGGGATACACCGATGCCCGCAACGTGCTCTTGAAAGCAGTTAATATAATTTACAATGCGTCAAACCATGGGAGCACCTAAACCTCACAGAAGCATACGACTCGCGGCCTCAACCAATGTTGCTAACTATTAAGCGTCATTACCGCTGTGTCTCTGCAGGTATAACTGGATCCTATCGCTGCATATCCACAATCAGCTTCGGGGGTGTACGCTCGTGTTTTTTTCGATGTTACACTGTCTCTGCGTCGTCATTCGGCAACGCTGATGCTAAGGGCGCCGAAAAAACGTACACCGTGTAGACCAGCAACACGCTCGTAATGGCCGAGCCATCACGTGTTAAAAAGTCAGAATTCTTCATTACAGCGAAATCGATGTCGCACATATATGCCTATATGTATTTCAAGAACTCTGGCAGCCGTGCGGCAGGTCCTCGTCCCAAACGCTGGAACGTGTCCAGCGTCACCGCGCACTCCAGGAGGAGGTTGCCCGGCTGTCGTCGGTCAGCGGAGCCGAGGTGGCCGTCATGATTCGAGAAGCTTTAAGGAGTATTCGAGACATGGACGCCTTCATGCAAACGTCCTGCATCGTCCAACGCCGCGTCGTCTGCCATTCTTTCGAGGATTCCCATTTTCAACTGGATGGCCTGGCCGAGCATTACTGGTTCCTGGTGAGGCGATACCTGATGCTCGAATACAAAAAGGAAACCGTTACTCAACCGTGCACCTCGTGAGACGCTGCTGCGCTGACCATCTACCACCCTGGAATAAAGCCGATAAGCCGATAGCGACCATGGTTTCGTTTCTTGCTATCCGGGCATGCAATGTAGAGTGTCTTTCACTGTTTTTCTAAAACCGGTGGCGGTCATCTAGATCTACCATTACGGAATGGTTCTAGTAATATGCCCTGAAAGACTCCTAAATCCTGCTGCTAGAATTATTTGGAATTTGGAATGCCATTTGGAATGCCGACATAAACTGTCGTCGTACCGAAAGTTGTTATTGGCCTTGTTGACCTTTTTACGTGGCAGTGGCGTATTAGAAAAACCATACTGATCCCCTTACGTCCCTTTTCACTTTTTTTCACAATTTTTTTTTGTCACCGCTCCTCTTTCTTTCTTTAT
The DNA here is from genome assembly GCF_038994185.2 of Dermacentor albipictus. Classification (NCBI taxonomy): domain Eukaryota; kingdom Metazoa; phylum Arthropoda; class Arachnida; order Ixodida; family Ixodidae; genus Dermacentor; species Dermacentor albipictus. The sequence goes on from NC_091828.1 coordinate 105,457,625, forward strand.
TTCCCCTTCTCTTCCCCAAGTGCAAGGTAACAAAACGGACGTTTTACTTCGCGTTAACCTCCCGGGCTTTCCCTCATTTGCATCTCTCTCTCTCTCTCTGCTGCTGCTACTAAACCTATATTTATCCTTAGGATTATGTTTCTTCGCGTAAATGAACGAAACTTATCGAACGTTCTTTCTCAAAAGGTTTTCTTCCATTGTTTTCCAGAAAGCTTCAGTTGCTTAAGCTTTCTACTGGAAATTCGCGACGCACTAGAATCAAGTGGTAGACACCCGAATTTTTGCCCAAGTCACCTATGTTACGGACTTTCAGTGGGTGCGGCAATATTTGGGGAAATACGAAAATTGACAGCCGCCTTTACTTTAGGACGAAGCTAAAGAGGAAACCAAATAGTTTTTTGGCAGTTGTGTTCTCCTTTCTGAAACTAACTTCCCTTTGCGTGCTTTTGCCGAATCGAGTTGTGGTCTTCTATGTCTTGAAGCTCCGAGTTGCCCATTATTTCAGCCTCCTCTCGCAATCTGCAAGACTACTGCTTTGCTGAGATGGTAGATCGACCAACGCGGAAAGGCATTGGGCGTGGTTACGTTCTCGAGACCACGGCTAATTTTCCTTCAATCTTTACGTTTCTTTCGGAGAAAGTCTCGTGGCTGTTTCAATGTTTTTAAGTAGCTTTGCGCTACACTCCCTGCAGTGCCAATTTTTTCCTTTACATGAAACATCCATCTCTGTGTGGGTTTCCGCAGGACGGACTTGCCATTTGGCGGCGTTTGATATCGAAAAGCTTCACAATCTAAGTGTATCCAGAATTCGCTCCATTCAGACGCACTCGACCGGTAAAATTGTCGTTTACAATCTGCTCTGAGTTTCCCCATGAGCTGATCCATTGGTTTGTTACAATGAAAACGGCATAAATAGAGCAGGATGACTTACGAAAAACAAGGAGTAGTCTATACATTCTTGTTCTTGAGCTGTATTATTCGAGAATGATTTGACGCGGGTCCAGTTCACTCCACTGAAGCAAGTTGGAAACGGCATACTGTGGAGCATCATGGTTGCTTTGTGAGCCACTACAATGTGCAGGCTCGAGCCAAGGTTGGGCTGACATATGAACTGCGTATTGCTCCTCGGCCGAACGCTTATTATTTGCTCTGCCGTTTTCCATGCCTTCGCTGAGGAGCTCCTGAATTATTATTTTTATAGTGTAATTTCTAATATTCCAGACGCTTTGAATTTCTTTGTCGGGGACCTGCTCATTTTTCTTTTTTTGCAACAGCGTTATTCATCATCTCCCTGTAGATTTTTTTGTCATTTCAGACGATCCCATATGGGTTATCGGCGCACAAACATTATTTTTTCATCGGGTAGCTAAGATCACCTCAGCCTCCTGACGGACAAGTGCACAGACAGCCCGTCACGCTCATTCTTGCGGCCTGCGTGTTGGGAACGCCGTATAAGCGTTGAATCTTCTCGGTGGCGCTGACACAACCCGGGCTGTCTCGGTGTTTTTAAGCCCGGCTGGAAAAGAACAAAAAGGGGCCAACCCGGGACAGCCGCCTTAGTGAGCTTTTCGCTTACTTGAGATATGTGGCTAATGCTAATGGCGCACTTACGTCCTTTCGCTGGTGCTGACGGCAGATTAAAAGAGGTACGCTGATAAGGAAGCTTATCAGGGTTGTTGCACCATATCATAAAGGTATGCTATGCTCATAAAAAATTTGTTCTAGAACTGTGCACGTAGCCATATTCACTTTGAAGGTTGCGTAATGTGGCGTAGGCGAGCCGATCTGTATCAAGGTGGCTCCATAGACAGTACGATTGCCTTCCCCTTGCTTGCGGTCTACACAGTGCATGAAAAGGCGAAAGTTGAATAATAATGATCGCTCAATAGAAAAGAAAAGCGAAAGCCTCTTGAATTAAAGGATCACACGCAAGAAGCATAATATGTGCTTTAACCTGGTGTACTTTTCACAGTTTTTTATGCGAAGCATACTAGCCGCACAACCACGCTCTTCCTTGCTGCGCCGCGCGCGGCCACGTAGCTACCATATGACGTCATAACAGCTGCCAAAGCGGAGGCGCAACTCGTGCGCTCGCTTGCGGCCGCGTAGCTACATAGCCGGGTCTCAGCTCGTGCGCTCGCCTGCATGAGTTGTTTCTTCGTCTAGCCGAACCAAATATAGTCAAGCAACAGCAGTTCTGCCATTTGTTGGGCGTGTTGGTAAATTGAAAGCATATTTAGCGCCAGCAAACAAGGACATACGGGAGACGATTTGCATTGTGTTGCCGTCTCCCTTACGTCCTTGTTTTCTGGCGCTAAATATGCTTTCAACAGCAGTTCACCAGGCTAAACAGTGGTTCAACAACTAAAATAAAGGCTAGTATATGCTTCGCATCCGTGGCTTAACCTTAGCTAAGCCACAGCCATTTTTTTATTGTTCCCATCCATGCCTCACTACAAATTATGCACAGGCCTACTGTTGGTCTAGATGAACAATGATTTATGCACTGAATGACTGGGCGACGGGGTAGGGATTCAATGTATGTAAAGGCACGTGTGCAAACAAGGATGTAGAACGAGGACAACAAAGAACAACGGCGTTTGTGATTGTCCACCTCGTTATTCTTACAATCCCGCCTCCACGCACCACGAATACGCGTGCGTCAGATCTCCTCATTGCACGACATTTCAGCACGAACGCGTGCCACGAGCTCGCTTGAATAAACCAGCTGCTTCAATCAGGGCTCCCAGACGTGATTTTGGAAATACGTTTGGTCAAAGGAAGCAGCATGACTGTATATTGATGCTTGATAATCCGCTACAATAGTACTATGGTAGAAAAAGTTAGGTTAGGGATAGATGCGATTGATAACAATTATCTTCATACTAAGTATGAAGACAACAAGGCATTACAGAATTTTCGGCACCTTTTTAATATTGTTTGGCTTGTACGATCGAGCGCTGTTTCCAGAAAATTGTATCTAAGCAATGGGAAAACAAATAGTCGACGAAGCACAGCGCACTGCCCTCATCAGGATCTAGGCGAAGCCAATTTTTGAGGTGTAAGAGAGGCAATAATCCTCAACAAAAAATAGCCACAGAGGTAGAATTGTCCCCCAGAAAATCCCACATTTGTCTCTGGGATCTTTTTTGTCGAAGGGGCCAACGCGAGGAAGAAGCTTTCGTGGCGAAAGCTTGCAGCGGCGTCTGAGATTTATTTAATTCTTCTCTGCCCTCGACGAAGCCCCAGCACGGTATTTATCGCAATGTGCGGGAACTTAAAACGCCGAAATGCCGCCGCGTCGGACGATAGCTGTCGACACTGAAGAGAGAAAAACGCAAGAGCGCCAACGCTGCATGCTTTCTTCAGACAAATGAGAGTGGCGCCACGAGTTAACCCACCAATTACGCTCCTGCCATGACAAGATGACAGCCGGAGCTCGCGAGGTCAGTCTCGCGAGGAGCAATAAAATTAATTTCAATGCCGACTCGTTCCAGTGCGCGATTCGCGTCGTGTGAGCCAAGAGCCGAAGCACCTCGACAAACGTTCGTGGTTGACGACGTAAGAACGCGGAGGTGTGGCTGCGGAGTCTGCGCACGAATACAACGAGCGTCTCCTACGTTGCAGGACGGCCGCGGGAACTAGATGGGGTACTTCGCAATTGTACGTGGAACACTATATTATTAACATACGAATTAAGTGAAGAATAAGCATGAGGAAATTGCGCCTCCATTCCACCCCACCGTGTGAAAGTGGATGTATACAGCGAAGCCATTGCCGAGGTTACACAAGCGCCACCATACAAAGCGTCGCGCCGTCCAGATCAATGTAGCTCGTTCGCACCCTTTCAGATTCTGCTTTGCCACCGCGGTACTGGCTGTGCATGTTCACAGCGTCCATCAAGATGCTTAGAAAAATTCGCAGTTCTGCCGAAAAAGCTAAGCACCGTTTGCGATAGGAAATATGTATTTATATCTGTACGAAAGCGATCTCCGGTGTTTGCAGAGTGCGCGTAGTGCCGGTAGCTTTGTATGAGCTGTGCTTTTGACGTTTCGTATGCGTTAAAGCGACCTATGCACGGAAGTGAACTGGGTCGAAGCTGCTGCCGCGATTCCTCTCTCCAGCGTTTTCACACTTCCCGCTTCCCGCTGTCATCGAGCGACGCGTGTTCATGCTTACCTGAACGCGCGTGACGCCGGGCTGGTTAATTTAGTTTAAACACGTTGACGGGCTAGTTGGTTTGAATCCATGACAGAATGGGTAACTGGGACTGAACCAGTACGTAGAAGGAAGCAGACACGCAAAGACCGCGCTGTCTCTGTGTGTCTGTTTCTTTCTACGTCCTCGTTGAGTCACACTTACATATCCTTTCATTGGTAGTTTAGTTAGTAAGCGAATGTTTAGAAGTTTATAAGGCCTATAAAACTACTACGCTAACTTCTTCCAGCTTTCGAGTAATTTTCTATCGCAATCGGTAACTCTTATTTCGGGTGGAACTGCGAATTGTCTGTTTTCAATGCCGGCCAGATAAGGCCGATTTGACCATTCGATTCGCTACCCTCACCTATCTTCTCTTTTTACTCTCCCCAGCTGGCAAGCGTTCGCGCCTGCTTTATGGTCGTGGAGGAGAGTACCATCTGGGTGGCTCCTCACAACGGAAGTCGGAGGTAGACTGACAGACGCGTAATAATCTGACACCTGACAGATGCACGGACGGAACGTGAAGCACTTCTAATGGAGAACGGCAGCGGTGCGCGCTCAGAGGCCCGCCTTACGCAAGCAGGCGTAGCTAAATTATTCGTGAGGTGTGGGTAGCGTCAGCTCGCTGAACTAAAGCGCACCAGGGGCTCGCACTGGGGAGGGGGCAATTTCACTGGCATCGAAAATACTGGGGCTGAGATCGACCACTGGAAAAGCTGGCGCCTTCGTCGGCGTGACGTGGCATGAGGAATCACATGGACACAGCGGACGCGTCGGCTACTTCGGAAGCGCCGAAGCGAGGTGAAAACGAAAGCTTAAAGTCCCACCTGCGCCATGGTTCTGTATGTTTAAGTGGTGAGGCTTTACCGCCTTGGCTGTCTGCTTGACGAGATTTGAAAGCACTACAATAGGTAGGGGCTGCGTTTGTAGTTGTGCAACAACGTAGGCTACTGTTTGCATCCGCAGCACAGGACGTGCGCGACGGAGCCCGGTGTCAGCCTTATTCACATGTAGCCACAGGGCTAGGAGCTGCATGAAGCTTGGCTGGCGAAACTTAGAATCGGCACACAGCCATCGGCTACTACTCAAGTATGCAGCGAAGCACGGACGCGAGGAAGATTTCTGCTACCGCACCCGGACTGCGCGATGTTCGGTGAGTAGCAGAAAACGTGCACCGAGACGCTCGCCCGCGCCCGCTGCCCAGCTAATATGATGACGCTTTATTAGGTCTATGAAATTGGTAATACTAGATTCAGGCAAGTTCACTGGAATGGAAAGGGAGTGGTAAAAAGCGCATAGAAAGCATGGCATATGGTCATGTTTGTGTTAAGAATTAATGCACCGGATTATGAAAAAGAAGCAGTGGGAAATCGCACGCTGAGAAGACCGATAAACAAACAGTCCGACGCAACTTGAGAAATAATATTGAAATGACCAAGAATTTAGAAGACAATGAAAGATTGAATCGTCGCGGCGGCACATCACAGTCGTCGCACGCGTCGAAGTCTCTAGAGCGAAATTATTTTTGAACAGTTATGACAGCGTCCACGCAACAATGGTTGCTAGTGTGCTGTCAAATGCTCATGCGCTGCCGCCTAAAGCTCGCGGCACGGTGCGAAAACGCGCTCACAGCGGAAGCAAAACATTGTGCGCGGACATGCATGCAGACGCGCAGTCGGTCACTGCGAACCCGCGTGATCGCTTCATTGAGGCTTCACTCTTTTATGCCCCATTTGGCTATACAGACAGCACACTATAAGAACATATTTCACATAGCTTACTCTCAGCGTTTGCCTATCTTTCATGCAAGAAGCCGTTTCGGGAGACTCCATCATGGCGACCGCACGGAGTGGCGTTCACTGTACGTATTCGGTAAAGAGATAGCGTCTGTAAAGGCTTCTGTGCTTTCAGTTTGCCCAAGGATTATTATATCGACGGTCGAGAAGTTCCTTCCTTTTAAGAGTACCTACATAAATGTACAGGAGGGCTGCCGCGGGGTGTTTTATGGAGCACCGTAAACGAAACCTATGAGGAGCGCGCCGCGTGATCCCTCATACCACGCAAGGGAGGCGCTTCCGACAGGTGGCGACCCCGTAACTCATCGCGTTGGTTCGGCCGAGGCAGCCGCCATGATTCGAGACTCAGTCAGAGCTTTCGAGACATGGACGCCTTCATGCAAATGGCCGGCATCGTCAAACGCCGCGTGCACTGCCATTCTCGCGAGGATTCCCGGCTGCAAATGGACAGGCTGAACGAGTATTGCTGGTACCTGGCGACGCATTACTTGATGAACGAACGTATGAAGGGAACCCTTGTAAGAGGACGTGATGGAGACCAATGATGCGTTCCATTGTCCTCGCATTTATTTCATCAAAAGGGCGAACGCGGCCACTGGGGCGGCGGCCTGGGCGACCGACGTCACATGCTTCTAAAACGACACTGCGCATGTAGAGCTTTCGTCTGGGGTATATTACTTTTATCTTATTTCTGTGTCTGGCGCATCTTTATTTTTCGCTTCTGTTTGAGCCAGCACCAAGGCGCCGGCTGAGAACGCCGAGCATAGAGTGCACGCTTTCCAGCGTCGGTGGGTACGCCAACTTTACTGAGCCGTCCCACCTGTGATACGCCAACAGCGTCTCACGAGATGGACGCTGTTGGCAACCCTGCAATACCACTACCACTCCGCCACTGAGCTGCTATATGCCTGAGGTGTTTGCTTCATCCCACGTGTGAATGCAACTCAGAGCGTTTTTTTTTTCTTCTAAAACCGGGTTCGGTTACTGATAACTACCCCTACGGAAAGGTTCGAGTAATATGGACTGAAAAACTCCTGATTCAAAGCCCTATTATACCAATAGTTACGCTTACGATGATGATTATTCGCATGTATACATGAAATTTGGCTAAAGCTCTTTCTAAAAAGCATTGTTCGCTAGTTTTCTAGACACTTCTCCCTCTCTAATATTTGTACTGGTGCTTCGCATTGTGGTTAGGCTCAAATGGTAAGTACCGATACTTTTCCCTTCGTTTCAGTTTCAGTTTATTCGTCAATCAAAAAAGCAATGAGTAAACAACGAATAGTATGTGGACGAGGGTCTCAAAGTCAACGACTCCAACGGGACCCTCCCGACAGTAAGCCACCCATCTTACGTACTTTCAACATGTGCTGCAATATTTGGAAAAAGGTAAAAAAAAAGGTAAAATTGACATCCGCCATTACTGTAGCACGAAGCGGAAGACGAAATGCAAATGATTTCCTTGCAGTTCCGTCCTCTTTCATGAAGATTCCTTTACTTTGCACGTTTTCCCCGAATCGAGTTGTATTCGGTGTCCCGGAGCTCCAGGTTGCCCATCAATTCAGCCTCTGCTTGCAATCTGCAAGACTCCTGCTTGCTGAAACGGTAGAGCGACCGATTCAGAAAATCGTTGGTTGATGGTTAAATCCTCTGACGAAGGCAAACTTCGCTTCAACATTGAAGGCCTCTTTCCGAGAAAGCCGCTGGGGGCCTCCATATCTTTAAATAGATTTGCACTAAAGTCCATGTAGTGCCACTTTTTTTTTCTTTGACGAAACTTTCACATCTTTGTGGGTTTCCTCAGAACTGACTGGCCATAGGCGGTGTTCGATATCAAAAAGTTTCCCGTTCTAAGTGTTTCTTGAGTTCGCTTCATTCAGACGCAGTCGACCGGTAAAACTGGCATTCGCAATGTGTTCTCACTTTCGCCATAAGGAGATGCGTTGCCACGTTGCACCGAAAACCACATAATTGGCGAAAGACGATTTAGGAAAAAAAATTAGTCTATACATCCCTTGACCTAGCGTTGTAATTTTGGAGAAGGATTTCACGCTGATAGTGACCACTTGTGCAAGGCGAAAACGGCAAAATGTGAGGCGTCGTGGTTGCTTCGGGAACCATCACGATGTCAAGGCTCGAGCTAATAACGTTGGGCTAATATATAAACTACGTGCTGCTCATTGGTCCAGCGCTCGTAACGTTCTCTGCTGGTTTCCATGCCGTCGCTGACGAACTCCTCATCTATTGTTTCTATAGCCTAATATGTCATATTCTAGCCGGTTTCAGTGTTTCTGTTGGGCACCTTCTCAATTATTTTCTCTAGAAGGTTGACCGTCATCTCGCTGGAGATTTTCATGGTATTCTCCACTGTTTCATATGCCTCTTCATGGCAGTTACCGAAAGGATGCCAAGCAAGGATAGCCGCATAAACGAGTGCTACGTTCATTAGAGAAACGTGCGTACTTGTAATGGCGCACTTAGGTTTCTTCGCTGTTGCAGACAATAGATTAAAAGGCATATTCTGAAAAGGAAAATTTGCCATTATTTCTGCAGTCGCTCTCAAAAGTTTGTTATATTAGTAGAACATGGATTCGAAAACAACAGTAGCAGCCATATTCATTTTGAGGGATATGTAATGTAGTGTGTGGTAGCCAAACTGTATGTTGTTGGCTCCATGGACAGTTGGTTAGGTCCCACGGTGGATGATGCGTAGTAAGATTGCATCGAAATCCGAAACTAGAATAACAACTATGCCTCGAAGATAACATGTGGGCTTGCTAGATCACCCACATAAAGCAAATATGTTAAAATACTATAAATAAATGTACTCCGAATGATTGAGCAATGTGGCACGGATTCTTTGCAAGTAAAGGCAGCAGTGAATAGAGTGACGTAATTCGAAAGAGAGCAACGAAGACAATGGCGTTTGTGTGGTCCGTCTTTTTCTTCAGTTGCCATGTTTTGGAACCCGCCTTTAAGTGTCATGAACATACGTTTGTTACAGTTAATAACTGTTCGACATTTCTGCATAACTGCATGCCATCAGAGTGCCCTAATACCTCAGCTGCTTCTTTCATGGCTCGAAGGCCTAATCATGAAAAAAAGCAGTTTGTCAAAGAAAGCCCCAAGGCTGGATATTTATTCTTGATGTCAAGGACGAATCCACTATGGACAGATGCGACTAATTCCTATACATGGTCACAGTGGTACCTTATTTTGTCTAAACTCAAGATGGATTTTATAATAATTACCACCAAAAAATCAAGTCCTACACAAAGAAATCGATTTCTTCTGAGTTTCAGCTCTTGTAACTCAATGTGAAGGTTATGTGGACCATTTGCGCACAAGCACACATAACCAAAGGTCAAGCCGCACCTATAAGAATCGATAGTCTCGTCATGAGACAATGTGGAGTGCTGGCAGACAAGTGCGAACACCTGTCTACGCTTTGCCATAACATTTCCAAGTGCCAGAATCGCTCAGTGATGTTTAATAATTTCATAATCGAATTCAGCAATGGCCTCAGAAATAACGCAACGATAATGACATAGGATGCCTCCCGAGGGAAGGAACGGAATGTTCGAACGATGAAGGTTTTTTTATTCATCGAGATATTCTTATCGTTTGGGCTCAGCAGCAGAATTTTTCATTTCTGATCTGTTCTTATTGGGAAAATGTCAAATCACGAGCCAATGGCGTCTGTCACAAGGTATCATTCAAGTCACGACGAAATAAGTGGATGCGAAGCCGCACATGGTGAGAGCACAGTCATAACTTTCACGAACTGGCACGGACTCAGCTTGTCTGTGCGCTGGACCGCCGCTTTACGTGCTTTCCCATTTGCGACGCTTTCAAAGAGCATACTCTGTTATTATTGATGAGTATTTAGCTAAAACTTCTTATCTTAAAAGGTGAGGCGCAACCTTCTTTTTTGTTCCAACGAGAGAAGGGTTCCGTGTGGCGAGTGCGAAACAATTTGGGCTACATCAGCGGCAGCGGCGAGAAAGTGGCTGCCGTGCTTGGAGGAAAACAAATCTTTACGACCAAGCCACACGTGACGATTATGAAACATAAACAAAGTGACACTCTGGTGAAAAGCACCGAACATTGTGATGGCAGCGGTCTCCCCTCCCCCCTTTCTTTTATTGAGGAAACGGGAGGGAGGACAGAGCGCAAAGGCGCAAGGTTCACCGTGTTTCTCGATGTTCGATGTTTATGTTCAGGCCTATCCCGTAGATTGTATTGCCAATGGTGCAATGCAGTTAATATTGAGCTATAATGACGCGTATTATGTTCGCAGCGCTAATTTTACCTATATTCAGTTCAGTACAGTTTATTTCCAACGCAATGTTTGGGGTCCTCCAGGCATAAAAGTTGTTATAGGCAACAGGAGGGGACCTGGGGCACATACAGAGAGCAGGCAAAGTGATACATTTACAAAATAACGATTTGAAAGACTTTACATCGCAGGGTATTTTGAAGTAGTGAACATAATATACAATGCGAGATAAAATCAAATACAGATATGGCCACTACGAACATACAATGAAAACATAGAAACATGAAAAAAATAAATATGCACTTGCGTTAAAGGGTTCTTCACTCATTCAACAAAAAACATCTTATTTGCGGCTTGAATTAAGAGTAAACCTCTCTTCTTGTGGGGAAAACCGCAGCCGCCTTGCGGATACCATTCGTTGGATTACACGATACCTACTTTGGCCAAGCAAATGCGCTCCATTTCCCAAAAATATGCCGTACGGCGGCGATGCCTAATGTTGTATATATACAAGCCAGAGTACTCTTTACAGAGATATAGTGGAATGCGACAAATTCTTTACTATACTGGCGACAATTTACGCCGCTCCCGTATAACGGAGATTTCTGCGACTAATTCTCGCTTCCTGTGGGCGCAGCCGGGGCAATCTTCCAGGCGCAATTTCGTTGCCCAATTTCACGCTTATTAAACCCATACCGTAACTCTTACCTACTGTGCGACTGACACTTGCTTTTCGCATTGTTGAGACCTTCATTTTGATATTTCTTGCGACTCGCTAAGGCTCTCTGGAGGAGCGACAAGTTTTTTTATTCGGACACGGTTACAAGAGATCCCCGACCTCAGATGCACCATAACCATGTGAAATTCGCTTAGAAGACCTTGTCTTCAAAAGTTCTGTAGACATAATATTAAGCATTGCGTACCGTAAGCCCTTCTCTCTGTGTCTAAAATACTCCCTCTACAGCCGTATATTGAAGGAACACGCTAGGCGTTTGGTGTACGGTCTCTAGAGTGTGAGAGATGCAGCTGTCAACATTTTTTTTTTCACTTCACTCTTTCGAAATCATTCACGATTGTTGTGGCACCAGAATATTTTTCAGTCGTGTTGGAACAGAACACGAAGGAGAATTTTTTGAGAAACCATACCGAACCACTTCGACCAAAAGTTCAACACAGGCTCATTGGTGCTGAAATTATATCAGATCGAACGACGTCTCCAGCTTCTCTTGGTCGCGAAAAATAGCGGAGTAGCCGGGTGGCGGCCACTGGCTGGTCCACAATAGCATGGATAGGTGTGGATGATGCGTCGCGTTGGCTCCTATTCGCTGCTTGCGCAAACGTGCACGTTAGGCGCTCGTATCCACCAAAGTCTTTATTTTCTACGGATGTTTCGCAGTCCTTTTTTTTCCTTTGATGTAACACTCAACTCTTTACGGGTTTTCGCATGATTACCTTTCCATGTTGCGACGTATGATATCAAAAGTCTTCCGCAAAAGCTTCGTGCGCTTCCTTTTGAAGTTTCTCATGGGTTCGCTCCATTCAGACGCGTTCAGCAAGTAAAATTGGCGTTTAAAATCTGTTCTGACTGTCACCATAAGGTGTTGCATTGCTATGATACCAGGAGATTCACATAATTCGCAAAGGACAACTTACGAAAAGAGAAGTAGGCCATGCATTGCCTGTTTCAGCGTTTTGTCCATCGAGAATGATTTGACGCTGATAGTGGCCAGCGGAGTAAGGTGGAAGCGGCAAACTGTGAGGCATCGCGGTTGCTTTATCAAACAGGCTTGAGTCAACGTTGGACTGATATATGAACTCCGTATAGCTCGTCGATCCAACGCTCGTAACGCCGTCTGCCGGTTTCCATCACGTCACTAAGAACCTCTTCATTTATTGTTTGTACAGTGTTATCTCTGACGTTCCTTTCGGTTTCAATGTTCTTGACGGCGACCTGTGCATACCCTTTTCCTTCTATAGTGGTGTCCGAAATTTCCCCGTGATTTTCATCTGATTTTCGACGATTCCATAAGGTTTTTGTGCACAGAATAGTTATTTGCTCATCGAGTAGCCAACGTTGCCTCAGACATGCGGCTAACCAGTGCGCAAGCAAGACATCCGGTTGGTCCCAGTAGCAGTGAGTGGCCAATCGACGCAAGGGCGGCCAACGCTCTAGAAGGTGTTGACCCAACCCGGGCTGTCTCAGTGTTTCTGTGCTGGCGGACAACATTCTGTGACAATGGACAGATTAAGTTTAGCATACGCAACTACACCGAACGCTATATGCTATTGTATAGCGCACACTAAGCAGCGCGCGTATTTTACGCTTTTATTTGGTGTGCGAGGTCTTCGGACCTCGGAGGCCATATGCCTTTGTTGCGGTTATCTCAAGACGGTAGCAATACGTGGCGATGATATCTCGAATATTTCTCAAATATTGAGGTAGCCCACCAAGCACTATGATAGCAAGAGCTTGGTGGCGCAACTCACCGCCCCGTTCCAAAGGCGACGCGCATAAAATCCATGCAAACATCCATTTCTTTCGTTAGGCTTCGATTCGTTCAAAACTAGAAGCGATCTCGAAAACACCACAAGGTTATCCATAATACTATGTCGCCGAAGCGGGCTGAGACTAAGCGAAAGCCATTTATAGTCAATTGTACGAACGAAGCGCATTTTACAAAAGCAACGCCTAATTCGATTCGAAGCGGGTAGCCAGGACCGCCGCCATGTTTCACGCACACTCTGCAAACCACGCATTGACGCATGCGCAGTGACGGCCCGCTATTTAGTAGCGTACGCTAAGCTAAACCTGTCTAATGAAGGGAAAGCTAATGAAGCGCGCACAGGAGGGAGCGATCCTGAAAAGAATGCCGTGTTTTCACTCACGTTAGTTTAAGCAACAGAAGAGGAAACGTAGGCATCTGATTAGCAGCCGTTATGCAGGACAAAACAGGCCACTGAATGTAAAAGTTTACTTATTTTGCGGCTTTTCCCTTCCGCGTCTGGGCAAACGCGAAACCGCCGCAAGTGGAAGGTGCGTCGATTAAGCGTCTGTCCCGAGCAACCGAAAGCATCGTCAAACGCTGGCGGAATACTTGGCGCGGTAACAGAGTGCAGAAGCTGAGCCCTCGTAGCTTTTCCTCAACTACCACACGGAGTTGTCCGCGAATGTAGGCACGGCAGGCAAACTCCGAAAGCGTGCCAAGCCAGAACACCCGCATTGGACAGCGCTACGTTGACTAGATAAACGTTAACAAAGCTAATGGCGCGCTAAGGTCCTTCGTTGTTGCAGACATTATATTAAAAGGCATGTGCTGGTTAGAAAGCTTATCGCGAGTTTTGCAGCATTTCTCAAAAGGTTGTTATGCAGATAAACTATAATTCGAAAAATCCGGATCCACCTATGTACACTTTGAAGGTCTTACATAGTTACATGTGCTAGCCGATCTATTAGATGCTGGCTCCATCAACAGACCACCTGCCCTACCAACGTCTTTCGAGTACAAAATGACTGATGACGTCTCTAAAGCTACGTGCAGACTCATTTGATCACGCCTATCAAGAATATGAAATATGAGTTTTAACCTAGTACACATTTCATTGTTGCTGGTTGTTAACGGTCATTCCCCACTAAATTTCATTGGCCTATATGTAACATTACACACACAAATAAATATACCTGGAATGAGAAAACGATGTGGCAGGGATTTGTTGTCTGTGACGGCAGGTGTGCAAACAAATAGACCGAGGACAACGGCGTTTGTGTTGTCCACCTCATTCGTCTTCAATGCTTGCCATTACGCGCCATGAATACACGCATGTTACATTTCCTCACTACACAACATTTCAGCAAAACTGCATGTCATCAGATAACCCTAATATCCCAGTTTCGTGGCTCCAAGATCCTCACCTCGAAAATAAATTTGCCCAACGGAAGCAGCATGGCTGGATATTTATTCTTGATGTCACGAGCCAATGGCCCTACGCTGTGAATGTTAACGTATGGACAGATGCTAATAACACCCATTAATGTTGATATCGGTAACGCATTTTTTGAAAACTCGAGATGAACTTACTTTACACTAAGATTTTGATTAGCACCGAAGAAATGAAGTTTTACTCGAAAAGAAAGAAGAGACTTTCTCCGGAGATTTGTGCTGTGGCAACTCGAAGTGACGGCGAGGAATTCAAAGTCTAGTCATGTGACTATCAAAACTGCTGCTGGAAAAATCGCAAGAAGCATCCGCGTGGCAGTCTAAGCTTCGCAAAAAAAAATTAATTGCCGTGGTTGCTCGTTGAAGCTTTTCATTCTTTTAATCAAATGCAGAAAAGGTCCATTTACTAAATCAGTGAAAGTGAAAAAGTCTACACCTTGCAAGGACACGAACGGAGTTTTTAAACGAACAACGTCTCATCTACCTCCCTCCCCTCTTTCTTTTGGGAGGCGGGAGGAAGGTGATACAAAGAGCCCCTGCGATATGCTGCACTTCTACATAATGCTCCTCTCGTAAGTTGCAGCGTGGGGCCCACCGCGCTAACGCTCGGGGATAAATGTTGCCTGTCAGCAGGGTCAATGCCTCCACGTACAATTGCGGAGAGCTGAATGTCTCGCACGTGGCGAGCAGGATGCAAGCGCCATGAGCCGGAGAACGCGGCGCCAACAACAGCGGCGAGTGCCATTGAAAACGATACCCCAAACCAAGCAACATGAGGAATCACGTGCGGCGTGCTGTCCCCAGGATTCAAAGTGTGGTGCGCGCATTTGGCTACAGAATGCATGCAGCCAAGAGCGTTAATCGTGGCTGCTTTGCGAACGATGACTGCCTCACGACCCTACTATGTTTATTTTACTGCAATATCAATTGTGTGGACCCTCCGGGTGCATTTGTGCCGTCGCCGACGCCGTGAGGTTTCGTATAAATTTCAAGGTCGATAAAATCGGCGGCGTGCCCGGTATGCTGTAGGTGAGAGTGAAAGCGTGAGAGAGTTAGCCGTCGAACGCGGCTCACTCTCAGCCCGGAGTTGAGTAGAGGACGGGAGGGGGGGGCGGGGGGGGGGCGTTCTTTTCCGTCGGCGGGCCTCATCTCGAAAGCGATCTGCGATGTTTGAAGAGTGCGCGTAGTGCCGGTAGCTTCGTATACGCTGTGTTCTCGAGGATTCGTTCGCAGTGAAGCGAGAGATAACCGTAGGTCAATTCGATTGCTGGTTGTGGCGTCATTCCTTGCTCCACCATTTTGACAGTGAGTTTCCGCGCTCATCGAGCGATGTGTGTTCATGTTTGCCTGTGCGCGCAAAGACATCGCCCTTGTTAACTTAAAACATATAGGCGGGCTTGTTGGTTTCAATCCATGACAGAATGTGCCAGCGCGACTGAACCAGGACGTAAAATGAAGCACACAGACAGAGACAGCCCTGTCTCTGCGTGTCCGTTTATTTCGAAGTCCTCTTTCAGACCATCGTACACATTATATCATTGTTAATTTGGTTAATAAGTGAATGCTTACAGGATTACGCGGCCCATAAAACCACTATCCTCAATTCCAAATGCTATTGTAGAGAAGGATTGGAACGATGTAGAGGGTTGTCCTCTTCAGCGTTTTGCTCGTTAATGGCGCTCGCGCTGAGAGTCCGTGCCCTGAGCTAAGGTTCGGTCCCAAACGCCGGTGACTCATAACCGCCTAGGCAAGTGTTGTATTTTTCTACAGTGTTCTCAGCCATTTCCCTAGAAATTTTCATGGCGTTTTCGACGATTCCATAGCGTTTTTGTGCACAGGATGGTTATATGCTCATCGGGTAGCCAACGTCGCCTCAGGCTTCCGCCTAACCAGTGTGCAAGCAGCCCATCGGGCTCCTCGCGGTACCCTGGGACTGGGGATCGCCGTAAGGGCGTCCAACCCTCTAGGGTGTGTTGACTCAACGCAGGCTGTCTCAGTGTTTGTAGTCCCGCTTAGCAAACACAGGAAGGCGGCCAAGCCCGGATAGCTGTATTAGCGGGAGCTGGCTATACTGGATAACTATTGCTAATGCTAAAGGCGCCTCTATGTTTCCTCGCTGCTGCAGACATGAGATCACAAAACATTTGCTGATAACAAATTTTCTTAAGAACGTTGCAGTATATGATAAAAGTGCGTTAGATTAACAAAGTAATTATTTAAAAATACGGATGTAACGATATTCACTTGGAAGGTCGCATAATATGGCATGTGTCAGCCTTTCGATTTCATGTGGCTCCATTGGCAGCGGAGTTACTTTGACAGACGTGACGACAAATGCGAAATTGCAATCATTATCATGGCTCGCCGACAACGTGTAGGCTTAATTCTGTACTTGCATAAAGTAGAATACGTATATGCTTTACCCTACTGCAAATTGTTCAGTCATTCGCCCCTACATTTCAATGGCCATAACGTAACATTAAACAGAGAAATAAATATAACTGGAATGAGAGAGCGATGCGGCAGCCATTTGTTGTCTGTAAAGGCAGGTGTGCAATCAGGGACGTAAATAGAGCGAGTACAACGAGGCCAATAACGTTTATATTGTCGAGCTCGTTCCTCTTGCAGGCCTGCCTTTACGAGCCATGAATGGACACAAGTTACGTTTCTTCACTACACAACATTTCAGCATAACTGCTTGCCATCAGAGAACCCTTTTAATACCTCAGTCTGATGGCGCCAAGCATCTGACCTTGAAAATAAATATGGCCAAGGGAAGCAGCATAGCTGGATATTAGTGCTTGACGTTACGAACCAATGGACGCATGCTATGAAAGTTAACGGGTGGACAGGTGCTAACGATGCCCATTAATGTTCTTATCTGTTCCGCATTCACGAGATGAACTTACTCTACACTAAGATATTGGATCCCGCCGTGGTTGCTCAGTGGCTATGGTGTTGGGCTGCTGAGCACGAAGTCGCGGGATCGAATCCCGGCCACGGCGGCCGCATTTCGATGGGGGCGAAATGCGAAAACACCCGTGTACTTAGATTTAGGTGCACGTTAAAGAACCCCAGGTGGTCGAAATTTCCGGAGTCCTCCACTACGGCGTGCCTCATAATCAGGAAGTGGTTTTGGCACGTAAAACCCCATAATTTTTTTTAAGATATTGGATGCCGCGAAGGCCTCCGAGCGGAGACTACCCATTCGCGTCCGCGCAGCCATCATCTTAAAAGCAATTTGCCATGTTTTCAGAGGACGCGTAATGAAGCAGCTCCGGAAGCGACGTTGCCTTCGCGTTGAAGCGCGAAAATGCACGGAGGCCTCTTCGGTCGCTGCCACTGCCGCAATTCCTCAATCCGACATTTTGACAGCTAGTTTCCGCGCCCATCGAGCGAGATGTGTTTATCTTTACGGTGCGCGCGGGGCACCGTGCTTGTAAATTTAATTCAAACACGTAGGCGCGCTTGTTGGTTTCAATCAACGAGAAAACATGTGTGCGCGACTGAACGAGGACGTAGAAAGAAACACAGACACAAAGACAGCGCTGTGTCTGTGTGTGTCTTTCTTTCTACACCCTCACTCAGTCGCGCTTACACATTATATCACATTTAATTAGCCAGTAAGCTAATGCTTACAAGTTTACACTGCCCGTAAAACCCCTATCCTTACTTCGTTTAGCCATCTATTAAAATGCTATCGCAATCGGTGCTTGTAACATTAGGCTACATGTCCCATTGACCGCGGCCTGGCGTAAGTGCCACCTGTTGGCGCGGCTACTGAAAATCTAAAGGGCAGGAAAAGCAGTTATTGAAGAGAGTACAGGAGACATCGACTTCAATACTGTGTGTAGCCCACGTGATGCGAAGGCACAACGCTTCAATGTAGCGATATCGATGCCACACACTTATGCTTATATCGATTTCACGAACTTTGGCAACGTAGACGGAGCTCCTGGGTGCAAGCGCTGGAACGAGATCCGCGTCACAGCGCACTCCTGGAGCAGGTTGGCCGGCTGTCGTTGATCAGTGCTGCAGAGACAGCCGCCTTGATTCGAGAGGCTGTCAGGCGCTTTCGAGACATGGACGCCTTCATGATAATGGCCGGCGTCATCAACGGAGTGTCGTCTGCCACTCTCACGAGGATTACCGTCTGCAAATGGACAGCCTTAACGAGGATTGCTGCTACCTTGTGAGACGATACCTGATGCTGGAATACTTAAGTGAACCCTCGTAGGAGGACGCGACGGCGGCAAATGAACCGTTCCGTCGACCTGCAACTTATTTCCGCAAGAGGGCGATGGCGGCGAGTGAAGTGGCAGGTTGTGTGTCGAACGTGGCATGCTTCCAGAAGGACACCGCACATGTGTAAGTTGCGCCTGGAGGACACGCAATGCGCATCTTTATTTTTTGCTTCTCATTAAGCCGGCACCGAGGCACCGGCTGAGAGCGGTGACTATAGGGTGCCTGCGTTGAAGCGTCGGTGGGTGTTACACCCGTACTGTGGAGTCCACCCCGTGAGATGCCAACATCGTCTCACGGGGTGGTCGCTGTTGGCAAATCTGCAATACCACTCCGCCGATAATCCCATTGTGACGGTGATGTTTATTTCATCCAACGTGTGCACGTAACTTAACGTGATGTTTTTCTTCTAAAACCGGTGTGGGTTACTGGTAGCTCCCACTACACAAATGTTATAGTAATGTGGACTGATACACTCCTGGTCTATAGTGTTATTACATCAATAGTTTGCGCTTACGATGATGTTTAGTCGTATTAGTGCGTGAAATTTCGCGAAAGCTGTTCTAAAAAGCTTTTTTCCGCAGTTTTTTGGACACTTCTCTCTCCATAATATTTGTACTGGTGCTTGCCAACGCGGTAAGGTGCGAGTGGTAGATACCCACACTTCTCCCCATGGCACTCATCTTAAGGACCTTCAACGGGTGCTGTAATTTTTGGAGAAAGGTGAAACTGGCGTCTGCTTTTCTTGTAACAGGAAACGGAAGAGGAAACGAAAATGATTTCTTTGCAGTTCCGTTCTGTATTATAAAAATTCCTTCACTTTACACGTTTTCCCCGAATTAGGTTGTCGTATCCGTTGTCTTGAAGCTACATTTTGCCCATAAATTCGGTCTGTCATCGCATTCTGATGGGCTCCTCCTTTGTTTATATGGTGCAGCGACCAAATGGGAAAGGCGATGGTTCACGGTTCTATGCTCTGACTTCCCTTCAGCTTTGAAGGCTTCTTTCCGAGAAAGCCGTGGATGGTTTGGATATCTTTTAGTACAGTTGCGTGAAGTCCATGCACTGTCACTTGTTTTGGCTTTGAACCGAACTTCCACTTATTTGCGCGTTTCCTTACAACTGACTTCCCATTTCGCTGCATTTGATATCAGAAGGTTTCCCCTTCTACGTGTTTCTTGATTTTACTTCATTCAGACGCACTCGGCCGGTAAAACTGCCGTTTACTTTCGTCATGAGCTGATGCGTCGCTATCTTACAACCAAAACTATATAATTGGCGAAGAACGGATTACGAAAAAAATAGTGTACATATCCCTTGTCCTAGCGTTGCAATTGTAGGGAGAGATTTGCCACTGAGAGTGGATACTGGAGCAACATCAAAACGGCACACTGTGAGGCGTCGTAGTTGCTTCAGGGAACTATTACAGATATGCAGGCTCGAGCCAACGTGGGGCTCATACATGAACTGCGTATTGGTCGTCGGTGCAGCACTCGTAACGTTCTCTGCTGGTTTCCATCTCATCGCTGAAGACCTCCTGATTTATTGTTTCTATAGTCTGTCATGCTCTAGCTGGTTTCAACTTTTTAATTGAGTAGCTTGTCCATTATTATTTCTTCAATGTTGACCGTCATCTCGCTGCAGATTTTCATGTAATTCTCCACGATTTCATGTGCACCTTCATGGCAGTTACCGAAAGGAGACCAAGGAGGCACAGCGGCATTAGCGAGTGCTATGTTCACCACATAAATGTGATAATTCTAACGGCGCACTTAGACTTCTTCGCTGTTGCAGACAGCAAATTAAAAACCTGGTGCTGAGAAGGAAAAACTATCACTATTTCTGCAGCTGCTCTCAAAAGTTTTTCATTTTAGTAATACACGTATTTAAAAACAACTGGAAGAGCCATATTCACTTATAAGGATGTGTAACATGGCCTACGGGAGCCAATCTCTGACTCGTTGGCTCCGTTGACGTGTCCGCTTGGTGCAGTACTTTTACGTAAGGTTGAATGTGCGAAAGTAGAATCAAAGACAAAATGTGGGCTTACTAGATCACGCGCATAAAGTATATGTTTTAACCTACTATAAATGAATGTGCCCTGGGTGATTGAGCAACGTGGCAGAGATTCTTTGTAAGTAAAGGCAGGTGTGCAAAGAGACATGTAAGTCGAACGAGGACAACGGCGTTTGTATTGTCCGTCTTGTTCTTCTCTTACAATGTTTTGAAGGCTGCGTTTAGGTGTCATGAAGAGACGTGCGTTACAATTACTAATTGTACGACATTTCAGCATAACTGCATGTCATCAGAGAGCCTTATTATCGCAGCTGCTTCGTTCGTGGCTGCAAGGCCTGATCATGAAAAAAAAATCTGTTTACGAAAGGAGGCACCAAGACTGGATATGTATTCTTGATTTCAGGGAAAAATGCATCTTTGCTACGAAAATTTAATCTATGGACATATGCGACTAATTCCTATGCATGCTCACAATAGTACCTTATTTTTTCAAAACATTAGATAGATTTTATAATCATTACCACCAAAGAAATGAAGTGTTACTCATCCGCAAGCCACGGATATTACGAACCTTAAGTGGGTGCTACAATATACGCTGAATGAGAAAAATTGACATCCGATTTTATTGCAATACGAAGCTGAATAGGAAACCAGAATATTTGACCTTCAGTTTCGTTTCCTTTTCACAACTTCCTTTCCCTTGCGTGCTTTCGCAGAAGTGATTTGCCGTATTCATTGTCTTGGTGCTTTGGGTTGCCCATCAACTCCGCCTCCAACCTTGCAATTTGTAGGCTCCTGGTGTACTGATATGCTGGTCTCCGAGTGACCAGATTAAAAGGCGTGGATTCTGGGTTGCATCCTCGCACGAGGGTAAGCTAGGGAGGCATAGCGCGTACAGGAGGGAGCGCTTCTGAGAAGAGAGTCAAGTGTTTTCATCCACGTTACTTTAAGCTCGGGAAGAGAAAACAAAAACACCTGGTTAGCAGCAGGTATATAGTACAAAACACCACTGAATGTAAAAGTTCACTTATTCTGCGGCTTTTCTCTTCCGTGTCTGGGCAAACGCGAAAGCGCCGGACGTGGAAGGTGCGCCGATTCAGCGTCTGTCCCGAGCAACCAAAAGCACTGTCATACGCTGGCAGACTACTTGACGCGGTAGCACGTGTCCAGAAGCTCCGCCCCCGTAGCTTACCCTTCACTGCCACAGAGAGTTGTCCGCAGGTGTAGGCACGGCAGGCGAACACCGAAAGGGTTCCAAGTCGGAACAGCTGCATTAGCTAGCAGAGAGAGAGAGAGAAAGAGGGAAAGAAACAGAGAGAGGGCTCTTCATCAGAAAAATAGAGAATTTTGCCGGCGCGTATATAACCGCTGGCATGCTACTCTGTAAAAAGATGGGGAATGGGAATAAAAGATTCCAGAAAAGAGTGGGAGATAAAAAGGATAAAAATAAGTATGAAATGTCCGAATGGACCTGATACTAATATTTACAGGTGACATGGCGGGTAAATTTAGGCTTTTGTATAGGAAAGATGCAATTTTTAAAGCTGTCCTATTTCACCAATTTCTGTCAGGTATTTGAACAATAAATCCAAAACCCGTCGTTGTTTTGAAGGGCCGGGCATAGGACCTAAGATGATCGGTAGCGTTAACGGTTCGTGGCAAATCATGTCCATTTGGTGCTCAGAAAATTCTCTCTCGTCGCGGTACGTGGGGCATTCTAGTAATATGTGCTCAATTGTATCTGAGTTGCGACAGTTATCACAGTATGAGTTAGTGGGAAGTCCTATGCGGTAGAGATAATGTTCGTGTATGCCACGTTCAGTCGAAGACGATGGTACAATGTACATTTACTAGACAAATGTGGCCAAAGCTAAAGGCGTGCTTAAGTTCTTCGTTGTTGCCAATAATAAATTAAAAGGCATGTGCTCATAAGGAATTTATAAAAATGTTTTCAGCAATTTTCAAACTATTGCAATATTCATCAAATAACTATGTGAAAATAACAGATGTAGCCGTATACGCCTTCATGGTCATGTATAGTGACATGTGCGATCCGATCTAACCGAAGTGGCTCCATCAACAGTACTTCCCGAGAAGTTCTGTACCTGCCTCGAAAAAAAAAACGCACATATAGGCTGACTTGATCAGACGTATAAAGTATAATACATGGAAGTTTTACCCTACTGCACATTTCATTGTTGATTGTTCATAGCTATTCCCAATAAATTTCATTGGCCATTATGCAACACTAAGCACAGAAATAAATAAACCACGAATGAGAAAGCGATGTGGCAGCAATTCCTTGTGTGTAGAGGCAAGCGTGCAAACAGGCAGGTAACTAGAGCTAGGACAACGGCGGGGTTGGGTTGTCCAGCTCATTTTTCTTCCCAGCATGCCATTACGCGCCATGAATACGCGCATGTTACATTTCCTCACTACACCACATTTCACCACAACTGCATGTGGTCAGCGTGCCCTAACAACCGAGTTTCAGGGGTCCAAGATCCTCTTCGCGAAAAGGAAATTTGCCCTACGGAAGCAGTATGGCTGGATATTTGAACTTGATGCCACAAACCAATGCACCAATGCTATAAATGTGAACGGATTGACACATGCTAATAATATCCATTAATGTTCTTACTTGTCGCGCATTCCATGAAAACACGAGATGAACTTACTTTACACTAAAATATTGATTCCCACCGAAGAAATCATCTCTTACCCAAGAAAAAAAAGAGAATTTCTGCCGAGTTTCAGCTCTGGTAACTCGAAGTGACGGTGAGGAATTCAAATTCTCGTCATGAGACTATTAAAGCTGCTGGTGCGCTAGAGCAAAAAAACATCCGCGCGCCAGTCTAAGCTTCGCAAAAAAATTAAATTGCCGCAGTTGCTCGTTGAAGTTTTTAAATTTTTTAATCAGATGCAGAAAAGTCCAATTTACTAAAGCAATGAAATAAAAAAAAGAACTACCCCTTGCAACGAGATGAACGGAATTTTGCAACGATCAAGGTTTCATATGCCTCCCGCCCTTTTCTTTTGAGAGGGGGAAGGGAGCTGATACAAAGCGCCCCGGCGATAAGTTGCACTTTTATATAATGTACCGCTCGTAAGTTGTAGGGCGTGGCCGACCGCTCCATCGCTCGGAGATAAATGTTGCCGTTGCAGCAGCGTCAATTCCTCCAGGTACAAATGCGGAGAGTTGAAGGTCTCAAATGTGGCGAGCAGGAAGCGAGCGCCATGAGCCGGAGAATGCGGCGGCAACAATAGCGGCGAGCGCCATTGAAAACGATGTCACAAACCAAGCAACATGGGGAATCACGTACGGCGTGCTGTCCCCAGGATTCAAAGTCTGGTGCGCGCATTTGGCTACAGAATGCATGCAGCCAACAGCGTTAGTCATGGCTGCTTTGCAAACGATGGCCAGCTGACGTACCTACTGCGTTTCTTTTATTGCATTATATATTATATGGACCCTCGGGGTGCATTTCTGCCGTCGCCGACGCCGTGAGGTTCCGCATAAATTTCAAGGCCGATAAAATCGGCGACACGCACAGTATGCTGTAGGTGAGAGTGAAAGCGTGCGAGAGTTAGCCGTCGAACGTGGCTCAATCTCGACCCGGAGTTGAGCAGAGCATGGGAGGAGGGGGGGGGGGGGGGGTCGGCGAGGCGTTCTTCGTCGGCGGCTGCCCACGGCGTGGCAGTGCAATACCCGTAGCTTGCGAGCGTCTGCGACGTGGCCGAAGTGAACGCCCGCGCTGGCTTCGCATCTTGAAAGTGATCTGCGATGTTTGCATAGTGCCCGTAGTGCCGGTAGCTTCGTGTACGCTGTGTTCTCGAGGTTTCGCTCGCGTTGAAGCGCGAGATACGCGAAGCTCAATTCGATCGCTGCTGACGGCTCCATTCCTTGCTCCAGCATTTTGACAGTGAGTTTCCGCGCTCATCGAGCGATGCGTGTTGATGTTTACCTGTGTTCGCGTGAGTGACATCGACGTTGGTAACGTAAAGCATATAGGCGAGCTTGTTGGTTTCAATCCATGATAGTATGTGTGAGCGCGACTGAACGAGGACGTAGAAAGGAACACAAAGACAGAGACACCGCTGTCTCTGCATGTCTTTTTATTTCTAAGCCCTAGTTCAGACCCGCTTACACAGTGTATCGTTTTTAATTTAGTTAGTAAGCGAATGCTTACTAACTACAATCCAAACCACAATCCTTCATTCCTAAAACGCTGGTAGAGAAGGATTGGAACGATATATTAGGTTGTCCGCTCTAGCGTTTTGCTTGTGAATGCCGTTTGTGTTGAGAGTGCGTGCCCCGAGCTGACGGTCAGTCCCAAACGCCGGTGACTAATAAACGCCTTTAGAAGTGCTGAAGGTTGCTTCGACTTGCAACGTCAACCCTGGACTTTCTATCCCGTACCAGCAAGCGTCTCCTTCTCTACCCCTGGAAGCGCCACCTCAGTGGGTGCTGTGCTCCGATGTGCCTCAATCCAGGGACCCTGGTATTTTCCACGGCGCGGTCGACACCGACGTCGAGGACTGGCTCACGACATATGAAGGGTTGAGCGCCCACAATAAATGGGAAGTTCCCACCAAACTGAGCAGCCTGCTCTTCGATCCCACATGGTCCTCGTTCAAGACTTCTTGAGTGGCTGTGTTTGGTCACCCTGCTGTGCGCAATCTGCGAGCACAATGGCGTTTGCGAACAGATGCACAGCAGCCGGATGAATTATTTACCACCTAGGTAGAAGATGTACTGGACGTGCATAAGAAAGTCAATACGACAATGTCCGAGCCCGAGAAAAGCATAAATATCTTAAAAGGATAGAGGACGACGCTTTCAACATGCTACTGGCTGAGAAAACTCATTGCGTGACAAACATCATCACTCTGTGCCAAGGCTACGAGGAGCTACGGAGGCAGCGCTAGTTGCTGATTCGGCCACCATCTCCGGCCAGTCAGCGTTGCTTGCGGAAATTGAAGCGTTCTTTCTGGAGGAAGTTGCACGCCAGCTCTCCTTGGTATCCTTCGCTCAGCGGCCGCGTCTCCAACGGCCAGCACCAAGCTTATGCCTCCGCTCCGTGGCGCGATTGGGCAGGAAATCGCCAAGGTCTTGCCGGACCAGAGCCAGCACCTTCTTGCGGCTGCACCGATAAGCTACGCTGACGTCGTTGCGCCACCCCAACAGGTCCCGGTGGCTGCACCGCTCAGTTACGCAGAAGACATCGCGAGGACCCAGCCACTCTCTTGAGGTACACATCTCCGTTCTGCCGAATTTGTTCCTAGACCCGGACCACCGCTCGCCGTGCAGTCATGTCAGCAGTCGCCCCGAACTACGCGTCCTGTGACATGGATGGCAGCTGCACCGGCGAGCCGGTGGCGTACTCCCGACAACCGGCCAATGAGCCTTGTGTGCTGCTACGCGCATCACGTCGCACGTTTTTCTAATGGCGTGCAGCCGCCCAGCGCCGTACGACCCGTGACAAGCTAGTCCAACCGTCGCTATATTCCCCCCCCCCCCCCGTTGGCTAACCGACATTGCGTCCGACCGCAAATACCCGGCGTGCATCTTCACGCCGTCGTTCACTGTCGCCAACGCGACCTCGTCCCCTAACTCGGGAGGATGAAAACAAATCGTCGCAGTCCAAGAGGCAATGGCTGCAACAACGACGGAATGTAGAAGTATTCAACGCAGTCAATTGAACGTAATCAAAGTGTTTGTTGACGGTGTTTGCGAATCTCCACTCGTTGACACTGGAGCTGCCGTCGGTGTGATGAACGTAATCGTTTGCCGCTTACTTCGGAAAGTCACGACACCCCTCTCAGGACTGTCCCTCCGCACAGCCAATTCTCAGCATGCTTCACCCATGGCGCCTTGCACTGCTCGTGTTCTCATTCCACAGGTTCTATACGTCTTAGAATTCATCACCATGGCAGAATAGCTGTCTCCGTGGTGGAGGCAATCATCCAGTATATCGCTGCCGAATCATCAACAGCGCGTGCTACAAGTGCGGAAAGAAAGGTCATGTAGCCAGAAACTGCAAAGCAGCCAACGCACAGCCAGAAAGAACCCGTTCGCAAGGTACGCGGCAGGTGCACAACGTTGACGAGATTTAAGGACGCGAGTAGCGGCCAGACAAGCAGGAAGAAAGGTTCGATATGTGGCCACTGCATGAGGCAGGGACGCAGCCCATACGTATCGAGGTCGGTGTATATGGCGGCCTGTTAGAAAGGCAGATCAATTCAGCATCCAGTGTGTCGACGATAAGCGAAGAGAAGTTTAGTGAAATATTTCCTACCGCAACACTGCAACCGTCACGAATGCAGCTAGGAAGCTTCTTCGACGACAAGAAACCCGGCATGGGAGAGTGTACGGCTATAGAGAGACCGGGCAAGCAAGAGTTTACATTACCATTGTATGTTGTCAAAAAGCGTGCCCAACATTGGTTAGCTCATGTTCGATGCTGGAGTTCCAGCTGAGCATTGCCAAACCAGAGGATGTAAACGCAGTAGCGTCAGTGGAGGAAGCGGTGAGCAAGTTTCATAAAGCTTTCGCCAAAGTTTGGGGACATTCTATGGTGTTGCGGCCCAGATTACTGTAAAAGGGAATGCTAAGCCTGTTTCTCAAGTTGTGGTGGTGCCGCTCGCATTGCAAGAAAAATTTATTGAATAATTACAGGGAATGCAGCGCGAGGGGAGCATCCGCCCACTAAGGACGTTAGAGAGGGCTTCTCCAATAGTTCCCGTTTTGAAGCGGGATGGGCGTGTGCGAGTGTGTAGCTACTTTAAAGGAACTATACATCCAGTTAGGTTATTGGAAACATACCCCATTCCTCGCACACAAGAACTGTTCACCAAACTAACAGGAGGTATAAAGTTCACGAAGTATGACTTGTGAGACGCGTATTAGCAAGTTGAGCTGCACCCAGATGCTCTCAATGATGTCATAATCAACACCCCGAAGGCTTTGTGCCAGTATAGGCGGCTGCCTTTTGGAGTCTCATCAGCACCAGCCACATTTCAGAGAGAAATGGAGAACCTTCTGCATGATCCAAATCATGTGACTGTATACTTAGATGATATTCTTGTAACTGATACAGCTGACACTGACCACTGGGCGAACGAGTGCTTGGTTCTGGAGCGGCTCAAAGCAGGACAGCCCCTGAAACTATGCAAATGCAATTTTTGAAGTGGACTGCGTGGGACACATCATCAGCGACGCAGGCCTGCGCCCGAATTCTACTCAGCTGTACTAGCAGCTCCCACACCTCAGCATGTAAAGGAGCTACAGAGTTATCGTGACTTACTTAACTACTACAGAAGGTTTATATCTAACCAATGCTCAGTTCTGCATCCCTTAAACCGCTTGCTGGTGGCGGGTCCTCCCGGGTGCTAGACGACTATAATAGAATTCGCATTCCGAAGAAACGAGGAACTCCTAGCCTCCAACACAGTCTTGGGTCATTTTGATCGCACGAAGGCGTCGGTCCTGATTTTGTGACCCATCACTTTATGGTCTCGACATGCTCCTGGCACAACGAGAACCTGCTGGCAAGGAACGTCCGGTCGCTCTCGCTTTGCAGATTCATGTCGCAGCTGAAAGCAACTACAGTCAACTGAACAAGGAGGCTCTTAGCTCACTATTTGGCTTGACAAAATTCCGACAGTATATGAGAGGTCGGCACTTTTAAGTCGTCACGGATCACAAGCCATTAGTCGGCTTACTGTCTTACTGGAAGCAAGCTCACCAGTTGCCGAGTGTTGCTCTCCGAGGGTACATCCCTGGGCTCTACTTTTGGCTGGGTGCCACTACACAATCTCCTAACATGCCGGGCCGTAGCATTGCACATGCGGATGTATTGAGCCGTCTCCCGCTACAAGCTGAAGCACTTGTGCTCCAAGAGACTTACCCCCATGTAAGTCTTGCCCGGATGTCATCGGTTAGTGTGGCCGAAGCAGAAGGCATAATTCGAGAAGCTGTCAGGCACTTGCGAGACATGGACGCCTTCATGCAAATGGCCGGCGTCTTCAAGCTTGACGCCTCTGCCATTCTCGCGAGGATTCTCGTCTTCAACTGCACAGCCTGAACGACAATTTCTGGTTTCTCGCGAGG
The DNA here is from genome assembly GCF_038994185.2 of Dermacentor albipictus. Lineage (NCBI taxonomy): Eukaryota > Metazoa > Arthropoda > Arachnida > Ixodida > Ixodidae > Dermacentor > Dermacentor albipictus. Next base: position 105,486,206 of record NC_091828.1, read on the forward strand.
CGTTCCTGGCTTTACCATATACCACTGTGCATTAAGGCCAATCAGCCGATTGCGTCTATCCTTTCGTGTCTTCCCAAGTGCGCAACCAACTCAGTATCTTGTTCTTCGTCCTTTTCATCTAAAATCGGTGTCGGTCAACGATAACTTGCACTACGAAAAGGTTCTGTAATATCGACTGAAACAATCCTGATCCATAATGCTACTGCACCAATATTTCCCTTATGGTGATGATTCTTCGCTCAAATGCATCAAACTTATTGAAAACATTCTATAAAATGTTTGATTGTTTTCTAGAAAGCTTTGCTTGGTTGGAAGTTGTGCTGGAAACTTTCGAAGCATTAGACTCAAGTCTTAGACACCCGTACTTTTCCGCAAGCCACATGTCTTACGAACCTTCAGCAGGTTCTGCAATGTACGGATCAATGAAAATTATCATACGCCTTTACTTTAACACGAAGCTAAAGAGGAAACGAAATAGTTTTCTTTGCCGTTTCGTTAGGTTTTTAAGAAATTTCCTTTACTTTGGGCGTTTTCACACGAATGAGTTGTCGTATTCATGTCTCGAAGCTTCGGGCTGCCTTCACTTCAGCCTCCCCTTCCCAACTGCTGGACTCCTGCTTCACTGAAATGGTAGACTTACCGACATGGAAAGGCGTTGGTCCCGGCTTTGATCTTCGGACCAGGGTAAATTTACCTTGAACTTTGAAGGTTTCTTTCCGAAAAAGCCGCGTGTGGTTTATATATTTTTAGTAGTTTTGCGCTACAGATCCTGCAATGCCAATTTTTTCCCTTCGATCAAACTTTAACGTCTTTCCGGGTTTCCGGAGGACTGATTTGCCATTGGACGTTCGATATCCAAAACTTTCTCATTCTAAGTGCCTCTTGAGTTCACTCAAATGCACTTGACCGGTGGAAATTGTCGTTTACATTCTGTTGTGAGTTTCTATATGAGTTGATGCATTGCCTTGGTACAACGAAAACCGCATAATTGGTGAGGTCGACATACGAAAAAAAGAATATTCTATGTTGTATTATATAGTTTGTTGTATTATTCGAGAAGAATTTGATAGTGGCCGCTGGAGTAAGTTGGAAACGGCTAACTGCGAAGCATCACGGCTGCCTTGTGAAACAATACGATGTCCAGGTTCGAGCCAACCTTCGGCTGATTTGTGAACAACGTATTGCTTCTCGGACGAACGCTTGTCCCGTGCTCTACCGGTTTCCCTGCCCCCGTTGAGAGCCCCCTGAATTACTGTTTCTATAGCGTAATCTCGCACATACCGCAACACAACTGCTTGTAGACCTAGTTGGTGCTCGTGTTGCCTTTATGTGTCTTCCTTTTGTGTGTATTTTAACTTGCGGCGAAATCATGCCTCCTATCACGGCCGTTGAATTTCTTGGATGGGAACTTTTTCCACAGTGTTGTTCGTGATGTCCCTGCAGATTTTCTTGTAACTTTATATGATTCCATAATTGATGAGTGCACGGAGGCATTTCTTCATCGGGCAGCCAACATCACCGCAACTTCCCGCCATATCAGTGCCCAGAGAGCCCCTCGGGCTCATTCACGTGGCCTGTGTGTGGGGAACGTCGCATGGGCGTACAACCCTCTAGTAGCTACTGACTCAACCCGGGCTGTCTCAGGGCTAGTAGCCCCGGCTGGCAAGCACCGAAAGGGTGCTAAGCCGGAACAGCCGCATTAGCAAGCGCTACGTTTACTCGATAAACGTTTCCAATGCTAATGGCGCGCCTAAGTTCCTTCACTGTTGCAGACAGTAAATTAAAAGGCATGTTTTGAAAAGAAGCTTATCATTACTGTAGCAGTTAAATCTTTGGAGTTCGTTACGCTCATAAAAAATTTATTCAAAAAGAGCGGATGTACCCATGTTCACTTTGGAGGCTTTGTAATGTGGCTTATGCGGGCCGATGTACGGCGAATGCCTCCATTGACAGTAATGACAGCGTGGATTAGGTGATTAACATATGCTTTAACCTACTGGACATTTCATTGTTGTTTATTGTTCACAGCCAGTCTTCCCTACAAATAATCTATTGGTCCTAATCTAAATATAAGTATGCCTAGAATGGCTGAGCGATGTGGTAGGGATCCATTGTATGTAAAGGCACATGAGCAAACAACGACGTATGTCGAAGGTGGACAAGAACAACGGCGTTAGTGAGTGTCCATCTCGTTAACCTTGCAAGCCTGCCTTTTCGCACCATGAATACACGCATGTCGCATATCCTCATTGGACATTTCAGCATAAATGCGTGCCATCAGATCGCTCCATATTACACCAGCTGCATCTTTCAAGGCTCCAGGTACCTTTTCTAGGAAAGAAATTCGGCCAAGGGAAGCAACATCGCTGGATATTTATTCTCGACGACCAGAACCAATAGCCTTAAGCTAGAGAACGTTAAGTTATGGATAGATGCAAATAATCCCAACCCTGCTCATACTGCAAAGGTGTTCGCTAAAAATTCGAGATAGATTTACTTTGCTCGAAGGTATTGATTACCAGCGAAGAAATCAAGCTTTACTCGGAAAAAATAAAACTAACTCTTCCCTTATTGCAAAACGGCGGCAAGCGAAGCTTCTCATGCGTGCACCTGACCTTCGCCACGGTTAAGACACCCATAGGTAACTGTGCCCGATTGTTTCGGCCTTCTACTCCCTAAGCTCGGTATCTTATCGTTGCTGTGGGATTTCCTTGGCTCGGGCGGCTCCGGCGGCTAGAATGGTTCGCCGACGGCTGGTCCTTTCAAGGCGAATTCGCGCATCCGGTCGGCGAACGACACCCCTTATTCGTAGCAACGCATCATGCGTGGCCATCCCATCCGTTTTCCGAGTGTGAACGGAACGGAAGCCAGCGCCAGGCGCACGACGCCCTTCTCAGCCCTGCCTTTATCCTCCCCGGAGAAAGTGAAACGGCTCTGATTGATTGCACGCGTGGCTTGAGCGCACGCCTATGCAGCTTGAATCCTGCTAATGACTGACGCTCCCACGCCGGCATAGTGTCAAGTAATCGAGTCGACTTTTCCCGTAGCAGGTCTGCTCTGGGAGCAACTAGGTTTTTGAGTCACTACGACAGCGCCACTTGTGCGCTAACGGAAGGTTCGCTTGAAGAAAGGGGGAATTTCTCCCGACATTTAGCTGCGGTAACTCAAAGTGACGGCGAAGTATTGGAAGTATTGTCGAGAGGCAATGACGGCCGCTGGCGGGGAAACGCGAAAAGCTATCTGAGAGTCCGTCTAAGCCTTGCGAAAGCATTTAAATTGTCGCAGTTGCTCGCTGATGTTTAGTAATTCTTTAATGAAATGCAGCACTGGCCTAATAACTAAAGCGACGAAAATGACACACTACACTTTGCAAGGAGAGGAACGGAAGCTTCCAAAGCTGAACTTTAGCTTTTCTAGAGACGTGCCTGCTTTTTAGGTGCAGCAGCCTCAATTTGTGCTTCTCACACGTTCCCTACTGTAAAAATTTCAAAGCGCAAGCCAGTGGCGTCTGTTACAACATCTCACTCGAGTCACGACGAAAGAAGCAGGCACAAAGCCGGACAAGGTAAGAGCATAGTGATATCTTTCACAAACACGCATGAACTCAGCTTGTTTCTGGGGCAGCCCGCCACTTTATGTGGCTTACAACTTGAGACGCTTTCTACAGCACACGTTCTGTTAATCCTAACGTGTATTCGCTTAAAGTTTCTTCATTGTATTCGACTAGGCGCAACTTTTCTTTTTATTCCAACGAGAGAAGTGTTCCCCGCGAGCAGTGCGAAACAATCCGCCGTTTTCATTTTTCCGGTGCTATCACCTGCCTAACACCACTGAAAACGTTTTGGTAGAGTGCCGAGACTCTCACCGGTTGATTTGTGAATCTGCACGTATGTTGAGGGCGCGTCGGTTTTGCGTTTTGTGGATTGCGAATAATAAATATTAATGCCTTCTCCGGGGCAGCATGTCGTTCCTGGAAGCCGTGTAGCACTCACCGACTACTGGGTGAGCAGGCCTGAGTGCACTGCGGCGTTAACAGCGGGGTCGATAAAGGCTCGCTTATTTCAGTTTTGCCAACGCGACTGCCTTGGAGTTGTCGCTGATTCCTGCACTAGCACTTTGCTTTTGTATTAGTTTTACACATTCTTTAGACATTTCGCATATGCAAGAAGTCTTCGAGGGCAGCCTTCGGCATCGAATTTAGGTAAAATGCCCCGTGAGAAAATCCCCACATTCATCTCCGGTGACTTTTTTCAGTGAGGCAAACACAAGAAAGAAGCTCTCGTTGCGAAAGCGGCGCTGGCCTCAGAGATCTTTGCACTCTAGGGCCACACTCGACCAAGCCATAGCGCAGAGCGGTAATTCACTATGTCGGGACTCGTAACGCGAACACGCCTCCCCGTCGAAAGCTAGCTGTCGACGCTGAAGACAGGAAAGGCGAACGCGCCTAGGCTGCGTGCCTTCTACGGGAAATTGAGAGGGTCGACGCAAGTTAAGCCGACAAGTAAGCGCCAGCCACGACAAGAAGACAGCCGCAGCTCACGTAGCCCCCTTCGCAAGGCTTAAAAGAAAATTCCATGCCGTCTTGCGTAAATGTGCGTTTCTCGTCGTGCACGTCAGAAGCAGAAGGTCGTTGAGAAACATTTGGGGTTCGCGACCAAAGAGAGTCGTACAACGCAGATGCGTGGCTGCCGAGACTTCTCAAGAATACAACGAGCCTTTCCTGCGCTGCATCACGGCGATCGCAATTCCGCATGAAACACGACAAGATTAAAATGCGAGTTAAGTTCATTATAAACATGAAAACATTCCACCTCCATTCAATCCCGTGAAAGTGGATGTACAGCGAAGCTGTTGCCGACGTTACACAAGGACAACCAACTCAAGGCGTCGCACCATCGAGATCTATGCAGTGCCCTTTCAGTTTGTGCTTCGGTGACGCGGTGCTTGCTTTGCATGTTCGCGGCGTCCGTACGCACTTACGTAACCCGCGTTCAGGAAGTGAATGGTCAGCGCAATGTTTTAACAGTGTCTTCAATAAGGTCGATCACGGTGGAAACACAAGCTGCGCGACAGATGCGACGGGGAGAGCGCCCGCGCATAAAGAACGGATGCACGGTGACCTTGCGTTCAGCACGCATGCACGCATGTGTGTGGAAGTGCCGCAAACATCCTCATTCTAAGCAGCCGTCAGCAGGGCGTAGTGCTTCATTGAACAAATTCAATTTCCCCCAGTAAAGTGCTCCCTAAAACTTGTAGAGTCGACTTTCGCATGACCTGCGGACGTGATATCATTGGATTGTAATTTGAATACGCGAGAAAACATATTTCTGTTTCGCCGGAACTAAAAAATGGCTGTGGCTTAGCTAAGGTTAAGCCCAGGATGCGAAGCATACTAGCCTTTATTTTAGTTGTTGAACCACTGTTTAGCCTGGTGAACTGCTGTTGCTCGGCTATATTTGGTTCGGCTAGACGAAGAAACAACTCATGCGTTACCCTGCTTCGCCTTCAAGAGTGGAACGCGACAACGTTCCCGTCGACCCGCCAAGGGGTGTACGACAATGGGCTATGGCGCAGCGACTACGCGCCCCGCATTGGACGCGGTGAGCGTCGAGCAACGCAGCGTTCGGCGCGGCAACGAAATGTGCGCCTGAGCAAGCGACGCACGCCTGAGCCTTAGAAACAGCTCGTTTCTAAGGCAACACCGCATTCACTAGAGGCGCTTTTGTACCGCTTTGAAGCATCGTACTCGTGGCTCAGTGGTAGCGTCTCCGTCTCACACTCCGGAGACCCTGGTTCGATTCCCACCCAGCACATCTTGCAAGAGTTGAGCCAAAGCCACCTAGAAAATCAGTCTCTATAGCACGCCGCAACCTCCGCTTCTCATTCCAACGAGCATCTCTGTCTCCAGGAGGCATCTCACCTCGTGAGTGTCTAGCAGAGGCAAGCGCAACTGCTTATATACCGCCGCGACGCCGCGAGCGACGCCGCGAGTTGGAGCCCCGTTTCTCCTCTGTCGTGACGTCACGGTGTCACGTGGTATTGAAGGCGACACCGCCGCGCCTGAGGAGCTGCGTTGAGCTCTCGTAATATGCTTCGCATAAAAAAATCCCAGCACATTAAAGTCCTGAAGATGGTCCAACAGTGAAGCTTTGTTAGTTACAGCGTGCATCCCACCATGCAAGTCAAACTTCGCAAGCTGTCTATATTATAAATATGTTGTTTACCCGTTCTTTCCCCTCATTTTCGTATTTGGGTGCTTCGCGTTGTGAGCACGCTTTACAAGTGCTTTTTTTTGCGCTTCTCCCAGTGTTTTTTTATTGCGATAACAGTTTCATGGAGACTCCAGACGCACTGGTGTCGGCGGCGTCGTCGTGATGTTTAGCATGGTTTCGTATGAACGCGGTTTCATCCGAGGCTCCGTATATTGGGCACAAGGCCCACCTCCGGAAATGCAGGCGCTGGAATCATTTTGACGATGGCTTGGTTTTGTTTGACGACTGACGTCTTTGTATTACTTAAAGAGGTTACAAGCACGTTCGGCTGTAACGGAAAGAACGACGTCAGTTATGGTATTTCCACAGTCCACCGTTGTCGCTTGGTTTCGATGTGTCGAGCTTGCTCGGTGGCGTGGTTTGCAGAATCCGCCCGGCAGTGCCGATAGCGATTCTTCAAAATTAAATTGCTTCAAGTTTAACTCTGTCCGTCACGTAACGCAATGAATGGCTTATATCCCCTTAAGCAGTGGTTCATGCCCCCGTAAACACGGCCTCCCCATTACGACGACAGACGCGATGTGAAATTGTACGCTGGAATGTCTTTGGTGAGTACAGTAGCGCCATTGAACAAGTGGCGGTACTATACAAAAACTGAAGTAATAGTTACAAGGCTATGTTGCCGAGTCCCCCCATTCACCATTTACCGCCACAGGTACGGTCTGGCTGTATCGGCTTTGTGCCATTTGTGCAATGAGAGTGAATCTCTTAAACACTTCTTTTTGACATCTCACCCTTTCGTTACTGAGCGGAAAGTATATTGTAAGCACTATTAATGTACTTCGTCGTCTTCATTTGTACATAGCCATAATTATCTTCCCTGTTCTTCGACTTTTTCGTGCGTGAGCTGGGGGCGTTGCCTTTTGTGGAATAAACAGCGCTGGACAACAAGTGATTTATCATATGTAAGTTTTCCTCCTGGTGGTTGCCCAATCTATCTGACACTTCTGAACGCTGTAACAAAGGATGGTGTTGAAAATAATCCTAATCCTAGATGACAGTATGTGGCGATTACGGTTAATTACAACAACATTTTGTGCCATCTTGGTCAGCACTTGATGGTTTGAGGGGGTCATCCCATGACACTTTTTTAAGGCACCGCCTAACGTCTTGAAATAAGGGACATTGTCAAGGTGCCGTGATATTAAGAATATTTGTTACTAAATGTACTTTTGATTTAGGATCAAACTACCATCGTTACTTGCATTGCCAACATTACTATGAAAACTATTGTGTTGTGATCATTCATATAATTTTATTAAGAGTAGGTTTTCTGCATCAATTACATCGTCAACTGATTTGCCCGTTAAGAATTTATACTCGTATCATCTGCTTACACGATAGTTTCATTGAGTATGACTATATTGGTAATGATAAATAAAAGTGATAAACAGGAACCTTCCTAAAAAGCTTGCTTGTCCTGCTCTTGAGGACTACGGAAGAGAGCCTGAAAGAGCATCAATATTTGAGAATGTTTGAGAGCGTTCTTCCTCGTAATAACCTTTTAGAGATGCACCTTTTTAGCGTATGCCACATCATTAATGTTCTCCTAACAAAAGATGGTATATCTCATCGGTAAAAGTTTTGGGCAGGTCTAAAAATTCTGTGTACAATATTTCCATTTTGAAATTGGGGAAATATGTTATTTCTCACAGAGTAATGCGAGCTGAGTACAGGTTTCTTTGTGGAATCCATGTTCAGATTTGGATACCGGAATTGGTTTGCGCGGAACCCCTTGTAAAATAATACTTTTTTTCCGAAATCCTGGAAAAGAGAAACCAAGTAGAATAGAGCCTCACGAATAGTGTCCCATGCCATTTTTATTGCTTTTTTAACATAACTGTTCATTGTCTTTCGAACGTACACTGGTTTCATCTTCTTAATTAAGAGAAAGCTTTAGAACCATGGCTCCCATCTAAATACTAGGGGAAGGAGAAATTGTTTTTCTCGCCGGCCACTGCACCATAGTTCATGAGAATTGTTTTACGTTAAAGAAAAAGTGAAAATCCAGTGACTGTATATAGCGATATTTCGAATTAGGGAGTCAATATCTTATTATACAACGGTGAAACTCGCAAATTTTCAGGAAACCAAAATATGAAGTGAACAATTGCGGAACTCAGCAATAAAAAATGAGATCACAATTCTGTCAATCGCAGGTAATAGTGCTTCTAAAGCGGACAAAACTGATGTATTATACATGGATGGTATGTGCACAACCAATGCTTGAGTAGCAATTTAACAAAATCCTTGTAAACAGTAACAAATTACCTTAGATATAAGGTAACCCATAAGATCTGTCCGCTTTGGATATTTTCGTGGGTGCAATTACGGAACTGTCATACTTGTTCTGGTGTAGGGTTAGCGAGTTGTACTCTTCGTCCTTCTGATTTTTTTTAGGCTTACAGATTTCCCGCATGTAAAAGAAATCACTCTAAATAGTGTATCCGCACCAACAGTCACTATAACTTAACTTTGTCTCAAACGCACCCAATTCAGTTAAAATGGGTGTTGGGCTTATATCAGTAAAGCATTTCTGCGTTTTACCAATATTCGAATAGGCCGAACCGGAGTTACGCCGGGGCTAAATATTTGTGAATGACCGCTTCTGTTTGGTGTAAAGAGACCTTATTTTGTGCTGCGTCAACGGAGGCTCTGGCCACTAAAGTGCTATCGAAAAGCAGAGGTGCCTTAGGCGCTGAGAGGAGGTTGGATTATGGTAGTCTGAAGGCATATTCTGTAGGCGAAGCTTCTATTCTTTCTTCTGCTCGCTGTTTTCCAACTTTAGATTGGCTGAGTAATCTGAGCAACATAAATTCATTTTCGCAACAGTGCATTCATACGTTGAGGCCTAAATAAAATAAGGTGTTTGGTTTTACATGCGAACACAAAGATTTGATTTTGAGGCTCGCCGTTGTGGGATAGCACGGAATAATTTGGACCTCCAGGGGTTCTTTAGCGTCCACCTAATGTAAGTACGCGTGTTGTTCTGCATTTCTTCCCTATCGAAATGGGGCCGCTGATGGCGGGATTCGATCACTAGACCTCATGCCTAACAGCCCAGCACCATAGCCACTAAGCAACTACGATAGTATGGACTCTATGGACCGATCCGGATACACCAATGCCCGATACGTGCCCTAGAATGCAGTTAACGTAATTTTCTATGCGTCAAGCAATGGGAGCACTTAAACGTCACAGAACCATACGACTCGCGGCGTCAACCAATAATGCTAACTATTAGGCGTCATTACCAATGTATCTCTGAAGGTATAACGGGATTGTATCGCTGCATGTCCACAGTAAGCTTCGATGGCTTTTGTCCGTGTTTTTTTTTTTTCAATGTGGCACTCTCTCTGCCTCGTAATCGGCAACATTGATGACAAGGGCGCTGAAAAAACGCACATTGAGTAGACGAGCGACATGCTTGTAAAGACTGAGCCGTCACGTGTTCAGAAGGCAAAAACCTTCAAAATGGCAAAATCGATGCCACATATTTGTGCGCACATTGATTTAACGAACTTTGGCAGCCTTGCTGCAGGTCCTCGTCCTAAACGCTGCAACTTGTCCAGCGGCACAACCCACTCCCGGACCACGTTGGCCGGCTGTCGTCAAACAGTGCGGCTGAGGTGGCTGCCATAATTCGAGACGCTGTCTAGAGCATTCGAGACATTGACGCCTTCGAGGAAATGTCCTGCATCGTCAGACGCCACGTCACCTACGATACTCGCGACGATTCCCGTCTCCAACCGCACGGCCTGGCCGAGGATTCCTCGTTCCTGGGGAGGCGATACGTGATGCTCAAATACAAAAAGGAAACCGTTACTCAGCCGCCCACCCCGTGAGACGCTGCGGGGCTGCCCTTCTACCACTCTGCAATAAAGCCAACCAGATGATAGGGACAAAGTTTTAGTTTCTTGTCATCCGGGCATGCAATATAACAGACAGACAGACAATGAACTTTTATTCAGGTCCGGTGGTGGTCATCTATATCTGCCACTACGTAAGGGTTCTAGTAATATGCACTGAAAGACTCCGGATCTCTGCTGCTACTACAATTTGGAATTTGAAAAGCTAGTTGGAACGCCGTCATGAACTGTCGTCGCACCGAAAGTCGGTCAAGGCTTTGTTGACCTTTTTACGTGGCAGTGGCCTATTAGAAAGACTATAATGATCCCATTCCATCCATTCTCACTTTTTTGACGCTTTCATTTTTGTCCCCGCTCTTTCCTTCTTTACTGCCCCTTTCCCTTACCCAGTGCAGGGTAGCAAACCGGAGGTTCTAACTCGGATTAATCGCCCTGCCTTTCTTTCATTTGCATCTCTCTCTCTCTCTGCTGATACTACACTTATATTTGTCCTTAGGAATATGTTTCTTCGCGTAAATGCATGAAACTTACAGAAAATTCTTTCTAAAAAAAGCTTTCTTCCCTTGTTTTCTAGAATGCTTTACTTGCTTAAACATTGTGCTGCAAACTCGCGACGCACTAGAATGAAATCGTAGACACCCGTACTTTTCCTGAAGCCACCTATCTTACGGAATTTCAGTGGGTTCTGCAATATCTGGAGAAATATGAAAATTAACAGCCGCATTTACTGTAACATGAAGCTAAATAGGAAACCAAAGAGTCTTCTTTGCAGTTTCCTTCCTTTTTCTGAAGCTTTCTTAACTTTGCGCGCTTTTGCCGGATTGAGTTGTCGTATTCAGCGTCTTGGAGCTTCGGGTTGTCCTTCACTTCAGCCTCCCCTTGCAATATGCAAGACCATTGTTTTGCTGAGATGGCAGAGCGACACACGCAGAAACGCGTCGGTCGCGGTTACGATATCGAGAGCAGCGCAAATTTTCCTTCGGCTTTAAAGTTTCTTTCGGAGAAAGTCTCATGGGTGTTTCTATGTTTTCAAGTAATTTGACGCTACAGTGCTACAGTGCCAAGTTTTTCCCTTTGATGAGACATGCAGGTCTCTGCGGATTTCCACAGGACGGACTTGAAATTTGGCGACGCTTGATATCGAAAAGCTTCCCAATCTGGGCGTATCCAGAGTTCGCTTCATTCAGACGCACTCGACCGGTAAAATTGACGTTTACAATCTGTTCTGAGTTTCGCCATAAGCTGATGTATTGCCTTGTTACAACGAAAACCACATAATGGGGAAGGACGGCTTACGAAAAAAAGATTAGTCTATACATTCTTGTTCTTGAGTTGTATTATTCGACAAGGATTTGACGGTGGTCAAACTGAATATACTGGAGCAATTTGGAAAAGGCAAACGATGAGGCATCATAGTTGCTTTGCGAGCCACTACGATGTACAGGCTCGAGCCATGGTTCGGCTGACATATGAACTGCGTATTTTTCCTCGGCCGAACGTTTGTCACTTGCGCTGCCCGTTTTTATGCCTTCGCTGAGAAGCTCCTTAATTATTGTTTCTTATGGCGTAATTTCTCATATCCCAGCTGGTTTGAATTTGTTTTTTGGGGACCTTCTAAATTTCTTTGCTACAGTTTTATTTGTCATCTCCCTGCAGATTTTCTTGTCATTTTAGACGATCCCATACTGGTTATGTGCAGAGAAGCATTATTTGTTCATCGGGTAGCTAACATCACCACAGCCTCCCGACAGATAAGTGCAGAGATAGCCCGTGGCGATCGTTCATGTGGCCAGCGAGGGGGGAACGCCGTAATAGCGTCGAGCGCTCTAGGAGTTTCTGACAAAACCCGGGCTACCTCAGTGTTTCTAAGTGCGGCTTGAAAACACCGCAAGGGTGCCAGGCCGGGAAAGCCGCATTAGGGAGCTCTACGCCTACTAGATATATATGGTCAATGCTAATGGCGCACTTACGTATCTTCGTTTATTCTGACAGCAGATTAAAAGGCATGCGCTGATAAGGAAGTTTTTCAAGAATTCTGCATGATATCTCAAATGTTTTCTACGTTAATAAAGCATTTATTCGAAAACAGCGCATGTAGCCCTATCCAGTTTGAAGGTTGCGTAATTTGCCTTGGACGAGCTTCTCCGTTCACACAGTGGCTCCATTGACGTCCATAAGCGTGGTTTACGAAGTTATCATAGTGCATGAAAATGCGAACACAAACTAATAATGATGCTTCAAAGAAAAATAGAAGTAAAAGCGTCTTGGCTTATTAGATCACGCGCATGAAGTAATATATATATGTTTAGCCTACTGTACATTTCATTGTTTTCATTGTTATCATTCATTCCTCACTACATATTATGCATTCGCCTAATGTAGCTCAATATAAAGAAATACATACACAGACCGACTGGTCGACGTGGTAGGTGTTGAATGTATCTAAAGGGACGTGTGCAAACAGGGACGTATGTAGAACGAGGACAACAAAGAACAACGGCGTTTGTGATTGTCCACCGCGTTATTGCAATTCTGCCTTTACGCACCATGAATGCACCTATGTCACATCTCGACATTGCGCGACATTTCAGCACAAATGCATGCCATCAGCTCGCTCGAATAAACCAGCTGCTTCATTCAGAGCTCAAACACAGGATCTTGGAAATAAATTTGGCCAAGGGAAGCAGCACGGCTGTATATTTATGCTTGATGGTCCGCTGCAATGGCAGTATGCTACGAACAGTTAATTGAGGCATAAATGCGAATTATCACAATTCTCCTCATGTTAGCAAGGTATTCTTTCAAATCTCGAGATGGTATTCCTTCGCACTATGGTATTAACTACCACCAAAGAAATCAAGCTTTACGTAGATAGGGGAATTTTTTCCGACTTTCAGCTCTGCTGAATCAACGTAACGGTGAAAAATTGAAACTATCGCCATGAGACAAAGACGGACGCTGGCGGGCAGACGCGAAAAGCGTCCGCATGCCTGTCTATGCTTTGCAAAGCCATTTAAGTTTCCACAATTGCTTGCGGATATTCATTAACATTATTTGAATGCCGCAATGGGTTAATAACTGAAAGGAAATGACACACTACGCTTTTCAAGGAGAGGAACAGAAAGTTCCGATTAAGATGAACTCGCGCGTTCCTCTTGAAAATGCGTCATAGCACGAGCCAGTGCCATCTGCCGCAACTTCTCATTCTAATCATGATGAAAGAAGCGGGGACGAAACCTGACAAGGCGAGAGCGCAGTGATACCTTTCACGTACACGCACGGACTAAGTTTGTTTTTCTGCTCGACCGCCGCTTTATGTTTCCAACTTGAGACGCTTTCGGCAGCACACACTCTGTTATTTTTAGTAGGCAGTTGGTTAACGTTTCTTAGTTTTAATACGTCAGGCGCAACTTTCTTTTATATTTTAAAAGAGGCGAGTGTTCTCCGCGGGCAGTGCGAAACAATCCGTCTTTTTTTAATTTTTCCGGTGCTGCCATCTGCCGAATGCCGTTGGAAACGTGTTGGAAGATTGCGGGGACTTTCACCGGTTGATTTGCGAACCTGCCCCCATGTTGAGTGGGCGTCGGTTGTGCGTTTCGTAGGTCACGAATAATGAATATGAATGGCTCCTCTGGGGAAGCATGTCGTACCTGGAAGCCATGTAGTACTCACCGACTACGGGGTGAGTAGGCCCGAGTGCGCTGCGGCATTAGGAGGAAGCTTTAGCTCGGGCACAACTCCAACGCGGCCTATTCAAATATATGCAAAAGGCAGAAACGCTTTTGTGAGATAACGCCTCGATTGTAAAGGACATTGTTGCAGTTCAGAGAACAAGTTGAATTCTAGTGATTGTCGGCAGCAGAATTTCGATTTACATCCTGAAATTTCTTAAGAGAATCTTCAAATATTGAAAAGTTCGGAAAAAATGGAAGCACGAAGTTTACAAGTTAATAGCTCTGCATTAACGACAGATGTCGCGGTTCTGTATATGGCACCCATTAGACCATTCAAAGCGGTCAAATTGGATGTGTCAATTTGCACATGTCTCACGTGAATCCGCTACATTGTGTACAAGGGTTCTGGAAAAGCTGTATTTCCATGTGACTAATTTTTTTAATATTCATGTGTTACATATCAATGTTTTCCACATTAGATATACTATTGAAAGCAATTCACTGAATTGTGCTATCGTTTTTCATTGCTGAGAGGCAGAGTTGTAAACTTGATAGTTTCATTTTCTCAAAATTTGCGTTCCTTGCCAAATTTTTAGAAAAAATTGTCGACCTAAATCAGTAATTCGAAACAGTCACTACATTTAAAGTTTTTCTCTTAAATGCAACAACCCTGGTCAAGTTAGGTGCAGTAGTTGCCGAGAAAAACGAAATCTCCTTTTATATGTATTCAGATTGAAGCACCCAAGCTGAAGCTTCCTCTTAGAAGTGCGGCCGATAAAGGCTCGATGAGTTTCGCAGATTACGGCACTTGCACCTAGGTTTTAACAGCGGGGCTTTTTTGAGCTTTAGTTCCGCGGTCGAGCGTTACCATAAAATTCAGCCCAGCTGTGCGTCGCATCGCGTTGCCTAGCAACCAGCTGCGAGAGCACCGCAGCACGTAACCTCCTCGCGCCATAGGGTTTCTTACAATAATTACTAGAGGGAACTCTGGCGGTGCAGTCATTGTACCACCTTGGAAATGATGGGAAGTGCATGTATTTGTCTGATCTTCGCGCTTGTGGATTCAGGCGTTCTTTTTGCTTTGTATATTACGCTACATAAATCATACTTTCGTAAATTTCAGCGCGATCTCGACTCTTCGAAGTGCAGCAGACACCGTGAACATTTACAATTTCTATTAATTGCAAAGATTGAGCTTGTCCACGTGGCCAAATGGAAACGCGCCAAGCGCTTCAAAGCACTGGCATGCCCGCGATAAATTCCTTAGGGTGCTTCATTCGCTTGTCGATACATGCATCCGTGGCTTAATGGTTTCAATATCATGCTTCGGTGCTAGAGTTACTGTGTTCGTATCCTACCGTCGGACAATTTTAATGATGTTTATTTATTTATTTATTTATTACTCAGTGCATGGTTGAAAAACTTTGGCAACCTTACTGCAGATCCTCGGCCCAAGCGCTGGAACGCGATCACCGTCACAGCACACTCCCGGAGCAGGTTGACCGGCTGTCGTTGATAAGTGCGGCAGAGACAGCCACCATGATTCGAGAGGCTCTCAGGAGCTGTGGAGACATGGGCGCCTTCATGCTAATGGCAGGCGTCGTCACACGCCGTGCGTCTGCCACCCTCGCGTAGATTGCCGTCTGCTACTCGACAGCCTGAATCAGGATTGCTGTCACCCCGTAAAGCGATACCTGATGCTCGAATACATCGATAATACTCTTGCTCAGCCGTTCACCTCACGAAACGTGGCTGTGCCCGACCATCTATCACTTTACAATTAAGACAATGAACCGGTTGCGCCTGTCCTTTCCATTAACACATATGTGCGTGCAACTTAGCGTGTTTTTCTTCTTTTTCTTCTAAAACCAGTGTCGGTAACCAGTAACCACAACTACGTATAGGTTCCAGTAATATAGACTGAAACACTCTTGATCCATACTCCGAATACACTAATATTTGCGCTTACGATTACATTTCTTCGTATGTATGGAATAAACTTAGGCAAAATTGATGCTAAAAATATTTCTTCGCTAGTTTTCTAGAAACCTTTATTTGCTCATTATGTTTACTGGAAACTCGCGACGCGGTTAGAATCAAGCGGCTGAGATCCATACCCACAAATCACGCATATTATGAACCTTACGGGTGTGTTCAATATTCGCAGAATGAGAAAAATTGACCGCCGCTTTTAGTGCACTAAGAAACTGACTTGGAAACGAGAATGTTTGCTTTGCAAGTTCGTTCCATTTCCTCAAAATTTATTTCCCTTGGGCGTTCACGCAGAACTGATTAGCCATATTCAGTATCTTGAAATTTCGGGTTGCCCATCGATTGAGCACCTATTTGCAATCTGCTAGGACGCTCCTTTGCTGATATGGTAGTTTCCTGATTGCTGAGCGACCGACCTTAAAGGCCTTGGTCCTGGGTCCAATCTTCCCAAAAGTTCAAATTTTCTTTCAACGTTGAAGTTTACCTTGTGGGAATGTCGCGTGAGCTTTCGTTGTTGCAGTTCCGCGCTACAGTGCAGGTAATGCGATGTTCTTTTTTTTACTTTGATGAAACTTCCAACTATTGACGCGTTCTTGCAGGATTGATTTCCCATATTACGGGATGTGATATAAAAAGGCTTATCGTAAATCTTCGTCCGCTTTACTCTTACGTCTTTCGTGAGTTCGTTTCATTCTGACGAATCCCACAGGTAAAACTGGCTTTTAATATGTGTTCTGACTGTCGCCATAAGCTGATGCATTGCTATGTGTTACAACGAGAACACCATAATGGGCGAAGCACAACTTTGGAAATTAAAAGCAGTGCATGCATTCCCCGTGGCTGCGTTTATTATTCGCGAAGGATTTCACGCTAATAGTGGCCACTGGAGCAAGCTAAGCTGGAAACGTCAAACTGCGAGATATCGTAGTTACTTTGTAAACCAGGCTCGAGCCAATGTAGAGCAGACTTATGAACTGCGTATAGCAAGCTCATCGGTCCAATACTTGTAACGTTCTCATCCAGTTTCGATCCCATCGCTGAGGACCTCCACATTTATTGTTTCTTCAGTCTAACTTCTAAGATTCCTGCCAAAATCAACGGTGTAGAAGGGTACCTCCGCCATAATTGTTTTCTTTCTATAGTATATTCATTATTTTCCCTGCAAATTTTTATGTCATTTTCGATGATTGCATAGCGTTTTTGTGCGCAGAAAGGTTATGGGCTCATCCGTTTGCTAACGTCGCCCCAGACTTCCGTAAAATCCAGTGCGTAAGCAGCCCATCGGGCTCGTTCCACTAGCCTGCGACTGGGGATTGCCCTAGGGACGTCCGACCCTGTAGGAGGTGTTGACCCAACCCGGGCTATCTCCGTGTTTCTAGTCCCGGCTAGCAAACATGGAAATGCTGCGAAGCCCCCCTGATTGCCGCATTAGGGAGTGCTACGTTTACTGGATAAATATTGCTAATGCTAAGGGCACACATATGTGCCTACGCAGAAATTAAATTAGAAAGCATTTGCTCCCAACAAAGATTGCTAAGAATGTCGCAGTGTATCTTAAATGTTTGTTAGGCTAAATAAATAACTATTCGAGAGAAAAGGACGAAGTCATATTCAATTTCAAGGTCCTATTTAGTGGTATGTGCATGCCCATCCATTACATGTGGCTCCATTGACAATGGCAGCCCCTTCATCAGTTCAAGAAATGCGAAACTGAAAAAATAAGCATGCCGCAAATATGTACTCGAATAAAAAATTAAATTATGGTGTTTTACGTACCAAAACCACTCTCTGATTATGAGGCACGCCGTACTGGAGGGCTCCGGAAATTTCTACCACCTGAGGTTCTTTAACGTGCACCTAAATCTAAGTACATGGGTGTTTTCGCATTTCGCCCGCATCGAAATGCGGCCGCCATGGCCGGGATTCCATCTCGCGACCTTGTGCTCAGCAGCCTAACACCACTGCCATTGAGCAACCACGGCGGGTACTCGAATGAACAATACGCATATGCGTTACCCTATTGCACATTTATTCATTTGTAATTGTTAATTTCACTACCCCACTAAATTTCATTGGCCATAACGTAACTATAAATACCGGAATAAATATACCTTGAATGAGAGAGTGATATGGCAGGGATTTATAGTCTGTGAAGGCAGGTGTGCAACACGAACGTAAATACAACGATGACAATGGTGTTTATGTTGTCCAGCTCATTATTTTTGCATGCTTGCATTTACTCGCCATATATTCATGTATGTTACATTTTCTCACTACACAACATTTCAGCCTAACTGCGTGCCATCAGGGCCTCCTAATTCCCCATGCTCATGGCTGCAAGCACATAATCTTGAAAATAAATTTGGACAATTGAAGCAGCATGTTCTTGACTTCTGGAAGAAATGTACCTATGCTACTGAAAGTTAATCGATGGACAGATGCGAATAATCCCGATCGATGTTCATGTCTGTACCGTATTCTTTGAAGACCGATCAATATACTGTCCTTTACCTGCAAAGTATTTACTAAGGTAATCGCAAACCGAATCAGGAACACCTTAGACTTCTGTCAACCAAAGGACCAGGCAGGATTCCGCAAAGGCTACTCAACAACAGGCCATATTCACACTATCAATCAGGTGGTAGAGAAATGTGCGGAATATAACCAACGCTTACATACAGTTTTCATTGACTACGAGAAAGCGTTTGATTCAGTCGAAACTTCAGCAGTCATGCAGGCATTGCGGAATCAGGGTGTAGACGAGCCGTATGTATAAATACTAAAATACATCTATAGCGGCTCCACAGCCACCGTAGTCCTCCATAGAAAAAAAAACAACAAAATCCCAATAGAGAAAGGCGTTAGACTGGGAGATACGATCTCTCCAATACTATTCACCGCCTGTCTACAGGAGGTATTCAGAGAACAGGATTGGGAAGAATTGGGGTTAAGAGGTAATTGAGAATACCTAGTAACTTTCAATTCGCTGATAATATTGCCTTGCTTAGTAACTCAGGGGACCAATTGCAATGCATGCTCACTGACCTGGAGAGGCAAAGCAGAAGAGTGTGTCTAAAAATTAATCTGCAGAAAACTAAAGCAAAGTTTAACACTCTCGGAAGAGAACAACAGTTTACGATAGGTAGCAAGGCACTGGAAGTGGTAAGGGAATACATCTACTTAGGGCAGGTATTGACCGCGGATCCGGATCATGAGACGGAAATAATCAGAAAAATAAGAATGGGCTGGGGTGCGTTTGGCAGGCATTCTCATATCATGAGCAGCAGGTTGTCATTATCCCTCAAGAGAAAAGTGTATAACAGCTGTGCCTGACCAGTACTCACGTATGGGGCAGAAACTTGGAGGCTTACGAAAAGGGTTCTACTTAAATTGAGGACGACGCAACGAGCTATGGAAAGAAGAATAATGGGCGTAAGGTTAAGGGATAAGGAAAGAAACGATTGGGTGACGTAACAAACGCGAGTTAATGACATCTTAGTTTAAATCAACAAAAAGAAATGGGCATGGGGAGGGCATGTAATGAGGAGGGAAGGTAACCGATGGTGATTAGGGGTTACGGACTGGATTCTAAGGGAAGGTAAGCGTAGCTGGGGGCGGCAGAAAGTTAGGTGGGTGGATGCGATTAAGAAGCTTGCAGGGAAAACATGGCCACAATTAGTACATGACCGGGGTATTTGGAGAAGTATGGGAGAGGCCTTTGCCCTGCAGTGGGCATAACCAGGCTGATGATGATTATTATTATTATTTGAAAACTCCAAGTTGACATCCTTTACACTAAGCTATCGATTACTACCAAATAAATGAAGCCTTACTCGAAACTAAAAAGGGAATTTCTGCCGACTTTCCACTCTGGTAACTCGATGTGATGGCGAGGAATTGAAAGTATCGTCACGCGGCAATGACGGCAGCAGGCGGGCAGCCCCGAAAAGCATCCACGAGCCTGTCTAAGCTTTGTAAAACCGTTTATTATTGCCGCATTTCCTTGTGGATGTTTCTTAATTGTTTTAATTTTTCTTAATTTTTAAGGAAACGAAAATGACTACGTTCACCTTGCATAGAGAGCAACGGAGGTATGAAACGATCAATGGCTTATCTTTTCTCGAGATCTTCCTATTATTTAGGGGCAGCAACCGCAATCTGTTTCTCGTGTGTATTTATCGGAAAGAATCACAAAGCACGAGCCAAGGGCGTCTGCCAGAACTTCTCATTCAAAACAGCACGAAATAAGTGGGTGCGAAGCTTCAGAATGCGGGAACACAGTGATCACTTCCAATATCACCCGTGTACTCAGCTTGTTTCCGAGCTCGAGCACCGCTTTATGTGGCTTCCCATTTGCCATGCTTTCAAAAGCACATGCTCTGTTATTCCCAATGAGTATTCAGTCAAAATTTCTCAACTGTATTACGTCAGGCGCAAGCTTCTTTATTCCAACGAGAGCAGTGTACCACGTGGTCCGTCCGGAAGAATTGCGGCTCCATCTGCAGCAGCGACGAAAAAGTGGCCGCAATGCTTGGGGGGAAAAAGCATTTGCGAGAAAGCGTCACGTGACAATCTTCAAACCTAGTAAAAAGGGCCAAAGATCTCCAATGTGGCGAGCAGGAAGTGAGGGGCACGAGCCGCAGTACGCGGCGCCAACTACAGCGACGACCGCTATTGAAACCGACACCACGAACCGAACAACGCGCGGCGTCACGTCTGGCTTTCTGTCGCCAGGACTCATAGTCTAGACTCAAAGTCTAAGTGTGCGCGGAAGCGTGCAAGCGTGAGCCGGCGATCGGAGCTGATTCTCGCGCGTACGAGAGAAGAAGAAGGGCCGGAAGCGTACTCTCTCCTTTCGCACACGAAGCAGCTGAGGTGAGGGATGGGATGGGAAGAGGGGGGGGAGAGCTCTTCCCTGCGCAGGCCTCTGGACGGGGAAGAACACCCTCTCCCGTCCGCGCGGTCCTCATCTTCAAAGCTGCTTGCTATGTTTGCACAGTGCGCGTAGTGAGTGTAGCTCGGTATGCGCTGTGCTTTCGACGTTTCGTTCGCGTTGAAGCGAGAAAAAGCACGAAGGTCTATTCGATCGCCGCTGGTGTCACGATCCCTCACTGTGGCATTTTGACAGCGAGTTTGTGCGCTCGTTGAGTGAGATGTGTTAATTCATGTTTACATGCGCGCGCGTGACACCGTGCTTGTGAATTCAATTTAAACACCTAGGCGTGTTTGTTGGTTTCAATCCATGACAGAATGTGTAAGTACGACTGAACGACGACGTAGAAAGAAACACACATACAAAGAGAGCACTGTCTGTGTGTGCGTTTCTTTCTACGTCTTCGTTCAGTCGCGGTTACACATAATATCATATTTAATTTAGTAAGCCAATGCTTGCAAGTTTACACGGCCCATATAACGACTATCCTTGCTTCGTATATCTATGTACTAACATCCTATCGTAATCTATGCTCGTAACTTATGGCAACATGCCCCATCGACCGCGCCCTGGCTTAAGTGAAACCTGCTAGCGCGGCAACTGAAAACCTAAAACGCAGGCAAAGCATTTATTGAAGAAAAAGGAGGAGAAGTCGACTTGAATACTGAGCGTTTTCGTTTTTCTCGGGTTGTTCCGCCCACCGCGCGCGACGCACTTCCGCCGGGCGTTCGTTTTGCTGCGAGGACGATTTTGGCCTCGCTGCTCTCTGGAAGTTCTCTGGCTAGCAGACGACTAAAAGAGGCGATGGGCGCTCGCCGCCATCTTTGCGGGGACTTCACGGATTGCAACGCGGGCGCTTGAGGACTTAAATTTACCTCGCTCAGCCAAGTGTATACGGTCATCTCCGGATTTCCTTACTTCTAGCGTTATCTTTTTAGGTGCTAACGCTCCGTTCCGCATCGCGAAGCGGTGTGATACGAGCCGTGGTGAACCGTTTGAAGCTTTTGTGCGTGTGTGTGTCCCCTGATTGCTTCTTCGCGGCGGTGAACAGAGCGCCGCGCTCTCATGCGTGCATGTTATCTGCATCGTGTTCCACGCAAATTGTAGATGCTCATTCACACATTGCGGTACATCTTGGTTTCGTCTTTCTCTGGTGGCGTTCCTTTTCACATATTTCGCGTATGTATATATCTCCTTTCTCTGCAATTAGCGAAAGCTTTGCAGTTAGCCCGTGTTCGCTCCGTCTCTCCGTCGTATGATTAGGGGGCAGCTCGAAACCGATATGTGTTCGAACTGCAGGCCGTTGATCTAAGAATACACTGATTGCACTCGGTACATTTAGACACACGTACATTGGCTTATTGCTCTCATGATTGCGACCAATGTTGTTTTTCGTGTGAAACGTTTCGCTAGTCACAGGCGACGTGCATTTTCACGCGCCAGCCGCGTCCCCAGCTCCTTAAATGAGAAGCACCATCAGCCACAACAAACTTTCTGAAATCGAAGCCCAAACAGGTCGGCGCGAAATTTTATGCGTATGAGACGTACCCGTTAACCTGCTTTTTCATGTCTTGTGATGACAACGCCAACTCATCATTGCCGCCGGTGGTCGACGTGATCGCTGCGAACAGGGATCCTTCAGCTATCGCTTTCGAGTATACAATCACGATTTCGCGTCTTGTCATGCGCCTCGTCGGAGGCCATCTGTTGCGCTGCGCAAGATGAGGTTGGCCGAGTACGCGTCCTGCGCCGATTCGCGCGAAAGTGATCGTATTCCTGAATGCAACTATATATTTTCAAGCTGGCAACGCATAAATGAGCCGACTACGCCGAGCGCGCGTCGGCCTCGACGGGCGCTGCCATGCTGGTAGCATGTTTACATTTGGCCAGCTGTACCGGCGTTCGATTTTGCAAACTTCGGGCAGGTTCGGGTTGTCTTGGGATCCCAGCCCACGTGACTTCCTGTCAGAACCGGAACTAGCTGGCTGCCGTCTGGCTCCCAGCGGGCTGCCAGAACTCCGACAATTGAAGAAGCCCATTGTGTGTAACCCATGTCATACGAAGGCGTAACGCTTCAATATATCGATATCGATATATATATATATATATATATATATATATATATATATATATATATATATATATATATATATATATATATATATATATATATATATATATATATATATATATATATATATATATATATATATAATGTCACAAGCTGTCATGAACCACGCCTGCCGCGCAAACAACCAGATGAAAGAAAGAAAAGAACGACGTGAGCCAAGCTGCCGCTAGACCGCTCTGAAACAACCGCGCCTATCAACCAGATTCATCTGGTGCTGCATTAAAACACCTCGTGTGTAACATTTGGTGGAGCTGTGCGGGGTAACTCCCACGACCTACAACGGAGCCACCAGCACAAGAGCTACGCCGAAGCCGTCGCCTCGCCGGACTTTCGCCGTCGCGCTCAGTCATGGCCACAGAGCAAAATACCCTCACCAGCAGTGCCTCGGCGAGCCCAGTCCCTATCCAGCACTACCGAGAGCCACGCACGTTCTCGGCGAAGGCAGAGGAAGATGTGGATGAGTGGCTAACCCATTACGAAAGGGTAAGCCAATACAATAACTGGAACGCTGCCAGTCAGCTTAGGAACGTTGTTTTCTTCTTGGCCGGCACGGCGTTGGTATGGTACGACAACCACGCGGACATGCTAACTACTTGGACACGCTTCGTTGAGGAAATCAAAAAGTGTTTCGGTGACTGTGACTGTGACGGTGACTGCGCACTCAGTGGCCAGGAGACTCCTCTTCAGGAAGCCACTTTCGAGAGGACCGATGCACCGCCCAGAAGACCTACTTTGGAGCAGAAAGAACCCGGAACCGCTACCGCTCCCCTGCCTCCGACCGTACTCTGACGCCACCACCAGCCTTCCGAGCCTCCCGATCACCATCCCCTCGGCCGCGATTCACGTCACCATCGCCTCGGCGCCGTTTCGTGTCGCCCCCGCCGGGAAACTAGCCAGCGCGGCCGATGGAGGTGAGGTCGCTGGAAAATGTGTGCTGCCGACTCAACTGCCTCCAACTATTTTCATGCTAAAGAATAAGGTTCATGTACTGATTGATGGGGTCTCCACAATGGCTTTAGTCGACACGGGAGCAACTGTCTCGGTCATGAGTGTGGGGTTTAAAGGCCTTCTGGGACGCAAGGTTATGTTTCGTTGGGACCAGTGCACAAGTTTCCGTGGAGTCAGTGGTGAAGCATTATACCCGGTTGGTGTGTGTAACGTGGATGTGTCTTTGGGTGGGAAAGTTTTTAATGCAGAGTTTACTGTTCTTCCTCGCTCCTCGCATGACGTGATTCTGGGGATTGACTTTTTGCAGTTGTGTGGTGCGAATGTTGATTGCCGGACGGGAGAACTCAGTGTCGACACCAGTGTTTCACCTGTGCTCTTTGAAGGTGAAGCTTGCCCGGAGAGTGTGCTGTGCGTGTCTGAGGATACAGTTGTGCCCGCCTTATCCGCGATGCGTGTTGCCGTCGCCTGTTCATCTCCGACTCCTATCTCGTTCGATGCTGCAGTGGAACCTGTACATCGGAACTGCCTCAAGAAAAACGTATTAGTTCCGCACTGCGTGTTCTCAGTGACCAATGGATGCGTGGGGCTGTGGGCGCTAAACTGTTAAACTGAAGCGGCAGTGCTACCTCAAGGCCTAAAGATTGCCACGTTTCCGACAGACTCTCCCGTATCGGTGGCAGTACTTGCGGAACTCCCCGATGAAGGAGCAACCAGTGTCTCGAGCTCCGGGAGCTCGAAGATACTTTCCATGATTGATAAGTCACTCAGCGATAATGAGCGTCAAGTTTTGATGGCCCTGCTTACGAAACATACCTCGGTATTCGACTTTGCGCAGCACAATGGACCGCCATCAATTCCTGCGTCCAGAACTCGTCACCGCATCAACACAGGAGCCGCCCAGCCAATCCGACAAAAACCCTATCGTGTATCCCCATCAGAACGCAAGATAATCAGTGATCAGGTCCAAGAAATGCTATGCAAAGGCGTCATTCGAGAATCATCTAGTCCTTGGGCAGCCCCCGTAATATTGGTGAAGAAGAAAGACGGTACGTGGCGGTTCTGTGTTGATTACCGTCGCCTAAACGCCGTTACTAAGAAAGATGTATATCCGCTTCCCCGAATTGACGACGCCATCGACTGTCTCTTTGCGGCATCTTACTTTTCCTCAATCGATTTACGGTCAGGTTACTGGCAAATTCCTATACACAAGGACGACAGAGAAAAGACAGCATTTGTAACACCCGACGGACTATTCGAGTTTAACGTGATGCCTTTCGGGTTGTGTAACGCGCCCGCAACGTTCGAAAGGTTCATGGACACGATATTACGCGGCTTAAAATGGGAAGTTTGCATGTGCTACTTAGACGATGTTGTGATCTTCGGGCGAACGTTTAGTGAGCACAACAAACGTTTGGATTTGGTCTTGAACTGCTTGGAGAAAGCGGGTCTTGTGCTCAATTAAAAAAATGCCGTTTTGGGGAACGGCAAACTCTTGTGCTAGGCCATCTGGTCGCTAAAGAAGGCATCCGACCAGATCCGCAAAAGACTGCGGCCGTAGAAGCATTTAGAGCACCCAACTCTGTCAAGCAGTTAAGAAGTTTCTTGGGCTTGTGCTCCTATTTTCGCCGCTTCATTCCCCGGTTTGCTGACATGGCTCATCCCCTTACACGCCTTCTCCAAAAAGGCATTCCCTTTGAATGGACTGCAGATTGCGACTCATCATTTCGCCAGCTCAAGTTCCTGTTGACATCCCAACCAATTCTTCGCCACTTTGATCCTTCATCACCAACTGAGATTCACACCGATGCCAGTGGCGTAGGCATCGGTGCTGTGCTAGTTCAGCGTGTTGGCGACCGAGAGCACGTGATCTCTTACGCTAGCCGGTCCTTGAGCCGCTCCGAGCGCAACTACACAGTCACCGAACAAGAGTGTCTGGCGGTCATCTTCGCCGTGCAACGGTTTCATTCGTATCTCTATGGGCACCCCTTCACTGTCGTAACAGATCATCATTCGCTATGCTGGCTTGTGAATCTGCGGGATCCCTCAGGACGACTAGCGCGCTGGGCCCTCCGTCTACAGGAATACGATTTCGTTATTTGCTACAAAAGTGGTCGGCGGCATGCTGACGCTGATTGTCTCTCTCGGATGCCACTTGAAACAACTGAATGTGATGCGGACAATTTTGATGAGTACATCGCTTTTGTGTCCCGGGAATTTCCGGATATGGGTACCGTCATATCCGAGCAGCACAAGGACGAGAGCTTACAACCGCTCTTCGCGGCAGCACAGGAGTCACCTGCGGGCAGTCGCTTTCGCCTACGGGATGGTGGCGCGCTGTATAAGAAGAGCTACTCGACCACCGGTGCACGCTACCTTTTAGTTGTCCCCACGAACCTTCGCCACCAAGTATTACACGCCATGCACGATGACCCAACTTCCGGTCATCTTGGTTCCACACGGACACTCTACCGGGCTCAAGAACGTTTTTACTGGCCTAAGATGCGGAAAGATATCGAACGGTACGTCGCCAGCTGCTCTAAATGCCAGCGCTACAAGCGTCCGCCACAAGCGCCACATGGCCTGCTTCAACCAGTTCCCCCTTCTAGCGTCCCCTTTGAGCAAGTTGGTATAGATCTTCTGGGCCCTTTCCCGCGATCCTCCAAGGGTAATCGTTGGGTTATCGTTTGCGTAGATCACCTTACCCGCTATTGTGAGACCGCCGCATTGCCATCGGCCACAGCTACAGAAGTTTCTATCTTCTTGCTGGCTAACATTATACTCCGACATGGACCTCCTCGCATAGTAATCAGCGATCGTGGGCGACAGTTTACCGCGGACGTGGTTGAAGAAACCCTTCGTCTGTGTTCATGTAGCTTCCGCCATTCTACGCCCTACCATCCACAAACTAATGGTCTGGTCGAGCGCACAAACAGAACGCTTGCCAACATGCTGTCCATGTACGTCGATTCAGCACACAAGAATTGGGACAGTATCTTGCCTTTCATTACCTATGCCTTCAATACCGCGAGACACGAGACCACTGGTTACTCACCATTTTTCCTTCTGTATGCTCGTCCGCCGCGCTACACCCTCGACACAATATTTCCCTACTTCGCTCATGACAACGAATCAATTGATGAGCTCCTATGTCGAGCAGAAGAAGCGCGACGCCTCGCTAGGCTACGCACCATAGCATCGCAGGACCGGTTTAAGATACGCTATGACGGGCATCACCGCCACGTTTACTTCGATCCTGGTGACCTTGTGTGGCTCTGGACGCCGTTGCGGAAGCGTGGCTTGTGCCAGAAGTTTCTCGCCCACTATGTCGGCCCTTACGTTATTCTGGAGCGCCTCAGCGATGTAAACTACCGCATTGCGCGTCTCACGAGCAGTGGACGACGCTCGGCCAAGGCTGAAGTGACACACGTCGCGCGTCTGAGGCGTTACAATCCGCGAGATGACTGACTCGCCCGGCGGGCTTCGTCTGCCAGCGGGGAAATGTCACAAGCTGTCATGAACCACGCCTGCCGCGCAAACAACCAGATGAAAGAAAGAAAAGAACGACGTGAGCCAAGCTGCCGCGAGACCGCTCTGAAACAACCGCGCCTATCAACCAGATCAGATTCATCTGGTGCTGCGTTAAAACACCTCGTGTGTAACAATATATATATATATATATATATATATATATATATATATATATATATATATATATGTATATATATGCGAACTTTGGCAACCTAGCTGGAAGTTCTCGGCGCAAGCGTTGAAACGGGACCAGCTTCAAAAGCACTTCCGGAGAAGGTTGCCCGGCTGTCGGCGATCAGTGCTGCAGAGACAGCCGCCATGATTGGAGACGCTGCCAGGAGCTTTCGAAACATGGACGCCTTCATGGTAATGGCCGGCGTCGTCAAGCGGCATGTCGTCTGCCACTCTCGCGTTGGTTCCCGTCTGCAACTCCACAGCCTTGAACGAGCATTTCTGGTACCTCGTGAGGCGACACCTGATGCTGGAATACTTAAGTAAACCTTCGTAGGAGGACGTCACAGCTGTTAATGAGCCGTTCCGTCGTGCCTTCATTTATTTCCGCAAAAGGGTGGTGGCGGCGAGGGAAGTGGCAGCTTGTGCGACCAACGTGGCATGCTTCCAGAAGGACACCGCGCACGTCGAGCTTGCGCCTGGAGGACATGGAATGCCCATCTTTATTTTTTTTATTCTGACTAAGCCGGAACGAAGGCACTTGAAGAGAGCACCGACTATAGGGTGCCCGCTTTGCAGCGTCGGTGGGAGCCACACTCTTACTGCGCTGTCCACCCCGTGAGATGCCAACAGCGTCTCACGGGGTGGTCGCAGTTGGCAACTCTGCAATACCACTACCATTCCGCCAATGAAACCATTCTGCCTGTCATGTTTATTTCATCCAATGTATGCATGCGACTTAACGTAATGTTTTTTGTTCTAAAACCGGTGTCAGTTACTGATAAGTCCCACAACCCAAAGGTTCTAGTAATAGGGACTGATAGACTCCTGGTCTAGTGTTATTACACCAATATTTGCCCTTACGATGATGTTTAGTCGCATGTGTGCATGACATTTGGCGACGACTGTTTCTAAAAAGGTTTATTTGGTAGTTTTTTTAGACACTTCTATCTCCATATTATTTGCACTGGTGCTTCCCAATGCGGTTAGGTTCAAGTGGTAGATACCCATGCTTCTCCCCACGGCGCCCATCTCACGGACCTTCAACGTGTGCTGTAATATTTGGAGAAATGTAAAATTGTCATCTCCTTTTCCTGTAACACGAAACGGAAGAGGAAACGAAAATGATTTCTTTTCAGTTTTGTTCTCTTTTATGGAAATTCCTTCACTTTACACGTTTTCCGCGAATAAAGTTGTCGTAATCGCTGTCTCGAAACTACATTTTGACCATCAATTCGGTCTCCCCTCGCATACTCCTGCTTCGTTTAGATGGTAGAGCGACCAACTCGGAAAGACGATGGTCGACGGTTCGATCCTCTGACCAAGGCAAACTTCCCGTCAGCTTTGAAGGCTTGTTTCCAAAAAGGCCGCGGAGGGTTTGTATATATTTTATTTCGTTTACCTAAAGTCCACGCAGTGTCATTTTTTTTACGTTTGACGAAAGTTCCACATTTTTGCGCGTTTCCTCAGAACTGAGTTGCCATTTCGCTGCATTTGGTATCAGAAGGTTTCCCCTTCTAAGTGTTTCTTGATTTCGCTTCATTCAGACGAACTCGACCGCTTAAACTGCCGTTTACAATCCGTTCCGACTTTCGTCATGATCTCATGCGTCGCCATGTTACAACCAAAACTACATAATTGGCGAAAGACGGTTTACGAAAAAAATAGTCTATATATTCCTTCTCCTAGCGTTGTAATTTTAGGGAGAGATTTCACGCTGAAAGTGGCTACTGGAGGAACGTCCAAACGGCACACTGTGAGGCATCGTACTTGCTCCGGGAACTATTACGATGTGCAGGCTCGAGCCAACGTTGGGCTCATATATGAACTGCGAATTGCTCGTCGGACCAGCGCTCGTAACGTTCTCTGCTGGTTTCCATCCCATCGCTGAAGACCTCCTGATTTATTGTTTCTATAGTCTGTCATGCTCTAGCTGGTTTCAATGTTTTTGTTGAGTAGCTTGGCCGTTATTATTTCTTCAATGTTGACCGTCATCTCGCTGCAGAGTTTCATGTAATTCTTCACGATTTCATGTGCACCTTCATTGTAGTTAACGAAAGGAGACCAAGCAGGCACAGCGGCATTAGCGAGTGCTACGTTCACAACATAAATGGGTGTAATTCCAACGGCGCACTTAGGTTTCTTCGCTGTTGCAGACGGCAGATTAAAAACCATGTGCCGAGAAGGAAAAGTTATCATTACTTCTGCAGTCGCTCTCAAAAGTTTTTCATGTTAGGAAAACACTCATTCGAAAACAACTGGAACAGCCATATTCACTTTGAAGGAGGTATAACATGGCGTGGGGGAGCCAAGTTATGATTCATTGGCTCCATTCCCATAAGCTCCTCGGGACCGCTACTTCTTACTACGAAGATTGTACAAAATGCAAAGTAGAGTAAGAACTATGCCTCAAAGACAAGATGTGGCCTTACTAGATCACGCACATAAACTGCATGTTTTAACCTACTATAAATACATGTGCCTTGGATGATTGAGCAACGTGGCAGGGTTTCTTTGTAAGTAAAGGCAGGTGTGCGAACAGTCACGTAAGTCGAACGTGGACAACGGTGTTTGTGTTGTCCGTCTTTTCCTTCTTTTACAATGTTTTGGAGGCTGCATTTAGGCGCCATGAAGACACGTTTGTTACAGTGACTATTTGTACGAAATTTCAGCATATCTGCATGCCATCAAAGCACCCTATTATCAAAGCTGCTTCTTTTATGGCTCCAAGGCCTGATCATGAAAAAAAAAGTGTTTACGAAAGGAGGCAACAAGCCTGGATATGTATTCTTGATGTCAAGGAAAAATGCATCTTTGCTGCAAAAATTTATTACATGGATAGATGCGACTACTTGCTATGCATGCTCACAATGTACCTTGTTTTTTCAAAACATTAGATAGATTTTATACCACCGAAGAAATCAAGTGCTACGTAGAAAAAAAAGTGAATTTCTTCCGAGTTTCAGCTCTGGTAACTCAATGTGACGGTTCAGAATCGAAAGTCTCGTCATGAGGCAATGTCGAGTGCTGGCACACAGACGCGAAAAGCATCGTCACACCTGTCAACGCTCTGCAAGAACAATTTAAATTGCCGCAATTGCTCGATGATGTTTAATAATCTCTTAATCGAATGCAGCCAAGGCCGAATTATTAATGCAACGAAAATTACACACCATACCTTGCGAAGGAAACAACGGAATGTTTCAAACACGAACTCTTTATTATTCCTTTAAATGTTCCTATTGTCTAGGGACAGCAGTCGTAATTTTTGTTTCTGATGAATTCTTATTGAAAAAAAAATCTCTAACAACGAGCCAATGGCGTCTGCCACAAAGTTTATTCTAGGGACGTGAAATAAGCGGATTTCAAGAGGCACATGGCAATAGCATTTGTGATAACTCCGACGAACACGCACGAACTCGGCTTGTTTCTGCGCTCGACCGCAGCTCTATGTGCTTTTCCGTTCGCCACGCTTCCAACAGCAGATGCTCTGTTATTTCTAATGAGGATTTAGTTAAAGTTTCGGAACTTTTTTAGACAAGGCGCCACCTTATTTTTTGTTCGAACAAGAGCGGGGTTCCGCGTGGTGATTGCGACACAATCGCGGCTCCATCGGCGGCAGCGACCAAAAAATGTCTGCCATGCTCGGAGGAAAAACAAATCTTTACGACGAAGCGACACTTAACGATCATGAAACCTAGTAAAAAAATAAAAGGTACAATCAGGAGAAAAGCACCACACCTCTTGTTGGAAATGGTCTACCCCCCCCCCTCTTTTTTTGTTGAATGAGGGTGGGGGAAGGGGCACTGAGCGCAACGACGCTACGTTGGACGACTCTCTAATGCTCCGCACGTACGTTGCAGTTCATGTTCATGTTCACCATTCGCTCATTTCGTATTTTGTCATGTACTATTTGAAGCACAACTGCGCCTACCTTGACTTCTTGTGCATCCAAATTTGGTTGATGCCCTCCCCCCCCCTTTTTTTTTTACCCTGAGGCCAGGTGGGCCCATCCCGGAGATTGTATTGCCAATGGTGCCGTGCGCTTAATTTTGGACTACCTTGGCGCGAATTACGTCCGCACAGCTCATTTTACCTATTTTGAGGGTAAACCCCGCTTCTTGTTGACAAAACCGTAGCCGCCATCAGAGCACCGTTGCCTCGACTGCGTGATGCCCAACTTTGTCCAAGCAAACTAGCTCCATTTCCCTAAAATTTGCCGTACGACTGCTCTGCCTCCTCCTGTATATATCCACGGTAGTGCACCCTTTACAGTGATATAGTGCAATGTGGTTAATTTCCGCTATATTGGGTCTAATTACGCCCCAGCCCTAACATATACATATTCTGCGACTAATTCTCACTTCCGGTGGGCGCAGCCGGAGCCGCCTTCCAGGCATACTCTACTAGCGCCACTGCTGCTTAGTCCATGCTTACTACCCCCATTTCACAAAAGTGTGCCGGATTGCTTTCTTGCATCACCCTTTCTTTATGTATGGCGGTGCCCCATTTTTCGCTGTGTAATCCAATGCGGTTTAATTTCGGCTAATTTGGAGCTCGTAACATCCCGTAACTTTTACCTACTCTGCGACTAACACTTGCGTTTCGTCTTCTTGAAACCTTCATTTTGATACTTCTTGCGACTCGCTAAGGCCCCCTGGAAGCGCGAAACGGCTGTTTTTTTTTTCCAGAAGTTACAAGGTACCCAGACACGCTCCAACGGTGTAAAGTCATCTCAGAAAACTTGACTTCAAACTTTTTACAGGGTTATTATTGCGCGCTGCGTAACGTAAACCCATTTCTATCTGCCCGACTTTTTCGCTCAGAAGAACCTCAACCTCTTTTTCGTCACTGAGAACCTCTTCATTTATTGTTTGTATAGTGTAATCTCTGACGTTCCTGTCGGTTTCAATGTTCTTGACGGTGACCTGCGCATACCCCCCCTTTTTTTTCTGTAGTGGTGTCAGAAATTTCCCTGTGATTTTCATCTGATCTTCTGCGATTCCATAAGGTTTTTGTGCACAGAATAGTTATTTGCTCATCGAGTACCTAACGTTGCCTCAGACATGCGGCTAATCAGTGCGCAAGCAACACATCCGGTTGGTCCCAGTAGCTGTGAGTTGCGAATCGAAGCAAGGGCGGCCAACCCTCTAGAAGGTGTTGACCCAACCCGGGCTGTCTCAGTGTTTCTGTGCTGGCGGACAACATTCTGTGACAATAGACAGATTTAGTTTAGTATACGCAACTACACCGTACGCTATATGCTAAAGTATAGCGCACACTAAGCAGCGCGCGTTTTTTACGGTTCTAGTTGGAGTGCGGCGTGTTCCGACCTCAGAGGCCATATGCTTTCGTTGCGGTTTTCTCACGACTGTAGCAATAGGTGGCGATGACATGTCGAATGTTTCTCGAATATTTAGGTAGGACACCAAGCACTATAATAGCAAGAGCTTGGTGGCGCAACCCACCACCCTGTTCCAAAGGTGACGCGCATAAAATCCATCCAAACAGCCATCTCTTTCGTTAGGCTTTGATTCGTTCGAAACTGGAAGCAATCTCGAAAACACCACAACGTTATCCATAATACCATGTCGCCGAAGCGGCCTGAGACTAAGCGAAAACCATTTATAGTCATTTGGACGAACGAAGCGCATTTTACTAAAGCAACGCCGAATTCGATTCGAAGCAGGTAGCCAGAAGTGCCGCCATGTTTCACGCAAACTCTGCAAACCACGCATTGACGCATGCGCAGTGACGGCCCGCTATTTAGTAGCGTACGCAATGGTGTAGCGTACGCTAAGCTAAACCTGTCTAATGAAGGGAAAGCTAATGAAGCGCGCACAGGAGGGAGCGATCCTGAAAAGAATGCCGTGTTTTCACTCACGTTAGTTTAAGCAACAGAAGAGGAAACGTAGGCATCTGATTAGCAGCCGTTATACAGGACAAAACAGGCCACTGAATGTAAAGGTTTTCCTATCTTGCGGCTTTTCCCATCCGCGTCTGGGCAAACGCTAAACCACCGCAATTGGAAGGTGCGTCGATTAAGCGTCTGTCCCGAGCAACCAAAAGCACCGTCAAACGCTGGCGGAGTACTTGGCGCGGTAGCACGAGTGCAGAAGCTGCGCCCTCGTAGCTTTTCCTCAACTGCCACACGGAGTTGTCCGCGAATGTAGGCACGGCAGGCCAACTCCGAAAGCGTGCCAAGCCGGAACACCCTCATTGGGCAGCGCTACGTTGACTGGATAAACGTGGCCAAAGCTAATGGTGCGCTGAGGTCCTTCGTTGTTGCAGACGTTGTATTAAAAGGCATGTGCTGGTAAGGAAGTTCATAGCGCGTTTTGCAGCATTTCTCAAAAGATTGTTATGCTCATAAACTATAATTCGAAAAATCCGGATCCAGCTATATACACTTTGAAGGTCTTATATAGTTACATGTGCAAGCCCATGTATTAGATGCTGGCTCCATCAACAGTGACGGATAGTGTGATATGCTTGGAAAAAAAACCTCGAGTGCAAAATAACTGATGCCTCGAAAATTACGTGCAGGCTTACTTAATCACGCGTATCAAGAATAGTAAATGAGAGTTTTAACCTACTGCACATTTCATTGTTGTTGGTTGTTAGCCGCTATGCCCCACTAAATTTCATTGGCCATTACGCAACATTACAAACAGAAATATATATACCAGGAATGAGAAAACGATGTGGCAGGGATTTGTTGTCTGTGATGGCAGGTGTGCAAACAGGGACGTAAATAGACCGAGGACAACGGCGTTTGTGTTGTCCACCTCATTCGTCTTCCATGCTTGCCATTGCGCGCCATAATTACACGCATGTTACATTTCCTCACTACACAACATTTCAGCAAAACTGCATGTCATCAGAGCACCCTAATATCCCAGTTTCGTGGCTCCACGATTCTCACCTCGAAAATAAATTTGCCCAATGGAAGCAGCATGGCTGGATATTTATTCGAGATGTCACGAGCCAGTGGACCTATGCTATGAAAGTTAGCGGATGGACAGATGCTAATAACACCCACTAATGTTGATATCGGTACCGCATTTTTTGAAAACTTGAGATGAACTTACTTTACACTAACATTTTGATTACCACCGAAGAAATCAAGTTTTACTGGAAAAGAAAAAAGAGACTTTCTGCGGAGTTTTGTACTGTGGCAACTCGAAGTGAAGGCGAGGAATTCAAGGTCTCGTCATGAGACTATCAAAGCTGCTGGTGCGCTAGAGCAAAAAGCATCCGCGCGCCAGTCTAAGCATTGCAAAAAATTTAGATTGCCGCGGTTGCTCGTTGAAATTTTTAAATTGTTTAATCAGATGCAGAAAAGTCCAATTTACTAAAGCAATGAAAGTGAAAAAACGACCCCTTGCAAGGAGAGGAATGGATTTTTGCAACGATCAAGGT
Organism: Dermacentor albipictus; assembly: GCF_038994185.2. NCBI lineage: Eukaryota > Metazoa > Arthropoda > Arachnida > Ixodida > Ixodidae > Dermacentor > Dermacentor albipictus. The sequence goes on from NC_091828.1 coordinate 105,521,146, forward strand.
TTTATCTGCCTCCCGCCCTTTTCTTTGAAAGGGGGGAGGGAGCTGATACAAAGCGCCCCGGCGACAGGTTGCATTTCTACATAATGTACCACTCGTAAGTTGTAGGGCGCGGCCGACCCCGCCATCGCTCGGAGATAGATGTTGCCGTTGCAGCAGCGTCAATGCCTCGAGGTACAAATGCGGAGAGCTGAATGTCTCGCATGTGGCGAGCAGGAAACGAGCACGATGAGCCGGAGAATGCGGCGGCAACAACAGCGGCGAACGCCATTGAAAACGATGTCACAAACCAAGCAACATGGGGAATCACGTGCGGCGTGCTCTCCCGAGGATTCAAAGTCTGGTGCGCGCATTTGGCTACAGAATGCATGCAGCCAACAGCGTTACTCGTGGCTGCTTTGCGAACAATAACTGCATGATGACCCTACTATGTTTATTTTACTGCAATGTCAATTGTATGGACCCTGCGGGTGCATTTCTGCCGTCGCCGACGCCGTGATGTTCCGTATAAATTTCAAGGTCGATAAAATCGGCGGCGCGCCCAATATGCTGTGGGTGAAAGTGAAAGCTTGCGATAGTTACCGTCGAACGCGGCTCACTCTCAGCCCGGAGTTGAGTAGAGGACGGGAGAGGAGGAAGGGGAGGGGGGCGTTCTTTTCCGTCGGCGGCTGCCCACGGCGTGGCCGTGCAAGAGATTGCGAGCGTCTGCGACGTGGCCGAAGTGAACGCCCGCGCGGGCCTCATCTCGAAAGCGATCTGCGATGTTTGCAGAGTGCGCGCATTGCCGGTAGGCTCGTATACGCTGTGTTCTCGAGGATTCGTTCGCGTTAAAGAGAGGGATACCCGAAGGTCAATTCGATTGCTGGTGATGGCGTCATTCCTCGCTCCAGCATTTTGGCAGTGAGTTTCCGCGCTCATCGAGCGATGTGTGTTCATGTTTGCCTGCGCGCGCAAATACATCGTCTTCGTTAACTTAAAACATGTAGGTGGGCTTGTTGGTTTCAATCCATGTTAGAATGTGCCAGCGCGACTGAACCAGGACGTAGAAAGGAGCACACAGACAGAGAAAGCGCTGTCTCTCTGTGTCCGTTTATTTCTAAGCCCTCGTTCAGACCCGCTTACACATTATATCATTTTTAATTTGGTTAGTAAGCGAATGCTTACAGGATTACGCGGCCCATAAAACCACTATCCTCGATTCCTAAAGCTATTGTAGAGAAGGATTGGATCGATGTAGAGGGTTGTCCTCTTCAGCGTTTTGCTCGTTAATGGCGCTCGTGCTGAGAGTCCGTGCCCTGAGCTAAGGTTCGGTCCCCAACGCCGGTGACTATTAAACGCCTAGGCAAGTGTTGTATTTTTCTACAGTGTTCTCAGCCGTTTCCCTGGAGGTTTTTGTGGCGTTATCGACGATTCCATAGCGTTTTTGTGCACAGGATGGTTATATGGTCATCGGGTAGCCAACGTCGTCTCAAGCCTCCGCCTAACCAGTGCGCAAGCAGCCCATCGGGCTCCTCGCTGTACCCTGGTACTGGGGATCGCCGTAAAGGCGTCCAACCCTCTAGGGTGTGTTGACTCAACGCAGGCTGTCTCAGTGTTTCTAGTCCCGGCTAGCAAGCACGGAAAGGCTGCCAAGCCCGGATGAACGAATTAGCGAGTGGTAAGTTTAGTGGATAAATGTTGCTAATGCTAAAGGCGCCTTTATGTTTCCTCGCTGCTGCAGACATCAGATCACAAAACATTGCTGATAACAAAGTTTCTTAAGAATGTCGCAGTATATGCTAAAGTACGTTAGATTAACAAAGTAATTTTTTAAAGAAACGGATGTAACGATATTCACTTGGTCGCATAATATGGCATGTGTCAGCCTTTCGATTACATGTCGCTCCATTGGCAGTAGAGTCGCTTTGACAGCCGTGACGACAAATGCAAAATTACAGAAATAATCATGGCTCGAAGAGAAAGCATAGGCTTAATTCTCTAGTT